>NC_041806.1:39147085-39485418 GCF_900964775.1 Scleropages formosus | reverse complement strand
CATAATCGGTTTACCATTCGGGACACTTCACTCCTGTAGAGGGGTGAGCAAGAGAAAGGATGGAATTACAAAACGAGAAGAAAGATCTGAAAAGGTACATTATGGAGAGCCAGCTGATCAAAACCCACAACTGTCCCCTCTCAACATCCACTCAACTGTCTGTCAGCCAGTCCAGTGCTCTTTAATGCTTTCATTTGTCAGTCAGTCCAGTGCTCTCTCACACTGCCATTAGCCTACGAGCCAGTCAATGGTCTTCCACACTGACATCAATCTGTGAGCAGATTTAGTGCCTTCTTCCCATTTCCATCAATATGACAGCCATCACAATGCTTCCTGCACAGCAACAATGAAGGACCCTTGGGGCCTACCTCTGTGTGCGTGGGAACCCAATGACAGATAAGGTTGATATGTCAGATGGTCTCAGGCTGTGAACTGAGTGAAGAAAACAGAAAGAAAATGAGATCTGTACTCTGGCATCACTCATTTTTTGAGATGATCATATACTTCAGAAGAACGAGTCAATCAGTATCTGCTCCAAAAGACATGATGTAACTAATCATCTGCAATGGAAGGAAGTCCTCTCAGCGTCAGAGAATTTTGTCCACTATATCTGAAGTCTCATTTTGTCCACTTCAAAAATAAGATGGATTTTTTTCAAGCATGAGGTTCTTTAACTTTTCTGGGCTATGGTCCTCAAAAGGAAATTTGTGAAAGTTAAGCCCTTCAACGCCAAGAAAAATGCCCATAAATACACACACAATCTGAAACACTTGTCCCATACAGGGTTGCGGGGAACCGGAGCCTAACCCGGCAACACAGGGTGTAAGGCTGGAGGGAGAGGGGACGCGCCCAGGACGGGACGCCAGTCCACTGCAAGGCACCCCAAGTGGGATTTGAACCCCAGACCCACTGGAGAGCAGGACCCGGTCCAACCCACTGCGCCACTGCGCCACCACACCTCCCTGTTGCCCGTAAATAAGTTGAGAAAAAATATTGCGCTTGGTTTAGTGCACTGAAAACTGATTACCATCGTGCAAAATTATCCCACTGATAGGAATAGTTTTATTTTTAACATTGTTATTTTCTGCAGCAACCCTTTACCTGAAGCCTATACCTTCACCCCAGATTAAGAACCCATGTTATCATTTGGAAATTCTGAAGTTGAATTTAAAAGCAATTCACAGTCATTTCAAAATTATAAAAAGCATAATTCTAAGTAGAAAATATGTCAGGTAAGCGACTCGAATAGCGATTGATTATAAAGCATTCTTTAGTGTAGTAAAGGGTTATTCTTTAGCTGCAATAACTAACACTGAATATTTTGAGCAGTTCGTGGATGGTTTGTGTGCAGAAAGGGCTCACCAGAGGAAGGGTGAGGTACGGAAGAAGTGGTCTGGGCACAAAGCAGGGGAACTTGATTCTGTGTCTGTTAAAAAGATGGAAAGGTTGTCACATTCCGTAAGGTTCGTCGCACACATTCACATTCAGCTGCACACACTTTGATAAGCAAGCACACACACTGTACTTTAATCTGCACAGAAAACCTCAGCAACCTGCAAAAAAACAGACATGCTGAGTATGCATTAGAAGAGAGTAATAGACACAAACACAGAAAAAAATTCACCGTCTGAGATTCCCATTGCTGGTGATTGTCATGTCTTGCAGAAATAACTGGCTCCTCTGTAAAACATAAGCAACAATCACACATGTAAATTGTAAATATGTGAACACTCACTCAAAAATTTACTTGCAGTTTTTTAACCCATGTATGAAGCCGAGAAGAGAGTTATTTATTCAGTCCAAAATTCTTAGTGTAAAAAAAGTTACTGTATCCAGGATAATTGTGTTTTTGTCTGAAGAAAATCTGACAGTCTCTAACATTTTTTTTTAAGCGCTGGGGCAATTTTATTAAAGTATATTTTCTGAATATCTTATTTCCCAAAAATGTTCCCTTGACGGTGCACCCCTTACACATCACAGGCAAACATTTACATGCTCCTGTTCAAAGAACAAAGTCTATCGTTAAAAATCTATTAACTGCTTAGACTGAACAATAGCAACAGAACTATTAACAACTTGTGATTTATCCACCATTCTGTACCATATTATGTCTTCCCTGTACCTTGAAGTTATCGCAAACTGAGTCAGCTAAAGCCTTCTGCACCTTACTACAATTTTCCCCACCAAATCAATTACGATAATGGAATTTTTTTTTTTCTTGTAATAAAAACAAAAAGTGATAAAAACAAGGTGTGAAAACCTGAAAGGCTTCCATGAAGTCCCAGTAAGGCCAAGACCACCGCTACAAGGATGTTTCTTCTCGCAGCGCCCATAACTGTCCACCTCTCCGCAGGATGAATTGCCTGGATTTCCAAACTACCTGTGAGTCCAGTGACAGCCAGATCTGTCCGTCCTGTCTTGTGCACCAGTCATTAACAAGCTGAGATAATGATCTTTTGTGGGAGGGAGGAGGGAATGTTAAGGAGAGATTGTGCTCAAGGACATCTGTCTATTGACTTGTATAGCATTGACTGGATAAAAGCTGCACAAATTATTGTGGATCCCCTGCAATGTTTGACAGTTGGCAACACACATTGCAGGTTTGAAGGCATCCTTTATCCAGAGGTAAACCCATCCAGGTGTAGGAAGTACGGTGAAAGATGATTCATCAGACCATGCGTTTTCATTGCTCAGGAGTCCAGGTTTTGTGCTAAAACAGCAGGTTACACGTTGGCCTTGGATACAAGCGGCTTTCATTTGGCACTCCTGCCATAAATTCCACCTTTGTGAAGTTCATAATGTAGTTTTTGTTGAAACTGGGTCACAGAGGTACCGATTCAGTTTTGTGGTCATTTCTGAGGCTGTACTTTTGTGTCATTTACCAACTATCCTGTGAAGTGTCCATCTATCCCTGTCAGCGAGCATCAACTTGGGACCACTGTTCCTCTTTGCCAATGCAGTTTGTACATGTTTGGTATATGCTGACATTCCTGAGATTGTTCCACTTGAAAAATTGAATAATTTTTCAGTTTTTGCACATGAAATCCAGACACTAACCATTTGGCCTTTTTCAAACTTCTCTTTTGTAGCAGACATACTGCTAATTGGCAATAAACCTAATATGAGTCACTTTGCAGATGAATTGTGATTTATTTGCCTCAAAATTAAACTCCTTTTTCATGTTGTTTATTTTTTTCTCGAAACACATCACTTGTCAAATGTGTATTACAATTAACCTGCATGTGTACTTTCCTGTTTTGATTTGTCAGTGAAGATTTACATGCCTAGTGTGGTGACTCTAGTATATTCTATAGCCGTTTACCTCCAGTATAAGTCAGGTCCATACTTAATCTAGTGTGACCACCTTGTGAACCAGGAAATGATATTGACTCCTGATAGTTTTATCACCTTTTAATGTACAGACCTTGGAGGAGAGGGAGGATATGGGTTGGAAGATATACACACCTCTTTTGTTATATAATTAAAAAATTAAAATGAAAGTGTTAGATAGACGTGTGTTTTTCACAGAATCCTGAGACAGGCAATAAAAATATGCTAAATTAAAGTATTAAACAACATTACAATATGTTGTGCCTTTTAGGTAATTAAAAAATATATGTTACGGAGTTTCTGTCTTTGTATTGTATTTGTGTATGTCCACGTGAAAGGGGAGAGCTGGAGAGAACATCGGTTTTTTTTAAATTAATTAATGTATTAAAAACCCAATTTCTACTACAAAATGAGCATTAAAAATATCAAAATAACCAATCTGCCTAAGAACTTCTTTTCTTACACTGTATTTCATACATTATTGTATCTGCTCAGAATTGTAATAAAAAAATTACAGAATACTGCCTTTGAATCAATTAGATAGTATAAAACCACCTGAGAGAATTCAGAAGCACTTGGCACTGGTTTCAGAACATTGTGAAAATCTGAAGTTAACTGTGACTGACACACACATAGGAAATGAAGGGAAAAAAAAAAAAAAACTAATCCATCTATATTTGAACTGTGAATTTATTTAGCGGACACCTTTTCATAGAGCACAGTAAAGAGTTTGTACAGTAAGCAACTACCCATTTTACACAGCAGGATTTTCTGGAGCATTTCAGAGTACGTGGATCAATAAAGAGTATTATAGCAGCAGCAGGAACTGAGCAAGGGACCTTCAGACCACAGGGTACTGGCCCTACTCACTGCCCCATTACACATAATTCTGATTTCTGAGTTAATGAAAATAAATTCCAAAACAATGCTCCTCCAATACATTAGAATGGTTAATAAAAACAGGGAATAGGACAAGATTTCATATTTATCTCTGGTAAATGTCATCATCATGTTACCTAATTATTTTAGTTAAAGGTCAGCAACTAAAATGCACACACCATCACAACATTTGTAGTGATTTGTGTCAAGTCAAGAATTGTTGGTATATACAGGTGACAGTGCAGGAATTACAGAGAAGTTGAACAAGAAAATAGAAAAAGGATTCAATAAGATAGTCCACATGCTCAAGGAGAAAACATAAAAGGTGAGACTGGAGTTGTGAAAGAGGAGACAGGAGACTTGGAAACTCACCAGGAAATCAGTGAGTTAAACTATTTGGGATATAACAGCTATAATTTGAAAAACACTCCAGCTGGATAACATTATACTGTATGAACAGGTTGTGGAATCTTTTAAGATAAAATAACCATGTTTAAAACAATCCTAAAATGTTCTTGTCTCACCTGAACTGTACAAAAGTACATTTTTCAATGCAACCTGACCTGCAAAGTCATCTATGGAATAATAAATAACCTGTATCACTGGGACTGTTAGACGTGATATATTTGACCATGACTGACACCACACAAAGATATGCCTGATTGTATCACAAAAAATCATGTTCTGATAGCTGCCATTACATAAAGCTGTTATCTTTCTGTTACCCATTAGTCCACAGGTACGAGGACACACACTGAAAATGGCCTTGTGAAAGATAAAAACTGAACAGTATTATGCATTCATTCATTAATTAATTAATTCATGAATTTTTTCGAACCCCTTATCCTTTTCAGGGTCCGATCGGTCTGGGGCCTATCCTGGAAGGATGGCTGGGCCCCTGGATGGGATACCAGTCCATCAGAGGATTGCCCCACACACACACACACACACACACACTAAGGGTAAATTAGTATCACCAGTTCATCTGAACTACAGTATATGTCTTTTGACTGCAGGAGGAAACCAGAGCACCTGTAGGAAAAAGACATATAAACACTAGGACTAGAGATTTTAAGTTTGCTTTGTTCACAACTCCAAACATACTTTAAATGAGTCATAATCAAAAAAGTTAATGACACAGCACAAGCAATAGAATATTTAGGAGTTATAGTTACTGTATATCCACAGTCTTTACAGAACCTAATACATTTACTTTCAGTGTAGTGTATAAAGTAATTAAAATAACTGAAAATAAAAAAAGCAGTCACCAAAAGCTCCTGTTCAATGCCAGTTGTTGGTCCCATAAACACGTGTGTCACCTTGTTATTGATCACCAGCACTGAGGAACACCACACTAGTGCTGTAAACACTGAGGAAGCGAGGTGAATTAAGACGGTCCGGCACTGCCGTTCTGTTTAGGTGCATTTAACCGACATCTGTTGCTGGCCTGTATAGATTCCTCAGCAGACAGAAATGTTAGGAAACATAGAAGCAGAAAAACGCAAATAAAGTGGGGGGGAAAAATGTTCGTATCTTTGATTGGTCGTAACACGAGGAGCCAGCGTACATGACTGTTAGACCGTCAACGTATGTAGAAACCCCCCCCTTTTTTTTAATCGCTCTCTGGGCGCGGGTGTGTGTCAGTCAGCTGATGTAAGAGGAGGGCAGGTTCAACATGCCCGACGGTGAGAGAGTCAGCAGGCGCAGCTAAGTGGGAGAAACAAAACCACAGCAACGACAACAAGTCTGCGAGCGAAACACCGCGAAGACACGGGATCCGGAGAGGACAGCGGACACACACACAGAAAGAAGAGGTAAGAGGAACAAAGTGCAATAGTTTCCTCGGCTCGGCTGTGACAATCGTGAGGCAGGGTGACTTCTGAAGGCTCAAACACACTGTTGCGCAACAGCGGTTCCGCATTAGTCGTCCGAGTTGATTTTTCGGTCGCCACGGTGTTTACCGTCGGGTAACCGGGTTGGCCGAGGGCGCTGCTGCCCGGCGCAGCTCAACTAAACCGCACAAGTGGGACTTCATTGCTTCATTGTCCGCTACTACGCGTCCCGTTCCGGGGTGGGGGGGCACACACACTACGGCCTGTAACCACGGTTACCATTTTTAATTGTAATTAGCGCTTTTTTTCTTTTTTTAAATAATAAGTAGCCGCTCGACGACGGTCGTGTGTTTCCCTTGGTGCACATGATTGGGACACTGATTGTGAGACTGATACGGACGCGTTGTGCGGCTGCAAACAATGTTCGTGCTTTTCCTTCCTGTTTACACAGGCGCTTTTCTCATAATTGGTTAGCTTACATTCATTTCATTGTTATTGTTCTGTCACGTCGTTACGCTGCTAAGCCTGTCTTTTTTGCACTCACGTTGTCGTTTGTTTACTGCTGTTTTTACACAGTTGGGGCTGCGTTGTAACTGTATGTTGCGTTTACGTCTCTTTTTTTTTTTTTTTTTTTTTTTTTAAATAGTACAATAATGGCATTTTACCCCGCTGTATTGTTGTGTTGGTCTGTGGGGTTGGGGGGGGGGGGGGTCACTCGGGTTTACACTGCTGCTGCGATCAGCTGTGTTTGTTTGTTTTTGTGCTGCTTGTTTGTTTTGAACAGTCGTCCTCGCGCCCTCTTTCTTTGTTACCGTATGCAGTTCCGCTGCTTTCTCGCTACGGACGCTTTCGTCTGCGTGTCCCGTGTGTTTTGTTTTTCGTTTGTTTGCGTTTTCCGTGAGCGCGAGTCGCCGAGTGTGTGTGTCCGTGTGTCTGCGTGTGCGCTTTGTTGTGACGGCTGCGGACCAACATGGCAGCCCGTGTTTACAGCGCAGCGCAGCGGAGCAGAGCGTCTGCGCGCCGCCGCCGCTCGTGCCCGTGGAGACACAAAGAGCGCGCGCACTCTTCATCTGTAAGGCAGAGGGGAAGAGAGAGAGAGGAAAATAAAACAAAACAAAAACAGCACATTAATAAGAAAAACATGTTAACGTGCGTGGTCATCTGTGGCGAATGTTGTCTCCATTATTCGATCGTTTATGTTATGACTCCTCCAGTTTGGTGTCTTTGTTTGTTGCCGGGGAATTATTTGGATCAACACAACACATTACACGATTTGTTCTGGTACTTTCCGTGGAAGTAGAGCGCTGTAAATACGGCTACATTTTGAAATTTGGAAATGTGGGGATTTATGGAACTTAAGCAGCAGTTGTTCTTTCATATGTATACCGCTGGTGAGCTCTGTGTGTGTGTGTGTGTGTGTGTGTGTGTGTGTTTTTCAGGAGGCCTCTCTATGATTCTGTTGCACCACCGTATGCAAAACAAAATACTGAAAGACCCCCCCCCCCACACACACACACACACACACACACACACAGAGTGGGTTGTGAGGTTGATGCTCTAAAGCCACTTCAGCCACTTGAAACCCAGCCAGTCATCCATGGCCACTCTAGAGGACTTTTTTTTTTTTTTTTTTTTTTTTTTTTTTAAATTTATGTCCTAATGCACCTTACAAACGACATTCTTTGCCTTTTCTCACACGTTCAGTGGTGGGGGTTGGATGCTTTCCTGGAAATCCTACAAACCCATATCTGGTATCCTTTTTTCTCTGGGTGTCACGAGAGCGTGCGGTCCTTTACACCGATGCTAACTGTTGCCGTTGCAGTGAAGCCGCACGTCTTGCGCCTTTGACCCTCCCGTTGCCATCTGGTTGCTGTGCTGCAGTGCAGTAATATAGAAAGCTGAAGCTGCACCAGCAGGAGAAACTAGGAAGCGGCATCGTGGGTTTGAGAGCCGCAGTGCAAAGTGACCCTGGGCTGCAGACCCGTCCGCTTTCTGCAGCCAGTCGCAGCGCTGCTCGCAAGTCTGATCTCTCACTGTATTTGAGACACGTGGGCTTTGGAGTGTGTAACAATCCCCCTTACCACGCTGTATGTTTCCTGGTAAAAATCTGTTCCATTTACCCCATGATTGTTTCTGATTGGAGGGGGTGCGGTGGCGTAGCAGGTTTGGCCGGGTCCTGCTTTCTGGTGGGTCTGGGGTTGGAGTCCCGCTTGGGGTGCCTTGTGATGGACTGGCATCCCGTCCTGGGTGTGTCCCCTCCCCCTCCAGCCTTACGCCCTGTGTGTTGTCGGGTTAGGCTCCGGCTCACTGCGACCCTGCTTGGGACAAGCAGTTTCAGACTCTGTGTGTGTATCTGATTGGAGTATTTCCTGTACTCTTGAGTGCATCCAAGTAACATGTTACTGATTTAGAATTTTGGTAAACATGTAAGCTGTTGTAAAAATAATTAGTGCCCTTGATGTGTTGTTGCCGTTTTTTGTGTTCCCAGCTCTGCAGTGACCTGCTGGCTGATCTGCTTGTTGGCGCCGAGTCGTAACTGAGAACACCGGGATGGGACGGATCTTTCTGGACCACATTGGCGGGACACGCCTCTTCTCTTGCGCCAACTGCGACACCATCCTGACTAACCGCTCCGAGCTCATATCCACACGCTTCACCGGGGCCACGGGACGCGCCTTCCTCTTCAACAAGGTATACTTCACCGCTCTGCTCCATCTGTCCGGGAGTTAAATTGAGCAGCTTGGCTGTGATGCATGTTTGTCACCTGCAGGTCGTGAACCTGCAATACAGCGAAGTGCAGGATCGCGTGATGCTCACCGGCAGACACATGGTGCGCGATGTCAGCTGTAAGAACTGCAACAGCAAACTAGGCTGGATCTACGAATTTGCCACAGAGGACAGCCAGCGCTACAAGGAGGGCCGCGTCATCCTTGAGAGGGCGCTGGTGAGGGAGAGCGAAGGCTTTGAGGAGCATGTCCCCTCTGACAACTCCTGATGCCCCAACCGTGGCTCTCCCTGCCCCCTCCTGCCTGCACACGTTGCTGCTTCTCCATTGACAGTTGTCATTTCCAGCATCTGTCCTCTGGTCCAGACACATCTCAGTGCCTCGTCTCTGTGTCCCACCAGCACTAATACTGTGGTGTTGTCATACTGAGAGCGATTTTCTCTTGGATCTGGCCTGCTAACACAGCTACCTGCCATTCATATGTGAGAAAGGGGGTCAGGTGTGGGAGACAGCAGTGCGATCACATTCTTCCTTGGAGATTGCCATGTGGAAACGCAGGCTTCATGCCTTCTGCAAGATGAATTGGCATCCACCTAAAGTCTTGTGACATCAACATTCTTCGACGCTGTAGCTTTGAGCACCACGTCTCTAAAACCAGAGCTGCTGCAGTCCGTGGAACAGAATAAAGTGCTTATTTCACAGTGCTGCAAGTTTCTCGGAGTGGATATGTAAACGTTATGGTAATGTGTATCGTGACTTATGGAGAGCGAGCAAAGCCTTGTAGTTTTGGTTCTGACCAGTTCAGCCCCTAGTAAGTGCTTTCAGACATTGCATGTGTGTGCAACTGCATGCATGTACATCTTGTCTTATGTGGTGCTGTGCTAAGAGGGAGTCCTTGTGTTTTTAATGTAGCGCATTCTAATCCTCTTCCTGTCCACCTGGTTAGTATTTAATGGGGTACATCTGTCCTGGGAGGGAGTTCAGTGGTCATCTTGAGTACCAATCACTCTGATCATCTTGTCCGGCCCATTTTCATTTGACGGAAACAGCCATCATTTGTGTGTTGTTACTTTAAATCTCCTCAGATTTTATGTTAATGAATAAGGGTTGATATTTTTAGTCATAAAGTGAATAGTGAAGGTTTTTCTTTTCTGGGTTTCTGTTGTAGTGACACTTTCTAAATAAAATAACCATGTTAAATGTGTTTTGCTTGTCTTTCTTTTGTAAATATCAGCCAGGGATGCTGACAACTTTAAATGGTATTTTCTCAGCCTAATTTGACAAAGAATCTGACTCAATGAGCCGACATGGTTATAGTCCTCAGGCATTCAGGTGCCTTCTAAACCGAGTACTGCTTTAAACTTTTATTTACAATCTTAAGTTTACAGCATTATCCTTTTATCATGGCTGTACTAAGTGAACAAGTTAAAATCAAAGGAAAGCTTTATTTTATTAATTTTTAAAATCAAGCATTTCCTGGGTCACAAGCCTTGATCCTTAACCAGTATTTCACTTGACTTTTGAAATTGACTTTTAGGGAATTTTAACAGCAGAAAAGGTGCGGTGATCTGAATAAAGGGGGTTTGAAAGCCCAGCAGGTCATTCTTTGTCGACTCTGGAAATGGTGAGAGTCCAGCAGCAGCTCTGCTGGGAACAGCGTTAGCGCAATGGAAGCACTTGCCGGTGCAGTACAGCAACCCGGACACTAGATGGCAGCAGAACTCTGTATTCATAGCTTCGCCCAAAAATGTCTTTCCGAAAATCTTTCGTATTTACTAACTGCAAGATCCCCCACTTAACGCCTTTAATTCAGTTTTAGTGAAAAAACAAAAAAGCGAATAAATTTATACCTTAGAGGAGAACATTAGCAGAGGTACTCAGGCACTCAAACTGACCCGTTTACACCCACCTAACCGCCCTAAAACACTATAAACAGTAATTTAGCATTAAGTATGCAATGATTACGCCTCATTCTATTTTGACTGAGGGTGTTTAATGATTTTTTTCCCCAGCTTCTCATGTTTTTACTTCACAGACATCCTGCCTCCGCAGACTGCTGAACTGAACTCCACTACACTGGCTCCTCGGTTCATGAACACAGCTGGGACTGGAGGTCTGTTTGTAACCTGATTTGTTCGTAACTCCAAAATCTCTTATCACTGAGTTACAGTCATTAAAGGCTACATCGGTATCAATATCCCCCCCCCCCATTTATTCACAGGTTCAGTTTTGTAAAAGCCTCAGGTAAAGCTATAAAAGCAACCCAGTTCTTCCATCCATCCATCAACAATTGCTTCACGGCCTCCTATTCAATGTTGATTGCTGAACATTTCAGCACATAAGCATGTACAACATTTGTAAGTTTCTGGCAACTGTAAGCCTTATTATCTACACAGTCAATAAAAGCTTAATAATACAGATGTTCCTCGATTTATATACAGGTTAGATTCAGTGAAGATCTTGTCTTTAACTATAATAAATCATTTGAAAGACTGACTTTTTTTCATCTTATTGTATATTTACAGTGAAACTAAATGGAAATGACGGAAAATAAAAATGCCTCGTCTGCACAAATTTGTGTTCCATGACAATTGTAGAGAAATTCATCCCATAAACACATGCTGCATTGCCCATCGTGTTGTTGTTCGCCAGCAGTATCAAGCAATAGACAGGAGCTGTAAACAGTGTGTAAACGAGTTGAATCACGGCAGTTCTACCCTCCAGCTTTGTTTGAATGACAAAGAAAACAGCAAAGAAAATGAAAACCGGAAACTGCTGCATTGTTAAAAATGTATATCTCAAACATTATATATGAGAAGTGTGTCATTGCACAGCTATAAGAAATCTCTCTTTCCCCGTCTACCTGTACTGATTTTTTCAGCTCCCTACCATTCAGCACTTGAGTTTAGCAATCATTTTAACTGCAGGGTCACTATTTAGAAAAATATATCTTTACTGATAGTGAGTGTCTCGCAGTGGAGTGGAAACAAGGACTTAGGGTGTATCTGGGTAAAAAGTGGTTCAAAATAGCTCTAGATTTAAATAAAAAAAAAAAAAAAAAACTCATGGAGAAGAGAGACAAAGTTAAATACGAAGTAAAAGGCAGATTGTTGTGACTAAAAGACAGACTGGAGGAAAAGTGAAGAAAAAGGTCACATAAAAAAGGGCAGTCAAGGGAATATGAGAAAGATCTTTTGTCGACCACCGACAGACAAGCATCTTCCGGTTGGACTGCAGCCATAGCAATTTTGTAGTGGCAGCAACAGATTGTACAAACATCCTTAAATGTCAAAAAAGGGGGGAAACAGACTAACCTCATTTCAGGGCTTTTCTGAGAATATTGATATTGTTAATGGTCTGAATCAGCTTTGGTTTTACAAAAAGTAAAGGATCAGGACAAAACAAGTTCCTCAACCCCATTATGTTAATATTTATAGAGTAGGTCCCCTACTTACAAACAAAACGTTTTTAGTCAAGTGTGACACAGTGGGCCAGGGGCTCCTCATCAATTCTGTATTTCTGTTCTATTAATTCTACAAACAGTAACAATGTACTCACAAGCAAGTCCAATATAAAGAACCCTGTCCCTGCCACAGGGGGGTGCTGTGGCGCAGTGGGTTGGACCGGGTCCTGCTCTCCAGTGGGTCTGGGGTTCGTGTCCCGCTTGGGGTGCCTTGTGATGGACTGGTGTCCTGTCCTGGGTGTGTCCCCTCCCCCTCTGGCCTTACGCCCTGTGTTGGGACACACCCAGGACAAGCGGGTCAGAAAGTGTGTGTGTGTGTGCGCGTGTGTATCTTTGGAACAGCGAGAATTCGTAACAGCGAGAAGTTCCTAAAGTTCATAAAAGGGACCATTCAGTATCGCGCGGTTTGGTGAGAACGCTGAATTTATGCTGCGACACCCGATTTGACCACTAGGTGGCAGTATTGCAATGCTGCGCATTCAGAACACGTCGCCGCACCATCATGAATTGTTTACTAAACGCTGCATAGCCAGTCGTGGCGTGTTCTTCCAGTATCATATCAATCCGCTTGAACTGTATCGAAGTGGAAGTGCAATCAGCGGAATAATATCGAAATGAGTATGAGAAATGAAATAGTGCTGTATCCAGGCATGAAAATGTATGACTCCATTTGTACAAGTAAGGTTATTTGTATATCTACTTACAGCAGTTAATAATAGATGCAACAAAAACTACTTCACTGCATGTTATCAGGAACCTAACACACTAGGATCTCATATAAGGTCATTCCGACACACTGACGGAATCAAACAGAGCTCTCCAGAAGGGTTCCCTTTTTGTGCACGCACACAAGCTCTTCAACACACATGAGGTAAGATAAGAGCCAGTGGCATCCTTTTACATCACGTTGCCAGGCAACCAAGTTGCTATGGGAACCTCGCCTCACCCTCAGTTCTCTCTTCTTGCTGACATCTCTCTTTGTCTCTGAGTCTGTGTCAGCTGGGTCATGATGACTAACATGCTATGCTTTTTCCGTAGCCCTTGTCAGGTTTGGAACGTTGTCCTGTATTGCACCGTTAACAAATGACTGACTAATCCCATAATCCCGCAATAAATGTTTACAAGAGCAGAGCTGCCCTTTCACTTACAGCAACACCTCTCTTTAACTTATAGCCACTGGCTGCAATATCACTCATCAATTTCAGAGCAATAACATGGAAAAGCTCTTGCACCTACCTCTGACGGACGTGTAAACTGGAAAGATTTAGGTGCTCTTACTTCATATAAAAGGATACTGTAATTAACGTGAAATAGGGAAAGCTAACGCTACGTCCTTCCATCACTCCCCTTGCATTTATACATTCTACTGATGTTTTTTCCAAAGCAACTTACACTCCCCCCCCCCATTTATAAAAGCAGGTGTTTCTGCTGGAGCAATTAAAGGTAAATACTTCACTCAAGGGTATACCAGAAGTGTTGGGGGTGGGATTTCAATTAACATGTGTCAGGGTTCTGGTTCCTATACTTAACCGCTACCCACTGCTTTCTACAGCAGATGAGATGATAGTAAGATATGCTGTTAAATTTACTGGCAAAGTTATTTCTTTGCAAAGTTTAATCCTAAATTACAGATGAAGATAAATTTTAAGACATTTTAACACCTCTGTAATGGACAAAGTGGCATTGCTGGAGCACAAATAAAGATTAGAGCATGATGAGACATGTTAATTCTGCAGAATAAAATGGACACTGGCAATTACAAACGAAGAAAAGACAATGTGCAATCATTTTAGTAATCAATGTTTAAAAAGAAAGTTAACATAATGGCACAATTTTATTATTATTTATGTAATTATTAATTTCACAATATTGACAGAGAAGCAACATGCAATGCTAGGTGTGTGTGCTAAGATACTTACAATGAGGTACCCCTTTATAGAACTGGATATGACATCATGCTGAAGTACAAGGAAATCATGAACCGTGCCAGTCCACAGAAGTCTCCACTCAATTTGCATATGTTTAAACAAAGGGTATGGATGAACGGGGGTGCGGCGGTGCAGCGGGTTTGACCAGGTCCTGCGCTCTGGCGGGTCTGGGGTTCAAGTCCTGCTTGGGGATGCCTTGTGATAGACTGGCATCCCATCCTGGGTGTGTTCCCTCCCCTTCCAGCCCTACGCCCTGTGTTGCTGGGTTAGGCTCTGGTGTGCCGCTACCCCCCTTGTGACAAGTGGTGTCAGTCTGTGTGTGTGTGGATGACTTTGCTTTGGAAAAAAGCAATTCTGCTGGTAATGTGTAGATCAAATTCTGTCCATGAAACAAAACATCACGAAACTGGTCCTATATTATAATGCTGAGCCCATGGACAGACTGGCAGTGGGGCTGAAGCCACAAGCTCAGCATCTCCTTCTGCCCTCCGTTGCTTGCAGTCCAAACTTCACCTTGAGTTCCTATCCTCAGCTACATGCATTGACTATATATCAATAATGAATGCAAAAATGTGATCTTTACTAAGCTCTGTCATATTGAGCCAACTGGTTTGTGTACCTCCAAATTCAGAGGCCTGTGCAGTGCAATTCCTTACCTGGACCTGGCCTATCAGCTTGGGGCTCTTTCAGGACCTTAAAGCTTACTGCTGAAATGGTAAATTTGGCCAATTATCAGTACAGTTGTTGTCAAGGTCAGCACCAGGTACCCTGGGAAATAGGAGACCACCTAGAGCTACAGAAAAAAAACAGGAATCCCTGATTTTCTTTCCCAGTTGTGTTTGTAAATTGAGGATCCAGTGTAGTCCAGTTATTCAAACTTTCAATATAGTAGCTCAGAAATGAATTGACTGTAAGACAGCATATTTTTCTAGTGACTACACATTCAAAAGCAATTTCTTCTTGATACATATTACCTAAATATGTATTATTTCTTTAGTTTGGGAAAAACTATTTGTCAGATCATTCACATTAATGGACCTCATCTACATGGACTATTCAGGGGCTAATGTCAATATTGCAAGCACTGTTGAATAACTGCATAATAGAAGAAATATGCTGAGGTACTTATACGTTAAAATAACACTTGTACAAATCCTAAAACTGTTACAACTAAGACCACAGCCATACTTGCAAAGGTATTAAGTGTGAATGACTCATGAAGTCTGGCACAGCTTTCTACTCTCAAGTCACACTCCAGTAAAAGTTGGTGACAGTGGTAAAGCTGATTCAATGATGAACGTGCATTTTAAAATTCTGACAGTCTAAAACCGCTTGTCCCACGCAGGGTTGCAGTGAACCGGAGCCTAACCCGGGTACAAGGCTGGAGGGGGATG
The DNA here is from genome assembly GCF_900964775.1 of Scleropages formosus. Taxonomy (NCBI): domain Eukaryota; kingdom Metazoa; phylum Chordata; class Actinopteri; order Osteoglossiformes; family Osteoglossidae; genus Scleropages; species Scleropages formosus. The sequence goes on along the minus strand of NC_041806.1, from coordinate 39,469,867 downwards.
CACCCAGGACGGGACACCAGTCCGCCTCAAGGCACCCCAGGCAGGACTCACACCCCAGACCCTGCACACAACGGGACCCGGCCAAACCCGCTGCGCCACCACACCCCCCTAAATTGTGACACTATGCAGTAAAATTCTTAGTTTATCACTTAAAGAACTCCTGTCATACCCTTTGTTCTTACATAAAGCAGAGTATATTTATTACTCCTTTCTGATTTCCATGCATGTCCACATGTCTATTCACAATATGGAGTATTTCCAGCAGACTGCTCTGTGACTCCATCATGCTGAGTCGATATTAATCATGGCTGGAATTACTCCTCAGTGGGTTCCCAGGTCCACTTGAGGCACAAACATTAGGACAGGAGTACATCAAGAAACTGATATAGAGATACAAAAGCTTTACAAAGAATCAGATTTTTTACAAGCATAATGAATTTAATCTATAAGTTAAACATTTTAAGAATAACATGCAAGCAAATAAAACAGGACTGTTTAAGGGGTTGGAAGAGAGGAGGTGGTAGGTGATAAGATGGAGGTGGAATATTTCAAATATGGAAAACCTTTTCATTTAAATACAAAAAATGTTTATATTTCCAGTCATTGAGTGTGAACAGATGAACGTGTGAGTGGGAAGTATGTGGAGGTGGGACTGGAGTTCTGCTGGTAAGACTGTGGGAAGTGTGCGGGCAGGTGGGCTGTAGCAAGAAGGGTGGTAAAGTTTGTGTATATATGTATTTGCTTGGGGGGTCAGGGTGTTGCACAATGTGTTGACCTTGCTGATAGACCAGGATCAGTTGCACATTGTTTCCTGTGCAAAGAGGAGATACCAGTGACTTGGCTCCCTGCATCATCTTGAACACAGCTCACACACTCAAGACAGCCAAAGTCACATTAGCTGTGTTGCGACAGGGTTGAGGGATGCGAGTGGCTTCCTGCTTCAGAGTCTCCTCTTCCCAAAAAAAAAAAAAAAAAAAAAAAAAAAAAAAAAAAAAAAAAAAAAAAAAAAAGTTTAGGAAGAAAACACAAATACAGTGGTATGAAAGAGCGCATACATGCCCCTTTGGCTGTTTAGTCATTTTTAAGGACATTTGGATGTCTGAGCCTTCTTTAAATTGCAACGCTGTTAAAGTTGCCCCCCTTAGTAGACCTTTTTACTTTAGTCAAAATTCAGAAGTGCACCTTCATAAGTGAGAAAGTAAGGATATGTCTAGCTTTATTGCTGCCTATGGTGCACAAAAACAAAGTGCAAATGGTTTACTGGTAAGATGGTCTACAGTTCAGTTTTATAGCAGAAGAGGAAAAGCCTACATTGGAGGTCCCCCTTTTGCAAAGTTATCAGAATCACTTTCTATATTAACCAGATTAATTATCTCTAACTAATCTGCCAAAATGGTTTTAAGGTTTGATTCTTATGTGAGGATTGAGTCAAAAGGTAGAATTTAGTAACAAATTCAGATGCCCTGTCTAGTGCAAGTTGAATGCTGCCTTTGACCAGAACCACCATCTACCAACTCTTAGGGAGGAGTATTATGGGGGGCTGCTTTGCTACTGCAGTGGTTAAGTAAAGTATGAGTGCTGCAGGGGACCCTCATTACTCTGCCTCTAGAGGTAGAGACCAGCACCCTCCTTTAGTAACATTAAAGATAGTGTAATAACAAATATTACAGAAAATATTCCTCAATCTAGGTGATAAGTGTCTCAGTTGTATAATTACTAGAAACCCTAGAAGACCAGCTCCTGCACCACTGAACATTACCTTTAATTTTTTTTTTTAGGCTTGAAAGGCAGCATGAATACAGGTCTCACTTTCTCCAGTCAACATTAATCTCACAATTCTGTTAGACATGTCACACTGACCACTAAAGATAAGGGGAAGGAAATACTGTGGTGAAAGTAACCCACACACAAGAATTGGTCACATTACCTTGAGCTCTAGGGAGGAGAGAGAAGAAAAAAAATTAGCCCAAAAGCACATTTAATAGAGCTACTCCAAAACTAAGTGTACAGCGATACAAATGCAAGGCAGATAATGGCAAACATCTCCTTTGAGACCAAACCCTGACTACACCCACAACAGGAGGTTAGTGCTCATTGTGTATCACATGCTTTATGAAAAAGGACCAGCTAGATTCCTTGTAGCAATCCTTGACTTTGGGATGAACATTTCAAATGAGTTCACACAACTGTTTGACTTTCAAAAGTATATTAGTGTGCTGCAGACAAGTTACATGAAGGTTGTTCTAGAGCCATTTTGTTTGGCAAAATCCCTTAGCATCCTTCTTAGCTAATGCTCTACACATTAGCAATGTAGCTTCAGTGTAAAATCAGTCCTGTTCTATTACCTCCATTTGGGAGGGGAACTACAAGGAAATATGGTTCATGCTGCACAACACTGACAAAACCATTGCAACAAGGGCCCAACCAAGTCATTATACACAGTGATATGACAGGGTTTGCATAAAGGGGATGTTTACCTTTTCACAGTTAATCTTCAATGTTTGAGTCAAAGCATTTTGACTAGGATGAATGCTTTCTGATGGTTGAGTGGATAATTCATAAACACTGGAAGCAGTAAGACATGTTTGGAACTGAGTGTTACACATCTGAAAATTAAACCTGGAGCAAGTCAGATGACTACATTTAGCCTTAAAATGGCCATTTTACCCTCCCAAAGTTCTCCTAGGTTTCAGTAGTTCACAAAATTCCCTTTGGGAGCTGCAGTCATTGAGATGCAAGTACCATTATGCCGTTTAGACAACCTTATCCATATGGCTACTGGTAAAGCTGGCCTACAAGAGACTCAAAATGGCAAGTCTGCAAAGAATGTGTGCAGCCTTAAGTTATCCATCTTTCCTCCACCTTGATCCTATCAATAGTTAGGTTAAAGGACTGTAGTGACTAGAGCTGACAAGGCATCTCCCAGCTTCAGACCTTCCCACCACCATGGACACTACACAAATCAAATAAATGAGTCCTTGTGACATTTCTGAAGACTTAAGCACTAGTCATGAGACCATGTCAATTCACCATGGCTGCTGTAGTGTCAGACTTATACTCCCCGTTCTATTGATCCAGAGTTGAGGTACAAGTCGTGCATGTTTGAGAAAGCATGAGCACCACATTTGTTTAGGTTCCACCTAAAGTCATTCAAGGTTGGCTGGTTGGAACAGGTTGCACAGTCTTGTTTTCAGTCTTTTCCTCCTTGTCATCACTGACAAGAAGTTCCTCAGGGGGCCAGCGCAGCTCCCCACTTTCCACCTCATCCTCTGTGGGTTCTACAACAATGCAGGGCAGATGGTCTTTCAACTTGCAGTAGCATTCAAAGTCTGTTGGGTCTGGGAAAATCTGTAGCACAAGAAGCAATTCATGGGGATAAGAGCATGTCATCAAGTTGCCACTTCCTTCCTATACCCAGGTTTTGGGTTTTCAATGAAAAACTGAAGAGCTATAAAGCATGCTAATGAGACTAAGGGTGCATTTGGAAAAAGCATGTTGAGAAGTGTGGAAATTGGGTATCCAGACTATTCAGGCAAATGACATGCTGATGTCAGTCTTAACTGAGCAAGTGTTGAAGTAGCAAGGTCATTGTAGTTCAGCAATTTTTAAATTTGAGCATCACAATCAGATGCTAGAACAGCCACACTGACCAAACCGGACCATGAAAGTTTGGAACTATAGTCCTAAAATAGTTCTGGGATTTAAAAAGCTCAAAGCAGCTTTGTAGTTTAGCTGTGAGGGGGTAGAGGCAAACAGCTGGAGCTGAAGTAGCCATCTGGCTGACTGCCCTGCTGACCCTTGCAGTAATCTGCAGATACTGGATGCCATAGACAATGTCTTGTTGGTTCTTGGCACTCCAAGAGGCAGAACATTGATGTTGAGATTTTCATTTTTTCAAGAAAATGAACCACATGTAATGTAGGAGGAATTCATTTTTTGGAGGGAACAAACCCACTTCAAAACATGGTACAGTATGCCCCCTACACCAGTCACCCCACAATTCTGGGTGGGGGGGGGGGGGAGACCAGAAGTTAACATGTTAGAGAAGGCCCAACCACTGATGCTCACTGCCTTCAAGAGTGAGAAACAGGTTGGGGAAACTCAAGGACAAACACCTGGCTGGACATGAAGTCCTCAGGGTACACATTTATAAAAGACAGTAGCCCCCACAACACAAAACTGATGGTACAGGGTAGACCCAATTTGAGGTTAAAGCGCACACACACACACACACACACACACACACACACGACAGGAACCATTTCCCACAATAGTGTATAAACAGTTCCAAAGTCTGAAACTATACACAGGAGAACTGGCAAGAATTCCTTTTAGAAATTAAAAGGATCACAGACCTGGCATGTAGCCATGAGACAAAAGGGGGCAGAACAGTCAGCCTCCTGAGGACAGGACAAGACTGCCATCTCCATTGTCCTCCATGTTCTTAAGAGATAAGATCTTGTATACCCTGGCAGCAGAGTTGGTCAGTGCAATGAAGCTTCTAACAAGCACTTCAAAGCCTGGCATGTTAATTAAAATTAAAAGATTGGAGTATCCATTTGTTTAATTTGAAGACAAATATGGGAAGCCAAGGAAGTCTTGAATAGCTGACTTGGACAAAGCCTTTATCTCACAGCTCCTGTTATTGCTGTCTGTAGGCAAGTTGTTGGATAAAACTCATGTATGCAAAGCAGTGCAACAGGTATAAACATAAGAATGATGAAGTTGGTGTTTTAAAATGAATGTACCCCCTATAATTACATATTTTTTGTATTGTGTATTATAACATCTCATTTAGTTAAGTAGCTCAAGTTTGTCATTTTAAAAGCAGTAAATTGGAGTGAAGTCTGATCCCTCCTAGCACAAAAAGGAGGGCATTCTCAACTCAAATGACCTGCATGCAATTCATTATGTCTTCAGTTCAAAGTACTACCATAATCTGATTTTGTGCTCTCAAATTATGTGTACGAGACCATTTAAAATCTATTCCATGTCACTGAGATTCAGTTATGCTCATGTTTGAAATACAATTCAACCATTTCTAGAAAATGCAGACTTTCTGCACTTTACTAGTTTGTAGTATTTAAGGTTCATACTGCAAAGTCACTGTAGTACATGTCACTTAGATGTACAAGATGAACACCCTAGAATGTTAGTCTGATTTCATACTGCTGGTCTATGAAAGGCAAACCAGATCCAGAACTGAAACTCAGCCCAATTCAATGTTTATAAAGGGGAAGTACCTGATAGGAGTGCTGGTCTTGGCTGGTGCTGAGGCACATGTCTTCCATGGGGCTGCTGGTCACCACTTCATTCATTTCTTGAGTACCTAGAAAGCAATCCATAAGCCCAAATCAAATTGATCAATTCTTATAAGCTTGGTGTAGAGGATGTTAGAAAGCTGTCTTCAGGAAAGGAAGACCTTCCATGTGGAAGGAATTACAGACATAGCCAGCTGGTCTTAAAACCTAGTCCTGAAGTTTTGCTAGCCTTTTGAGGAATAGTCATCACTGGAGTAATCCCCAGCAATACTGTCACTGTCTGCTTTCTAGTGGAAAGGTTGTTTAGCATAAGTCATTTTCAATATTCTAAGTTAAAAATGAGAAATTAGTCATTCCAAATACCTGCCAAGCAAGCAGCACAATTAAAACAGCTGCTGGTACTTGTTGCACCCAAGATTGATTTCACACCTCTGTTCATGTGAGCTTCCTCTGCATGCAATTCCTCCCCTCTGAAGATACAGAATTCAAGTGACTGAATTGCCAGCGAGTTACTCTTTGGGTGCATATTGCAGTATTCTACTGGTAAACAAGTTATTGTAGGAAGTTTAGCATGGGGTCTATCTAGCAATGCTAGATAGCTCAGAATGGCATCCACTAAATGCCACAGTACTTCCTGCATGTCACTTTGGAGAAAAGCTCTAATGACCTATATTCAATGTATAGCTGAGTGACCCATTGCAAGTTGTGTAAATCACCTTGATTAAGGTGTGTGGGCTACTAACCCTACATAGTATCCACTAAGTTGCTTTGGAGAAAGGTCTGCTAAGTGACTAAATGTCAACAATGTATTCAGGAAAGCAGAACTTTACTCCTGTTCCTTGATAATATTACCTCAATGTAGGGAGTTCCCAATTTGCTAAATCCCCATTGTTTAAAGGGTTACAATGTAGGTTCTGGTTTACTACAATAAACTAGTCATACAGAGCAAGTCATTAAACTGCTGTGGCATAATTTCTTTTGAATACAAGAAAAGGAAACCCCAGCTTTATACTGAGGTTTGTGTGCTACCCATCTCAGTGCCATATTGCACTATGGCCAGCTGATTTTGTCTCAACTCACAACTACCTCTGTTGCACATCCTGAACTTCCTTCTCTGACTAGACTGTTTAATGCTCTTATGGCTATCTGGATTTTGACAGCTAACCAAGCTTAGGAGGAATGTTAACATCCAGCCTATGACTCAAGCCATTCCACAAGGACAAAATGAGTGAGCAAGGAATCACACTGCATGCTAGCGCAAAAAAAAAAAAAAAAAAAAACGCAGCAGTCCCCCCCCCCACCTAACAAAAATTTGAGGAATGATAGCAGTTAACTTTATGATCTAATAGACTAAATTAAGTCATTGACAAATTTGACAAGACTTGAGGGAAGAAAATGGCCAACAGCATTTCCCATCTTCATATAAAGAGACGGAATACATACATAAAAAGATCATTGTCAAGATAAGGAAGCACTTTACCATAATGGGGGGGACCCTAGCACTCCAGAAGCTATTCATCCTCAAAAGGGCACTGCTGCATTTAACAGAATTGCCTTTTCATATTCCCCTAGAACTATGAAAATTCCAAAACTGTTCTGAAGGGGGAGAATTTCTCAAAGCAACTGATTGTTGCATCTAGGTAATATTACCTAGATGCAACTGCTTCATCACCCCTAACCCTTTAGGCAATATTAACATCTTGGTTTAGACTTTGTGCAACATGGTACTGCCTGCAGGTCCAAAATGATGCTTGTTGGGCCTCTACACAAACTTCTCCAGTAAGAAATGGAGAATTGCCAAGACATGGCCAGCTATCAGCCAAGCCTCCCAGTTGGCTATGGCTTCAGCCCTTGTGGCATTTGACTGGCACAACTGTACATGGTACAATCTAATCCCAACAGTCCCTTTACAAGAACACACCCTCTACTAGGTTGACTTATCTGCCAAGCTGCTTTCTTCATGTTCACCTGGGGCCGGACCAAAGCTCACCCAGATGTCAACTAATCTCCCACTGGAGTGACAGAAGCCAATTTTGTTTTAGTACAGCTAAATTCATATTATGTAGGTCAGAACCCTATATAATAGGAATGAATTTAGACAAAAGCTGTTGACAAAGAGGCAGATGTAACACCAACATAATGTCGGCATGCCACTGGTTTCCCCCCCCCCCCCCATTTGAGAAGTGGAATTAAGCATCAAATCCAGGCACTTCTAGAATGTTTGACTTGACATTTGTCCATACAGCTACAGATCACATATACAGCTTCTTGTTGCCTATACACAATAAATGGTCAGGCAAACCTAGCAAGTATTCCAGCTGCCAAGAAAAAGGTTGGCATAGAGGCTTCTAACTGCATGTAAAGGAGGTCATGATTTTAAGCCTATGACCAGAGTAAAAAGCTTTCACTTCAGCTAATAATTAATCTTACATAGACCAGAAGGGTTAGAGTAACATTACATTTAGCAGAGTAAACCCCTGATTAGCAATCTAACAGTAATTTAGGCATGCTAACTAATTAGTTTCCAGAAAGGGCTTGATCAATTTAGATCTTTCAAAGCATCTCTTGGCCCATCCTGGCTAGTAGGAACCTCTGACAAAGCAGAACCACACATGTTGAAGGAAAAAAGTTCCAACACCACTTTAGTCCAACAGCAGAACTGTATATAAAGGTTCATGGCCTAGGCAGGTACTGCTGTGGGCACTTACAGGGAAAACTGCCCACTTTACTAGTTCCCAAAACCCAGGCCTCAACTAGTGACCCTCCAGCCAATCTATGTATTTTTTTGGATAATTAAACACAGCTGAGCAGATCATGGATTGAATGAGCAATTGATGATAAGACTAGTGTGGTCAGCAGCTGAGTCCCAAAGACTGACTTGGAAAGTATTTCTTCACTTGAATGCTCTACTGTAGACATAATAGTGATATGACTAGACAGACCTACTCCTGAAGCTGGTGAATTTCAAAATGGCTAATGATGATGAAACAGGAGAACATATAGATTTCAATATTAATGAAAGCATTTAGAAATTAACTTGAAAGGGAGCAAAAGACAGTGAGTATTACAGCACTGGCTACAACAAAAAAAAAAAAAAAAAAAAAAAAAAACCCCCACCACACACACACACACACACACACACACACACACACACACAGCCATTACATGATGATGAAGGTTGAAACTGCAGCATTGATTCACTTAAACATTAGCCAAGACCATGTTGCATTACACACAATTCCAGACATTAAAAGGAAAGCAAAGTGTTTTAATATTCCAATTTTAAAATTGGTAAAATTTAAATAGCCTTTCCCCCCCCCAGTATAATAGAAGTATATAATGTCACAGCAGCAACACATGCAGGCAGTTATCAACCAGTAGAAATTGATGCGCATGATTAAAAACATACAACATAATAAAGAAAGGTACAAAATTAGAACAGCACATTTTACCTAACAATTAATACGTACATTTAACCCTTTACTTAGGATAGCTTTCAAAACTCACCTCTCCTAAACTCGAACTCTGGCAAGGGGTTGACAATAGTAACACAGATGAGTGGAAGACACCGTTGTAGACTGATTAAACAGACCAACAACCAGTAATTCCGTCACAGCCCCCTACCAAAAAATTTACCCCTCTTTCTGAAGGCGGCTGCTGCCTGTACGCAACTCCGACCGTTTATAATAATGGGTGGGTTCTACTGCGTCAGCTGCATCAATGAGAGCCAATCGATGACGAGCAGTTGCTGGCGCCTAATCACTGACAGCCAATCACTGGCCAGATAATCGTAACCTACAAGACATAGTTTTCATTCACAAAATGGAGAGCCGGGGCTGCGGTAGAAGCCCCGCTAAACACGTCCCAACATGCAAAACAGAATATTAATCCAAGTCAGATCACATTTAAAGATAAGACGACACAGACAGAACGGCATTGTAAACTATCATTCCTATTTATTTAGCTGACACCTTTGCCCTAAATCTCAAAGGCTTTGAGATTTAGATATTGGCGCTATGACTACAGTCATACGTTCTCGTAATTCAATTGTATCGACACTGTAATTTAAGACTTTAATTCTTCTTTTACTACCTGATGTCAGCAGCTGACATGACAGAGAAAGTGTATATAAGGTAATATGTATGGAAGGATCGTTGTTAAGATCATTGCCAAGTGCTTATAAAAATTTCATAGTTCTGATCTCACGGACTGGAATCAGTGCAACCTTGAAAAAGTTCTTGAAAAACGCCGTCTTCAATGCACGTTGTGAACAATAGTCACTGGCGCCACCACCTGTAGAAAAGAGGTACTACATTTTTGTTTTACAAACCTTCACTAAGCGGAAGGTAACGTTGGTAAACAAATATTTTTGCGGAACACATACAATCCTATATACATGTAACGATTAAAAAAAGAAATTTAATTTTAAAAGATTCACAGATAGTACTCATAATCTCCATTGATCAAGAGTTTTTTTTTGTACTGGAACAATTGTCTTTTTTAAGTAACTTCTGTTAGTGTTTCAGGTGTAAATTGGGTGCAAACCTATAGGATTGTATCTCTCAGCTATAGCTGCTATTTTCTGAGGCAGCCCTAGATCAAATAAATAAATATGATAAATCTGTTAAATTCAGATTTATCAATTCAAATTGGTTTGTTCAATTGTCTGATTCTTTTCTTCAAATCAACATGCACTGTTAGCTTTCTATGCGTGGGCAACACTTTTATGGGACAAAGTGGACAGAAGGTGAAAGCAAAGCAAAACACAAGTGTCCTACATCTCTGCGAACTGCTGTAGAAGAGCTGGAAAATCATGCTGGTTTATATTCTGATCAAACAGTGAAATGCCTTGAAAAAAAATGGCTTTTGGAATTTGTACTCAAACTTTTGACTGGTACTGCATTATTTCAGTATTTATACAAGTACTATAAGTACTATATTTAAACAGATTTTACAATTTTTGTTTTCAGTGAGACAAGTTGTTCTCATTGGGAGCAGTATGTTCACATGCTATGGAAGAAAATCTCAGTTTTCCACTTAAGAGTACCTGATTTGCCATCCACTGGGATTGCCCATCTATCAACCTTAGAACAAACTATTTATATTTGTTCAAAGCAATAAATATGAATTATATCAATAAAGGCCCTCTCAATAATTACCATGTGAACCTCATATTCAGAAATACATCTAGCTTGGAATCAGAAACACATTATAAACACACACACACAAATTGTCTGAAAGCACTTGTCCCAAGCGGGGTCGCGGTAACCCAGAGCCTAACCCGGCAACGCAGGGCGCAAGGTTGGAGGGGGAGGGGACACACCCGGGACGGGATGCCAGTCCATCCCAAGGCGCCCCAAGCAGGACTCGCACCCCCTTTCATGTTATGAAGACTGAAAAAATATTTGTAATTCTGACATTACAATACAGAGGCAATATTTTTCATTGTGTACATATATTTTATTTTATTCTATATAATACATAACGTGATTAATTAAGCATGTGAAAACTTCTACCAAGCAAGATTTTTCAAAATAACCTGAAACATCTCGTAAAGGCATTGGTACATTTGGAGACTGGACCATCTGTATGAAACTGAACCCTTTTGTTGGGGTGCATAAAGTGATGTCCTTCCTATTTGCATTTTCCTTTGAGGTTGAGTATTCTTAGTCTCATCACAGGGTGGGGGAGAAGCACTGGAGTGAAACAGTCCCTGGACTGATACTTTTGAGAGAGCAGCAGTGGAAAGATGTACAGAACTGGAGGAACTGAAAACTGACCCCCCAGTCTTAGCCCCAACATTCAACTCTCAGAGCCACACCATCTTGCACCTGTTTCCAAGGCCACCTGCTGGGACAATATGCACATATTAAAAAGTGAACTTTTACTGTTATCTTCCTATACTCTAGAAAGGGGCAAATTGTCTTTGTTTTTTCATAAACCTTCCTATTGCTATTCAAATTCATTTAGGAATAAACCTTAGTATTATATTGTATTTTAATGAAACGATTTATTTGATTCATTGAATCAAGGTACAAGATTAGAGCAGCACACATACACATTTCATACACATTTTTAAATTTACATGTTTAAAACAATAATAAATAAATAACCACTGTTATTACTATCCTTGTTGTTGATTTGTTACTATACTTTTTCTCTTCTATAATTCATTACCCATTCATACCGCCAGGTAATTTTTACTTGAGCAATTCACGGTAAGAACCTCGCTCAGGTGCACTACAGTTGGAGCGGTGATACAAACCTTCGCCAGTACACATCATGATTTATCGGATGAGCATTGCACGGGCGAACGCCTTGTGAGCTCAAGTGGACGTGGCATTATTGTAGCTGATCTCCATTCCGGTTGCTGAGGAAAGGAGCAGGGCCATCCTACACCTTATAAATAATCTGCGTCACTGTGTTTGTGTCAATAAGACTTTGCTCTCTGCTTAGTCACCATGGTCCACATGGCTCTACTTACCGCTGTTTTGCTGATGGCTCTCTCTGGTAAAGACTATTATCCCAGACTGATTGTGGTTTGGCAGTTGCACAGCAGTCTGGGGATATCTGTAATACTTAAATATGCAGGAGTGTGTGCAGTTCTCCTGTTCTCACACTACAGTTTGTCAAGATCTGTTAAAATGTGTGAGTGCATTAGGGGGCTTGTTATAAGGCGTGATGTCTGTTATGTCTCTGTAGGTTTTGAAGCTGTAGTTGTGCTGACCCAGGAGAAGTTCATGTCTGTGTCCCTTGGGCAAACTGTTAGAATATCCTGCATATTGAGCAAGAACAACTGGCACATGTCTTGGTATCAGAAGAAGCCTGGAAAGACTCCTCAATTTTTGATATTTAGTTCAACTCGAGCAACTGGACTGCCGTCTAGGTTCACATACTAACGTTCTGACTGTAGTTTTCATTTCCTTGGACATGTTTAGAAGCATTATCCCGAACCAAGATTGCTCTTTGTTCTTAAAGAACAGTAATAAATAATTATCTAAAGAGAAATTTTTATTTTTTTTTTGGTGGCGCAGTGGCGCAGTGGGTTGGATCGGGTCCTGCTCTCCGGTGGGTCTGGGGTTTAAGTCCCCCTTGGGGTGCCTTGCGATGGACTGGTGTCCCATCCTGGGTGTGTCCCCTCCCCCTCCAGCCCTATGCCCTGAGTTGCTGGGTTGGGCTTTGGCTCCCTGCGACCCTGTATGGGACAAGCGGTTCAGAAAGTGTGTGCGTGTGTGTGAAAATTTTTGAACTTTAGCTAAAGAAGCCTTAATTTAATATAGCATGTTATCTGTGTAATTTCAGTTGATCTACATGGTAGGGTAGAGGTGATGAAAAGTGGACTGAAACGGACAATATTGAAATTATGTCAAAAAAATTCAGTCAAAAAAAAGAGAACTGAAACTATTGCTCTCACCTCTGATTTTACCCCTCCATGCCTGGTTCTAAAAAAAAATGCTTTCACACTACAAACACATCTGCACACCTTCCATAACCCACAAATTTTCACCCATCTGTTCATTGGGTTATGATGCTGTACACACACACACACACACACACACACATTTTCAGAACCGCTTGTCCCATACGGGGTCACGGGGAACCGGAGCCTACCCAGTAACACAGGGCGTAAGGCCGGAGGGGGAAGGGACACACCCAGGACGGGACGCCAGTCCATCGCAAGGCACCCCAAGCGGGACTCGAACCCCAGACCCACCGGAGAGCAGGACTGTGATCCAACCCACTGCGCCACCGCACCCCCAAGCTTGCAGCACCTGGTATTCCCAGGCGGTCTCCCATCCAAGTACTAACCAGGCCCGACCCTGCTTGGCTTCTGAGATCGGACGAGGTCGGGCGTGTTCAGGGTGGTATGGCCGTAAGCATGCTGTACGCAAAGAAATCTTAATTAATAACTTTATAGAGATTGTTCATACCGAAATGGTTTGACCATTACCTTGAATTTCTTGAAACCATCTCTCCAACATGCTAAACAATGTTGTTCACCTTCAACTTTAACACACACACACACACACACATTTTCAGAACCGCTCGTCCCTTACAGGGACGCAGGGAACCGGAGCCAACCCGGCAACACAGGGCGTAAGGGGACACACCCAGGACAGGACGCCAGTCCGCCGCAAGGCACCCCAAGCGGGACTTGAACCCCAGACCCACCGAAGAGCAGGACTGCAGTCCAACCCACTGCGCCACCGCACCCCCCCAACTTTAACAAATAAAATTAATTAATCAAATCTACTTCAGGTTCTGTGCATTTCAAATATACTGACATTACATAATAGAGAGACACAAATGACCCTTTCAGTTAGGCCTCTTTGTATCATTAAGTCATCCATTCGTTATCAATAACTCACTCACACACTCAGTCCCTTTCATTAACTGCTTTTCCAAGTCAGGATTGCGGCAGTCCGGAGCCTGTCTCAGAAACACTGGGCATGAGGACCGCTTTTCCAAGACAAGGTCATGGTTACAACCACCTAAGTGAGAAGCACGAGTTATAAAATATGGTGCAATCTGGACACTTGGTATTCAGTAACAAATATTTATTTTTATCTGTCCAACAAGCACATTAATAACTGAATAATTAAATGATGAGCCCTAGCATATTCTGTGCACCTGGCAGTGTTATTTACTGTTGGTAACTACTTGTTCAAGTCAGGGTTACGGTGGTGCAGAGCCCGTCCCAGAACTACACAGCACAAGGCTGGTGAAGGGTACCCTCAAACAGGATGGCAGTGCATCACAGGACAGACACTTGCACACTGAAATGCTGCTGGCAATTTAGATCCACCAATTCTTGGGCTTTAGGAGGAAAAGAGAGTACCCAGAAGAAAACCACATGAACATGGGAAAACATGCAAACTCCACATAGACCGATCCAGATTCAAAACTTCAAAATCAGCGGCGCCCACTCTGCACCACCATACTTGCTCATGTCACAGGATACATAATATTAATTGAATATTTTACATGACTGTATTTTAGTAATTAGCTACAATCACTACAGTATAGAACAGTGAGGAGTACAGAGTCCTGAGAAGGGAGTCGTTCAGTTGTTGAATGTGTCTAGGTATGGTTCCTTCAAGTTGAAGAGGGTGTGTCCCAGCGGAACTTGATAGACACGAGTGCTGTGGGCCGAGCCTTAAGTGCTTTAAATAAGCAGCAGCCCCTGTGAGCTTCAGAGACTGGAGCAAAGACAAAAGGTGTTCTCAAAAGGGCTACGAGCTACCATTTACCATGAGTCCAGTCACTGCTATTCTACTAATGGCTCTCACTGGTAAGAACTCTAAATATTCACTCAAGCCACTTGTTGAGCAAATATGAGGATTTTTGTATTTTTTTTAAAGTTCACATCTATGTGTTTCTACAGTGTAGATGCCACACTCAGATTACTTATTCTTTTACATCTTAATTGGAACAGAATTACATGGACAAAACTAGTTTTCACTTCTGTTTATTAACACTTACAACCATAACTTTTGACTAACTCCTTTTTTCTTTGCTGTAATTAGTGTAATGATTTTAGTTTTTAAGAAAAATTCTGTCGCCTATAATGTGTCATTTTTTATAAACAAATTTTTCATGTTAGCAGGGTTGGAGGCTCTGGTTTTGACTCAGGAGGAGTCCATGTCTGTGTCACTGGGAGAAAACGTGAAAATGTCCTGCACAGTTAGCAGTGGCAGCTGGACTATATCTTGGTATCAACAGAAGCCTGGAGGCGCTCCTCAGTTCCTCCTGGCGGATTCCACCAGAGCCTCTGGTCTGCCGAGCAGATTCACATATTCCAAATCTGGCAATAATAAATACCTTCACATCAACGGGGTGACGGCAGAGGACACGGCTGTGTACTACTGTGGCTGTGCTGGCTGTGGCTCATACCACAGTGATTCAATGCATTGAGACGCCTCTACAAAAACTAACAGAGGAACTTACCATGATAAGAAGAAGAAACACAACTGGGCCATGTCGACTGAATAAGGCCCCATAAGCCTTAGATGTGTTTTTGACAGAGAATGGGTAATGAAACACCAGCAGTGTAGGAGTTTAGATGTTGGTTTTCTCATGTTTCCCTCTCGCTCTCCATGACTGTTCACTCATGAGAAGATACTCTTTTTGTATTGCCATGAACAGCTGTGAGACACAACCTTCGGAGGAGGAACAAAGCTCACCATTCTAAGTAAGTACTCTATACAAAACTGTATTAAGGTACCACATTTACATTATAATTACCAGATTAAAATAAAAACCACTCTGTGGATACTTAGTTTTGTGAAGTGTATTGAGAAATTAGTTATAATGTTTGCATGTTTTAAAGTTTACTGAACTTTTTTAGCTGTTTAATTAGGTACATGTGGCATTAAGTAGAGTTTAATTGAAATGAGGTTATGTATGTCGGGGAGGTTTTATATAATTTTTTTTTGGCAGGAGGTAAACCACAGTAAATCGGTGTACTCAGTGAAGGAGCCATTTCAAATGTTGGTGAATTTGACAGCTTAGAATGGAAAAAGAGAATCATTTGTATTTTTCACATTATAATCTCAGAAACATGTACAGTGTTGCGTGAAATTCTTTAGGTGTTATTGGTAACATAGAAATTAGTACCTGTTGTAGATCAATACTCAAAAACTGAGTATATTCAGATGTTGTTTATTGTGTCGGGAGAGTCCCCTGCAAAGTTGCACTCACGCTATAGCAATTTTTAAGGCTTAAATCCTTAATGCTATACATCAGAACCAATCTGTGTCCGTCTCAAGTTTCAATGAAAATCAAAAAAGAAAGGAGATGGAAATTCTCAATTTCTCTAAAATTGGCTTTCTATCATAACCAAATTCATAAATGATGTCAGGTTAATTGATTTTGCAAAATAGAAATTTTAACTTATTTTAAAAAGTTTAAAATTCATTATGTACTAATTATTACACACACACACACACACACACACACATTTTCAGAACCGCTTGTCCCTTACGGGGTCACGGGGAACCGGAGCCTACCCGGCAACACAGGGCGTAAGGCCAGAGGGGGAAGGGGACACACCCAGGACGGGACGCCAGTCCGCCGCAAGGCACCCCAAGCGGGACTTGAACCCCAGACCCACCGGAGAGCAGGACTGCGGTCCAACCCACTGCGCCACTGCACCCCCCTAATTATTACATATTATTATAAATTACAAATTATTTGCAATTTTTTTTTTCCCCTCCTGCCAGATCGATCTCCTTCTCCCCCAAAACTGACTCTCCTGCCCCCGTCCCAGACAGAGCTGTCTGAGGGCAAGGCCACCCTGGTGTGTTTAGCTCAGGGTTTCTCCCCTGACTCCATCACCGTTTCCTGGACGGAAGGAGGCCGTCCTCGATCGGGCAGCGAGGTCCAGACCAGTGCGCCCGAGCAGCATCCCGACGGCACGTTCTCCTCCAGCAGCCTGCTCACTGTGACGGCTGCACAGTGGCGCTCCGGGGTCGCTTACTCCTGCCAGTTGAGCCACTTGGCGCTGAGCGCTCCTCTTACTCAGAGCGTGAGCCAGGCCACATGTCAGTAAGGAGATGAGAGAGAACATCATTGAGGCATTCCTTATTAACAGAATTAAACATTCAGATCATTTGTTAAATGATTGCTTGCTTTCTTTTTGCAATTCTAATGCAGTGCTAAGCTGTTCTCCTTTGCTAGCAAACATATATTGATTGTGAGTTTGATGTTTAACTTCTCAAAGTAACTTATGACACATATGAAATGTAATGTGAGCGCAAATGCTATGCTGAATAAAGCACAAAGGAAATTTAAGACCAATGTTTGATTTTTTTGGCAGATGATTCCCTGTGTCAGTACAACTGTAGAATAAAGCCTGTATATACCAGTAAGGGGGGGAGGGGGTCGTGCTCTTTGGTGGGTCTGGGGTTCAAGTCCCGCTTGGCGTGCCTTGCGACGGACTGGTGTCCCGTCCTGGGTGTGTCCCCTCCCCCTCCAGCCTCACACCCTGTGTTGCGGGGTAGGCTCCGGTTCCCCGCGACCCCGTATGGGACAAAGAGTTCAGACGGTGTGTGTGAATGAATGACAGTAAGAAGTGGTTTTCACAAGTTATTAAATGTTTATAAACCTACAGGTTCAAAGTTCACATAATTTGGCTTTTTTTTTGAAAAACAAAACAGTGAGCTAAAAAGCAGCAACCTTTTGATGATAATCTATTGTTCAATTACACACACACACACACACATTTTCTGAACCGCTTGTCCCATGTTCAATTACCTTCAACGAAACAAAGCAGCCATTGGTTTAGTTCTGAATAAGGAAAGAAGCAGGTGACAGACCGACAAACAGATCAAACCTGAAAATTAAATCTTTATGCAGCACATTGACATGCATAAAAATGCATGACTTGCAAATACCATTCGACAAATTCATTAGTGAATTAGATATTAACACAATTTTTAAGTTTCATACTTTTTTAAAATAGCTGTTGCTAATCATAATGAAAGAAGAATAAAACCCCAGAACTGAACAGTCCAGGCATATTTTTTTTACAAATAGGACCACTGGCACATTTCGTTGGAACCATCTGAGACAGTCTAGTGTATCGTGTAATATATTACTCTGCGATAATTTGAAGTGAAGGCTCATTTTGAAAACATTTCTGTGATTGTATTTGTTTATTTCATTGAAACAACACCAAAAGCAATGTACCATGTTGAGATGTGAAGCTACTTGCAGTTATTTATCCATTTGTAGAGCAGTTTCACTTTTGCAGGAGAAATTCAAGTAAAGTACTGTGATCCAGCAGGAAATGGGACTGGGACCAGGATCATCTGAGTGTAAGATATAAATCTGTTGCTGATATTTTACCTTGTAATACTTCAAATTTTTCATGCTTATTTTACATTCTTTATATACAATAAAATTAAAGAAATATATGAAGTGTCATAAGGTCTGTTTTTTTTGTATGTCAGAAAAGCAGTAACAAAGAGCTGGTAACTCGTACCTGGATAAAATGGACAACTTAGGTATAACATATATTCATACTTACAAGTAATAGACTCCAAATAAGGTATGTGAAGCCACTCAAACTGTTATTGTATTTTGGTACATAAATTTCTATGAAGTGTATAACTTAAATGATCACACATTAAGTAAATTCCATCACATACAGCATATTAAAGGGAAACTATTTCTCGTGACTTAGTGGCAGTGTGTGACAAGGAGTGTGAACAAGTTCTTCAGCATACGGAATGGTGGACAGCATGAATTGGAGCAAATAGTATATGAGGAATGCAACATTACTGGATACTTGTCAAGAGGCCTACAGAAAGTAAAATGATTAAATTTTCTACCACAATTAACAGATGAAGTGCCTTCTACATGATACGGTCTTGCTAAAATTTTGTAATTAGGAGTCATTGACACCTACTGAACAATGCAGGAGTTTGCGGAGAGGTACTCAGTTCCCTGTGTTCAAGTTCATGCTGCATCTATCCTAAAATGCAGCTCAAAAGTTATGTAATTTAGGATTAGATAGAGGAATGGTACATGAAGATGATAATGGCAATTTTTACATAAAGTGTTGCAAATGATCTTACTTTGTGATGTATATCTGGGCACCGCAGTGACACACAGTTACTGGGTATTGAGTTCGGACAGTGATATATATACCTTTACATTTAATGCACCTCTGACCCCCTTGTTTTACAAGTTCATTTACTTACTAAGTTGTAAATAACTTCCTTGTAAAGAGTTTGAAATGATCATTTTATTTCAGATTTTATTTGTTGTATGATGTGTGTGTGTTTGATATATCATATTTCTCCTGTAAAGGACTTTGATGACATGCATGAACAGATAAGTTCAGGAAATGTATTCTGTTCTCATTTGCGTATCTGTTGTCGGGCAGTTGTATTTTAAGTACAATTCTAGGGTTGGGGGGGAGTTCCCATAAACTGTGACATTCGGACCGAGAGAACTGCTTTGCAGAGACAAGCAGGTGGAGAGGAACTGAAAACTAACACCCAGAACCCATGCCTGGCACCTGTCAGCCATGACTCTCACTCCCACCCCCACCAGGTTTTTGGTAAATCTGAATCTACTTTTATTTACTGTAATTCTGCAGGTAACTCCAGAAAGTATCTACAGAGTTGCTGGTTGTGAGATAATGTTAGAATTCTGTACTGAAAAATTATTTCATATTAATAAACACTTGGCAAATCTGCCAACAACCCCATTACAAATAGGCAGAAGCACAAACACAGGAATACACCTAAACTTTCAATTCATTCTTGTGTTTCCAATATTTTATACAGTGCTTATAATGGTACGTGTAGCAGGATATGGTCTCACAGGTGTGCAGTTCCTGTCCTTCAGAAAATATCTCTCTCACTAACAAAAGTCCCTTCAATCAGAAATAATAAAAATCTGAATAACCAGAACAAAATATGCCATGGCATTCCTCCCACTTTTCTCACGCAGAATCTAAGTGAAGCTGAAATCTGAATTTCAGATATTTGATTGGTAAATATAAAACTAAACATAAACCATCTAAGTCTCTCTTTCTCCAAATGTAATGCAACATTGTTTTTTTCTATGAGATGTGGGTTGCTTTGGAGAAAAGTGCCTGCTAAATGAATACATGTAAATGTGAACATAAACCAATAGTATATATATATATATATATATATATATATATATATATATATATATATAATACTTTCTTTTTTAATAAGCATAATATTTTTAAATGTTGGTTTAACACAGATTCAAATGGGCTAATACATTTTAAGTATTAATTTTAATTTTATAATTAAATTTAACTTTAAATTAAATTTATTTAATTTAAAATTAAATATATTTTAAGTATTAGTTATACTTTCATGTGGCAGTGAGACATAGGTCCTAAACATTACACTTTTAATTTTGCCATTATCTATAATCATAGGTTCTATGGTATAAAAAGATCAATTTTAAAAATGTTACTGGGTTAAAAGATAAAGTGAAGGTTGGATAGTTTGACGGGTTTTACGACTTAATATTTTTGTTAGAATGTTCACTACTAACTACTTCTAAAGACAATAATCAAATGAGAATAACTCGCTGGATCAGAACAGTCCATGTTTCCTGTAAGTGTAATATTGACACATTTGGTTAGGGAGTGTCCGCTCGGGTTTATATAAGCAACAGTTTATCTCAGTCCCACAGTTTCAGTGAAGCTAGTCACCCTTTCTGTTTGTTTTTTAAGCTTTTTACCAGTCATTATGACCAACCTAGTCCAGGTTACTACCCTTTTGCTAATGGTCCTCTCAGGTAAGATACTCTTATCGTTGACTTTTACCTTTAAAGACTACTCTTGAAAAAAATACGAGTAAATATGGACATTGAAGCCAGAATTACTTTTCAGAGGTGTTCTTGTTTAATAACATGTTTGTTTTAATTTAACATAATTTGACTCATTAATTGAAAAACATATTGCTGTAATTTCCCAGGTTTGGAGGCCATTGTCTTGTTGACTCAGGAGAAGTCCATGTCCGTGTCTCTTGGAGCAAACGTCAAAATATCCTGCACAGTTAGCAGTGGCAGCTGGATTATATCTTGGTATCAACAGAAGCCTGGAGGCGCTCCTCAGTTCCTCCTGGCTGATTCCAACAGAGCCTCCGGTCTGCCGAGCAGGTTCACATATTCAGAATCCGGCAGTAATGAATACCTTCACATCAACGGGGTGAAGGCAGAGGACACGGCTGTGTACTACTGTTCCTGTGCTGGCTGTGAATCGGCCCACAGTGATTCACTTCTTCTAGACGCTTGTACAAAAACTGACTATGGGACTTAAACAGGAGGAGAAGAATTACACACAAGCTTGTCATTAAATACATCTGTATCACAACTGGAAATGGTTCTGGTTCGGGATGCTCCCTGGATGACCACTATTGCAAAGGTTTGTTGAGAATTTTTGAGTTTTTTTTTGCCATTTTCTCATCCATACAGTACATATGTGGTAAGGGTTTACCATGAGTTACTGTCACATGTGCATCTAAGTCACAAGCTTTTATGGAGGAAAAATGCTGAATATTCTAAGTATATTAACAGAACTAATATGATTATATTCTTGATTTCATTAGTTCAGACAAATTGACGATAATCACAGTCACTGAAAGGTTTATATTTTGTAGAGATACACACACACACACACACACACACACACACACACACAGACATTTTTGTCAATTGTTCACAGAAACATTTTTAACAAGCAAAAACTATTTTCTATGATTGGTTTGAGGTAAGTAAATGTTTATACTATACATACTGAGGTAGTTAAATATTATATATATATATATATATATATATATATATATATAATTAAATATATAACACTGACATTAGAATGATTATTATGATTCACAAATGTGAGAAACAATTTTCCCTAAATCCAAAGTAAACTGTTAACATGACCAGCACCAGAAAGAAGAGTATTATAGTAACGAATATTTTGACAATCTGTCTAATTATAAAGATTCCACAATTTTTTCAGTGAAATTGAACTTACCAATGTCCAACCTAGTCCCAACACCAAAGGTAGTGACACACAATGATGCACGGTCCAACAAAAACCTCCCGACCTTGAAAAACCTTATACTGTTCACAATATTAAGTTCTAACTTCAACGTTCATTCATAAATCATAAAAATGTTTTTTTTTTAATCAAGTAACTATTTAAATAGTAAAACCATTAATTATGACTGTCAGACTAGTTATTCATGTTTATTCCATTCAGTATGGATCAACTGTTATGTTACATTTTCAGTCATTGTTATTAGTGATATATTTCTATACATTTTAAATAGATGGATATTACAACATTTTTCTACTGCAATTTTCCCCCTAATGGTTCACACTATGTAAGATTACCTTTAATTCACTGAGTTGCTCTATGGATATAAAATTTAAATTCTTTTTTTCTTCCTTCCTTCCTTCCTTTCTTTCTTTCTTTCTTTCTTTCTTTCGACCTATACGGAGTGATAAACAAAAATTTTGTGAAGTTTATTGTCCCTAATAATCATTTTATTAAAATATTTGTTTGTCCAGATTATTTTTTTTCTAACAGGCTATATAATTAATTTCTGCTTTTTATCTTGTTGTCCAAAAATATAACTGGTGCTACCTAATAGCAAAAATGTTGAGTTGCTATACATCAGTCTGTCAACATCAAAAGCTACGAGTCTCATTATTAAGAAATTTTTCTTCCCCTCCTTCCAGGTCGCACTCCTTCTCCCCCAAAACTGACTCTCCTGCCCCCGTCCCAGACAGAGCTGTCCGAGGGCAAGGCCACCCTGGTGTGTCTAGCTCAGGGTTTCTTCCCAGACTCCATCACCGTGTCCTGGACGGAAGGAGGCCGTCCTCGATCGGGCAGCGAGGTCCAGAGCAGTGCGCCCGAGCAGCGTCCCGACGGCACGTTCTTCTCCAGCAGCCTGCTCACTGTGACGGCTGCGCAGTGGCGCTCCGGGGTCTCTTACTCCTGCCAGTTGAGCCACTCTGCGCTGAGCGCTCCTCTTAGTCAGAGCGTGAGCCAGGCCACATGTCAGTAAGGAGGACTCACCATTAGCGTTCAGAAGTACAATATGCTGTGCTCTTTTCAAATGTCCTTATGACTTTTCAGAAGCCTGTTATGCTGTCTGCAATGTGAAAAACACAGTATATGCCATTGACTTCTTTGCTTTCATGCTGAAATTCTGAGCCAGGCCACATGTCAGTAAGGAGATGAGAGAAAACATCACTGAGACATTCCTTATTAACAGATTTAAATATTCTGATCATTGTGATCAAACAATGGCTTGCTTTCTTCTTGCAATTCTAATGCAATGCTAATCTTTTCTAGCAAACATATATTGATTGTGAGTTTAATGTTTCACTCCTCAAAGTAACTTATGACACATATGAAATGTAATGTGAGCGCAAATGCTATGCTAAATAAAGCACAAAGAAAATTCAAGACCCACGACTGATTTTTTGGCAGATGACTCCCTATGTCAATACAGCTGTAGAATAAATTCTGTATATAGCAGTAAGAAGTGGTTTTCACAGGTTATCAAATGTTTTTAAACCTACAGGTTCATAGTTCACATAATTTGGCTTTGAAAAACACCAACCGTAAACTAAAAAGCACTAACTTTTTGATGATAATCTATTGTTGACTTACCTTCAACTAAACAAAACAGACATTGGTTTAGTTCTGAAAAAAGAGAGAAGCAGGTGACAGACTGACCAGATAGGTTATAATTACATCATTATGCATTAAAAGTACAAACAAAAGCTAATTTTACTTGGCATGAAGAATGACATCACATAACAGAACATATTTTAGTCAAGTTTATTTTTTTCACACAGTATAGAGGAGTATATAGTACTGTATAAATTTGAAAAATAAAAAATTCATTTACATTCATGTTTTTCTGCAAACCATCAGTACAAAATATATCTACAGATCTATTTCATCTAAAGAAACATGTGAATATAAGCTACTGTATGTGTTAAACATACCTAAAGAGTGAAGCATATTGTGATTATTAATTTTTTTTAAATTTTATTGCAGAAAAGGAACAGCACTGCATCGAAATACAACAACATACAATAAAAGAAAAAGGAAGAAAAAAGATAACAGCAGCATCTCATTCAATACGAAAAATGTGATCATAATTCCTAATAAACTTGTTATTCTTACTGTTATCAGTGAGTTTAAGAGTTTACAGTACGGGAAATCTCAGCAAGAAAGACATCGAATCTAGGCAAAGTCTTGAGAAATTTGTTTTTGTGAATAAAACATTTACAATGCAACACGAAAAAATTAACAAGAAGATCAACAGCATGGTCACTGCCAGAAAAATAAAGGAATATATCTTTCAATGAAAACTTAAAATCAAATTTTATATAATCAGAAAAATAACAACTTAAGTCCTCCCAAAGATATCGAGACTATTAAATGATCGGACCATAAAGCAGTGTGTTACAGAGATGTTCGATGGCACATGGTGTATCTTCATCACAATTTCACCAGAAAAACTTACTTCTGGCGCCCCCTGTTGGACGCTACGCAAAATAAGTCATGTTTGAATGCCAACTTACAGCAAGACTTCCCTGCATACAAATCCCCCCCCCCAAAAAAAAAACTATTAATAAAACATCACTTCAAATGAAACTTGTAACAAGGAGGCTGACCAAAGATGACAAAATAACATTCAGAGTGATTAAAATACCTTTAGGTTATATGGCCAAGTTTTGCCATGGAAGAGTTTCAGCACTTCCCTGTTAATGTTCAGAATCCTAAATGGGCTCAAAATAACTGAATTTTTCTTTGAAGTTCTTTAAATAAAGCTAGAAGAGGAATGAAAACTTTATCAATAATCTTTTGAAATTGTTTTACATTGTAATCAAATGTGTCATTATAAGCCTCAACCACAGTTTTGTCTGGTAGAAGCAAAATGGTTTCATCAATGTTTAGCACGCCCATGTTAAACTGCAACTTAAATTCATCCTGTGAATTTAACTTCTTACTTTTGCCATTAACCTCCTTTAACAGAACCTCAATGATACTTTTCTTATTAGTATGGGGGTCAGTAAAGACCATACAGCACTCACACACAAGGCAGGGGTATTGTTCGTACTCTCTGATGTTCACAATACTGATTCCATCTCTTATTTTTTCAAGTTCTTCTTTCTCTAGGCTGGTTCCTTGTTTATCGGCAGGTATGCATTGTCTCGCCCAATTGACAAGCAACGTTTTCTTTTGCAATTTCTCCTTTGTCTTTTTCGATACTTGCCCCCTTTGTCTTTTCATCTTCTTCTCCTTGTTTACATCTATATGATCTGTTTCTGCAAATACAGCTTTGTCAGGACTGTCCATATTAACATCCGACTCCTTCACATTGTTTTGAGATGGAGTCTCGGCATCCTGAGCAAAAAGTTTATCTTCGATAGGTGTCTCTGCTAAAGGAAGAGGAATGGATTCTAGTTTTAAATATGTTTTCGAAGGTTGTTTTGTGTTCTGGTTCTCAGATAGTGAGGTAAAACCTGAGTCACTGAAAACATTTTGATGATTTCCAGGGTAGTCACTGCTGGCAACAGGCAAACTCTCATTAGTGGTAGTGACAGCACAATGACCACCATTAAGAGGTGATGTTGTTTGGCTGCAAGATTTAGATGGAGAGAGAGAAAGCATGCTGAGTGATGTGCTTCCTCTTTTATTTTCTTCTGCCACTGAAAGTTTAGCAGTAAAAGTGGGTGAACTAGTGTGAAGGGGTAGGGGTTCATCTATTACAGAAGATTCATTGTCTGACATATTATCATTACTAATCTCTGAAGCTACACTAGTTCCCGTACGGTCTGCTCTGTTCTGGTGCTGAGCTGCTGCTGGAGCACCACGAACTTTTTCAAAGAAATGTTTAATGACTTTATCGGAAAGAGTCTTTTCATTTCCTGGTTTCAGAAATGTCTTTATCTCTCTACAGGATATTATTTTCTTGACAGCATCATGGCTGAAACGAAAGACTTTTTTCACTTTCATGCCACTGAGGAAATCTTCCAGTTTTTTAACTTCCCCCTCCTTTAATTCTAGTTTTAGTTCATTTACTATTCTTCGGCGGTTCTCTGGATTATCAAGATACATCTCCATTTTTTCAATGGCGTAAACTGAAATGAGATCAAAAATAAAACATAACATTAAAGCAACACTGTGATGGACTGGTGTACCCTGAACCACATCTTGTGATTCCAGTAAGACCACTGTGACTGTACAAGTAGCTTCCATTAATCAATTACTTTAATTGATTAACGGCTCATCAATAAACCACTTAGAAAGACACACACACACACACACACACTTTCGGAACCGCTTGTCCCATACTGGGTCGCGGGGAACCGGAGCCTACCCGGCAACTCAGGGCGTAAGGCCGGAGGAGGAGGGGACACACCCAGGACGGGACGCCAGTCCATCGCAAGGCACCCCAAGCGGGACTCGAACCCCAGACCCACCGGAGAGCAGGACCCGGTCCAACGCACTGCGCCACCACGCCCCCCCCATGCTTTTATATAATATAAACTACATAATTTCTAAAATATATAATTATGTTTTCAAGGTCAACCAAGAGACTGGAGGTTTATTCATGGCAACTCCATTTTAGAGCCTGAGCTATTCTTTTGTTATTTACATTGATTTATTTATCTAACAGGGGGTGCGGTGGGTTGGACCGGGTCCTGCTCTCCAGTGGGTCTGGGGTTCGAGTCCCGCTTGGGGTGCCTTGAGACGGACTGGCGTCCCATCCTGGGTGTGTCCCCTCCCCCTCCGACCTTACGCCCTGTGTTGCCGGGTAGGCTCCGGTTCCCCGTGACCCCGTATGGGACAAGCGGTTCGGAAAGTGTGTGTGTGTGTGTGTGTGTGTGTATTTATCTAACACTTTTCTCTAAAGCCACTGACAATGTCAGATTGGTATACAACAATAAACTTTAGTACTAAGGTACTTACTGATTTGCTTATTTATACAGTTGGCTCGGTTTTACCAGAGCAGTTCAAGGACAGTACAGCGGAACTTTAGTCAGGATAAATAGCAGGGATTCAAAAACAGGTCTTTGAACTGCAAGGCAATTACTCTACCCACTAGGCTAGTTCCTGGAAGAGCCAACGTCTTGCCAGCAGTCATTGTCTCCACTTTCATGAAAATGCTTTATAATCAGCCTATACCTTTGGAATATACAATATATGGCTACATGTTCTATTGGTGAATGCAACACAAATCTCAGCTACCTCCCCAGCTTATGAGTACGCATGCCAGTTTGTGTTTCCTGAGCCTCCTCTTCCCATCTAATAAACTCTGAGCTATTTTAGGGTATTTTAATAATGCAGCAAAGTTTGCTATAATGGCACTATAGCACAATACTCACAACGTGCTGAGTCTTCTTCAGGATGACTGCCATCTGCTGGTTCTTGATTCATTGACTTTGTCTCTGCAGGAGACAGAATGTGTACTATGTCTATTATACACGTATTTTCGATGAGATGTATGTCGCTTTGGAGAAAAGCATCTGCTAAATTAATAAATGAAAATGAGATGGGGAAAATCAGGAAGACATTTCCAAAGAAACAAACCTTGAAGTGCATCCTGTTGTAGGTTATACTTTCTTTCTTTTCATTCTTCATGAAATACGATTTTATGAAAAATTCAGGAAACTGTGATTTCATAAGGGACAGCTAGCGGTTAGAGCTACTGCCTTTGGACCCAAAAGTCACCTCTGGCTGTAGTACCCTTGAACAAGGTTCTTACCCTAAAAATTGCTCAGTAAAATTACCCAGCTGTATAAATAGGTAAATAGTTGTAAGCACCTTAACACTAAAAATCCTTTTGGGAAAAAAGCATCAGCTAAATGAATAAATGTAGTTGCTGTAATTAGGCAAATCACACTGCAAGTGACAAAAATGGGAATTTTTTCAGTGTTTTTGTAATATCACAACACAAGCACTGAAACTGTAATTACAGCCTTTTTGCAATGCAGACACGGTTTGGTACGGACTGAAAATGTACCTTCACTTTGTGACATGTAATGTTCTCTGGACTTTGGACACAATGTCCACTGTATCACAAAAATCTAAGTATCATTACTGGAGTGTTTTCCATTTTATACTCAATGCCAGTACATTCCTTGCTCTGCTTAAGTAAATGTACAATTAAGTGCTGCAAAGGTTTTGAAGAGGAACAAAACTGACCCTTAATATATCTCAACTCTCGTGTCATTATCAACATGTATATTGTTAATATCATCTCACGTACAGAAAAAAAATAAAAAAATAATAAAAAAAATTACAATTCAGTCTACGTACACAGTAAAATTTGCAAATTTGCTATCTATAGATGAATGGGACTTCCACTAAAACTTCTATGAATTTAAACCATTTGTCAGTAATTATAAAGAGCTTTATGATTGCAGAACAGTAGAACAAGTCAAATATTCAATGTACTAGATGATCTGGAAATTATCGAGAAGATTGGTGGTCTTCATAGCTCGGGTTGTTGATTGGGGTGTTCAGCAGTTCACTGAGCTTGGCATTTAGATTGCAGACGTTTCATCACCAATCGGGGTAACATCATCAGTGCACAAATTGTGTGGAGTGTGTTGGACTTCTTTCTTTATATATAGATAGTTTGAGCGTGGGAATTGTCTGGAGGTTTGACGTGATTGGCCGGTTTGTGGTGACCTTCGGCGTTGGCAATTGTTCTGGTTTTTGATTGGTTGATATGTGTGCGTGTGTGTGTGCGCGGTTGTCTTGACCTAAACCAGTTTTTTTTAAAAAAAAAAAAACCGATGCGACGCAAGGACCAATTAGGATCAAGCTAGTATCAAACCGGTTTCAAACCGATTTTTTTTTTTTTTTTTTTTTTTTTTTAAAACTGGTTTAGGTCAAGAAGGGGGGTGCGGTGGCGCAGTGGGTTGGACCGCAGTCCTGCTCTCCGGTGGGTCTGGGGTTCAAGTCCCGCTTGGGGTGCCTTGCGGCGGACTGGCGTCCCGTCCTGGGTGTGTCCCCTTCCCCCTCCGGCCTTACGCCCTGTGTTGCCGGGTAGGCTCCGGTTCCCCGTGACCCCGTATGGGACAAGCGGTTCTGAAATGTGTGTGTGGTTTAGGTCAAGACAACCAACCAATCAAAAACCAATTTGTGCACTGATGATGTCACCCCGATTGGTGATGAAACGTCTGCAATCTAAATGCCAAGCTCGGCGAACTGCTGAACACCCCAAGTAGATGATCTAATGCCCATTCAAATTATTGCACACATCACTGAATTAAAATGTCAAAAAAATCTTTACTTTTAACGTAAATTAATTAAAATGACTCACGTGAATCTGTTTCATCTCCTGGCATTCGTCTTCTTTTCTTTCCGTTTTCTTTATTGTCCTCCAGTTTTCTTTTTGTCCAGTTTCCCCCTAAACAGTCCCGAGTTTATTAATATGAGTCAATTAATAAAAATGTTACCACCTTGAATAAGCTCTTGTTTTGTTTACTGATTTTAAGTACCTATCGATTTACATTGCTACAACAAACATTTTAGAAAATGAATGCTTTTACTTTAATAATACTTCAATAAGAGAAATAATGGACATACAATAATGTGTAAATACTACAATGCAGAGCATTAAAAGTTTACTTTACACAGTTCATCAAAAAGTTGTGGTTGGCATTCCTGTAGGATCTGGAAAAATTTAGAATATGCAACACAGCCGCCACTATGCAAGAAGCGATGTATCGCCCTCATTTTTTCTGGTTCAGACTTCTCTTTTCGAATCTTGTCATATGCCTCGACAGAGATAATCTTTTCTTCGAGTAAGCGGTCTAGGATAGGATTCACCAATGGCACCCTTTCAGTGATGGATGACCAACGACTGTTAATGAATTTTTCTGTGAAGAGAGCAATTGAACAGTGTGAAAGAATGGTCATTATTGCAGCGTACTGTGCCACCCTAACCCATTTCTAAGAAATCTGTTTTCAGTAATAACTGAGACTGCTGTTTAGGTACTTGAATATTTTTCTTAAAAAAGGAACTCCCACATACATTCAACATTGCATGAGCTCAGTATGTATAGTTTCTTATTATCTGACATACATATGTATACACATACGGTATATGGAAATAATCAAACGAAACATTATGTAAAATTAAAGTACTTACTTTTAGTTGTGTCATCAACTGTTACGTCCTTTTTACTCATTTTTTGATTGACTTGAAATTCACCTGAAAAATCAGCAGCGGCAGTTATTTGAGAGGCATTTTGCAAAGAATACCGAATACAGGGAACCTCGGATGCATCACTAAAGTAATATTAAAAGTGAACCAGAGTATGTGCTAGATTTTAAATCATTTATGTATATAGACTGAAAATCACACTCGCTCTTCACTGCGACCGGAAGCAAAAGTTCTTTTTTTTTTGTCAGGGACTCGTCAGCTTTATCGCTTTAAAATGCTTTGTAGAGTTCAAAAGATCTTCTTACCGTACAAATTAGAAAAAGACAGCGGTTTGAGTGAGAAATGTTCTATGATCGCCTCCTGAAGAGCCAAGTTTGCGTGTGTCTTTTCCTTTACCTTTCGAAACAAGACAACAGAAAGCAGGCTGCTTCAGATACACCACAAAAATACGTGTCCACAGGAGGCGCGTAAATAAAGGCGGGAAACGTCCTGTGAGCGCGCAGCTGAGAAAAGGGCGGGCGGGAACACTTTAACCCCACAAGGCATTACAAAGACAAATTAGTTTCATTTTGTGTTTTAGCTCTCGATTTCTCGTCAGGAAGAGTCACCTATAAGTGTGTCAGACAGTGTAGTGTTGCATGACCATAAACTGCACAAGGAACAGAAGTCTGTTTCATATTTAAAGGAGTATGGCCGCGGGCGCGGATTAAGTACAAGCAAATCACACGCTAGAATAGCATTTCCTGTTACTTGGGAGTGTCTTGTTTCAGCGGGAAAATGCGGTTTACTGTAAATAATTGATAATTGTGGGTAAATGTGAATTAGTAGTTCAACTGCTTTGGGGGCTCAGGAGGAATATGAGGGGGTGAGTGTCTCTTGGCCAGTGTGGGGGAGGATGAAAGCTTGAGAGGCGCAAAGCAGGCTGGGAAGGATGGCTTGAGTGACGTAAAAAAGAAGAGGCACAGGAGGGAGGCTCGGTTGGTTCTTGGTACTACACTAGGGTGCTAGCTTTGACTGCAACCCTCAAAAGGGCTGCGAAGATCCCCCCTTCTCCATAGTGTTACCCAGTCATTCAGGTTGCTTGTTACTGATTTGTCCCGGGTGGGTTCTCCCCCTTGGCTCACTTCCTGGGCCCTGGGGAGGAGGGAGAATTTTGTCTGGAGGAATTGTTTGAATATTGATTAACTTTTTAAATCCTTTGTACCATTTTATATTTAATGTTTTTAATGTAGGGGGACGTGGTGGTACAGTGGGTTGGACTGGGTCCTGCTCTCTGGTGGGTCTGGGGTTCGAGTCCCGCTTGGGATGCCTTGCGACAGCCTGGCGTCCCGTCCTGGGTGTGTCCCCTCCCCCTCCGGCCTTACGCCCTGAGTTACCAGGTTAGGCTGCAGCTCCCCGTGACCCCGTATGGGACAAGCGGTTCAGAAAAGTGTGTGTTTTCAATGTGTGTTGTATAAATGTATGTTTATGTATTTTAAAACTCAAAATAAGTAACGTCAGAGTGTAAAAGTTTAAGAGAAATGTTTTGGTAGTTTTATTATGGGTGAAACATGGCATTTTACCTTTTACCATTTTTAAAATACTTTTAAAGGTTAAGGGTTTTAAAGTCCCAAGTTTTGTTCTCAAAGTGGGTTATTTTTAAAAACTGATGTTCTTTCACGCTTTGTATTTGGAAAGACGAGTTTATGTTTAGATGAGCGAGTGATGTCTATAATGATGATGAAAAAGGTTTTGGCGATGTATTATCTGGATGTGTTTTTGTGTCTGACTTAGAATTTGAGTATTTTTATTCTTATACTATTAATGTTTGGAAGGCTGGCTTGAGGTGCAGCTCCCTGAGGAAAAGGGGTCCTCGAACCAAGAGCATTATTTTCTTGTCTCTGCGCCCATACCTCTTGCTGTGTGCCAATGTTCCAATAAACGTTAACGAAGGCTGACCGTGTGTCCTTCATCACCCCATTCGAACCCACAGCGCAGTGCACTACAGTATGTTTTCCTTCTGAAACAGTGTAAGCAAATGCATTGTTTTTCTTCATTGGTTGACTTTTCTTTTACTGTAAAAACAAAAAAATTTTACAAAGAGTTAGACTCCAACCTGTAAATGTCTACTTACATATTTCTGTAATTAAAACAGAAACACACAAATATTTCTCTAAATTGGTTTATTCTTACTCAGCAGAAACGAAAAAGAACCAAGATATGCATTAACAGTTAAAACAAAATCAACTTTGCTAGTGTGCAAGTAAGTCAAACACAAGAGGGTTAAATAAGTTTAACACATTTCCCCCACTATTTAATAAAGAACAGCCCTCAATATGCACGTAAAATAAACCACAACTTCAGTGTTGTGCTGATGAACACCCGCTTCATGTCAACACAGCAGGTGGACCTGATACAGGCAGGGCAAGTCAAGAGCAGTCAGACTGGAGCACAGGACAGAGACAGATGACAACATTAAACTGACTAAACACTGATAGAAGAAGGTGGTATGGTGGTAGACTAGACTGAAGAGAGTGTATGGTGTAGTGGAATTATCAAATGACAAGACAAAAGGTAGGCAAACTAAACACAGAGAGCTTGGCCATGCAGGCTGTCTTCCTCATGTGCCAATGGTCTCACCAATTACCCCCCCTCCCGACAAAATGTTAAGCACTCATGCTTTGCCCCGATCATCTATCCTACAATTCCAGATATTGAATGCGTTTTTACAAACCTTCCACAGCATATTTCGCAGGGGGTGGCCAACTTGTTTTTAATGAAATCCAGGGAGGTACAGCTCATACACAGAAAGAGCTGAATTTAAACACTTAAACTGGGACTCTCTGATTATCAAGGGGAATGCCTTTTGACCCTTTCAGCTGTCATTGCTGAAAACCAGACTTGTGTATTGACACTCCAAATCACACGATTTCCAAGCAAGCTTTAAAATAAAAAGGACAGCAATGTTGCTAAACATAAATTTAATGTCCACATGAAATACTATGCCTGGTATACCAAGCAGGTCAGCAAACTATGGCCTGAATGGGCCTCTAACGTGGTAAAACTCCGTACTTGTGGAATTTCCAAGAAATGAGAAAAGTGGGACCTTTGTCCTGGCTGTGTTTCCCAAACAAGTCCAAGCCAGAGATCCACAGGAACATTGTAACCAATGGAGGACCAATCCAGTCTCATAAAAAGTATTCCGTTATTTTGCAGTGCAACTTGAAACAGCTGGAGAAAGCTGTTATATACTGTTCCTAGGTCAGGAGGATCCCGGCAGAAGTTAAGAGTTGTCAGTTTCAAGCGGCTGCAGTAGAGCCAGAGGGTGAATCCCCACTAATGATCGACAACCTGAGAGGGGGTCATAAGATTAGATTTTTTCCAGTGACCCCACATTCAAAACCTGCTGAAAAACTAGGATCTATAGGATAGATTGACTTTACAAATCCATATTGTTGAGCAGCATTTTTGAGGATGTGTGTGAAAAGCTAAAGTGTTCTTGTCAACTCCTCTTTTGCAGGGTCCAGGAAGAGTTAAGGCTGAGTGAGACCAGGCACAGTTAAAAGGCTGGGAATGCACCTGTACAGACTCTAGGTGTAAATAGAACAGTGCAATGCCCAGATCTGCAGACTAAGAAAAACTGTATTGACTGGGACACAGAATCCAAGAGGTTTCCAAGTGCTTGATGTATTGGTGGTTTGAGAGCAGTGTTGGGCTTAGACTTGAGTTGAAGCCTGGGTTCAAAAAGGATCCAGTCAGAGTGCCTCTTTATTTTTCCCTTTTCTGCTCAGGAGCATTCTTCGCCGATACGCTGGCATGTCCGACCCACCTTGCGATCCAGCTTGACCATCTTCAGTACAGCCTCTTCACGACCACGGCCCAGGTGGTCAAATAGGCAATCATGCTGCTCTGGAAGACGGTGTAGCATGCAAAATATGTAACCTGTAAGAAGAAGAAATTAATTGGTCATCACTCATATGTTCCTCAAAAGGCCTACCTAAAGTTTTTCATTTTTTTGCACTTAAATTCCTTTAAACTACAGTAACCAGTGCCAACATGCTTTTCAGCAACAGAAAGACAGACATTTTAAAAACCTGCAAGCATAATTTAAAAATCTATGAAAATGATAATACATCTACACCAGAACTTACGAACATGATTAGTAATGGAAGTCTGCTTGTAACTCAAACTGTTAGGTCAGCTCCACAACCTACTATTTAGAGTTTTATACATGGAAGACAGTGAAGTTTTCTCCCTGTGCATCAGACAGCACAGGAGAATGAAACAGTAGAAGGGAGTTGTAGTATAGTAGAGGACTGCATTAGGAGAACATATTAAAACTGTTTCAATTGAAATACAGACTGCAAGTCTCATTTGTATGATGACAACAAAACGGTCCAGGAGGAAGCCACCGACTCATTACATAAACATGTTTGTCAGCATCAGGTCACTTCCAGGTTACAATCAAAAGTAATAAGAGGCTTGAAAGTCTATTTATTCAAGTAATTTCTGTATAAGTCTGAATATAGCTATAATTTAAAAACAGTGAATGAAATCTACTCAGAAAAACTCCTTGAGGTTGCGCCCCACATCCACCCATACAAACAAGGCCATTTTAATCTGAGTGCATTTTGCTATCATCTAATAGCAGAAAATTGAAAACACAGGTCATTTTTGCTCTACTGCAGCAAAATTTTATGAAATAAAATAGTGAAGAGAAGAGGGGGGCATGGTGGCTGGGGTTTGCCATGACCCCACTTGGGACAAGCGGTTTCAGATAGTGTGTGTATAATAGTGAAGTGCCAAAAATGAATAACTTAGAACCTATATATCGCATTTACATAACATGAGATGCAAGTGTACATTGATAAATCAGACAAAAAAAAAAAAAGAGTTAAACGGATAATAA
Organism: Scleropages formosus; assembly: GCF_900964775.1. Taxonomy (NCBI): domain Eukaryota; kingdom Metazoa; phylum Chordata; class Actinopteri; order Osteoglossiformes; family Osteoglossidae; genus Scleropages; species Scleropages formosus. Next base: position 39,435,008 of record NC_041806.1, on the reverse strand, counting down.
TGCTAGAAACAACCAAATGGTAAGATAGCGGCACAACAATAGAACACACTTCCCATTAAACACACACACTGCTGAGTTTGAGTTTCCAGTATAATTTACAGGAGGCGTTCCAGTTCTGCTGTCACTATTCAAACACAAAAGTGCGACTGACCGCAGCGGCAGGAACCCAGCTCCTGCTGGACCAGCTCTAGTTTGATTTGACAACGATGGCATCGTCGGCGGCTTTTCTGTTTTGGCCCTCTTTGGCACTCCTCTGCAGCAGCCCCATCGTTTGGCCGAGCCCGCTTCCCTGGCATCACCTCATTGTTTGATCCAGAAGCTGAAACAGCAGTACAGTTGAGTGTTTTATAAGGCATAGTTCTCAAAACCATGAAGGATGATTAGCTGTTGAACCAAGAAGCAGTTATGTGAGGATTTAGTGGAACCAGTTCATTTCTGCTGTAACTTTAAAAGTATAAGATAGATTGATCAATGAACTGTGAAAGGTATATTTGCTAAAAACTAATTTAAAAATAGAATACTAAGCTTGATCAAGTTACTCACACAGGCTTTATACTAGAGATCCCACTGCAGTTCATACCAATTCCAATATGACCTTTAACCCCAATTAAAGAAACAGACCAATAGACATCCCTGTGTTAACGGAAGACTAGCTGTACCTGAGCCAGAAAGCCGTTTTGTGGGCACTGAAACTGTGCCTTGGGCTGTGTCTGTTGATGACCCTCCTGTGACATGGATAAGGCAATAAGGTTAGAAAACAGGGTTGTAGCAACCCTGTGCTGTGGTTAAAACCAGGAGAAGCTAAGTACAGTATTCAGTCATTCCTTCTGTAGTAACAGGGCTACAGTCCTGTAGAACATTTCTAAGCCTTACCAGCCCTATCTTTGCCATCTTGATTGCACAATGAGGCTTAACAGCCGGTTCAGCATTCTATTAGTATTTGTCTTTTGTGGGCCTTGTAGATTTGGAAGCTACTTGGGGGGGGGAGAAGGTCACCTGAACACCACCCTTGAAAAATCCTATGCAAGTAAGCCAATCAGCTCAACAGAGAAAACCAGGAAGTTTATCTTTGATTAAAAGACTGTTAAATTGCATCACATAAAAGAAGATGATGTGTAGATGTCAAGTGAGGTGTGGATTGCTCGTATTTCTTCCAGTAGCATGGCCACGAAGACAGTGGTTCTGCAGCAGCCCCTATCTGGGCCAGGACAAAAATAGCCTGCAGGCCAGGAAGGGGCACAGCCCTGCTGGAGCAGTGGCACTGCAGCTAGCCGTTAGTGTCTTCAGGAGCTGTCCAGGCCTTGGACAACCTGCAGCAACAGCACCATTTAAGCCTTGCTCATGCTCTTCAGATCATTAATACTGCCAAGTTTAAAAATAAAAAAAAAAACTGATTAACAGGAATAACTACCATGGTAATGTCCTAAAAGAGAACATGGAAAATTTGATAGCTTCCCAAAACTTTGATATGTACAAGTTCAGGGATTATCATTTACTATACAATGCTTTACCTCGTACTTTGTTTATACTTTGAATTTAGGTAACTAACTTCCATGATACACTGCTGTATAGTATTACTAAGATCACATTAGGTCCTTTGAAGAATATGCCATGACATGAAAAAGACCCTGGTTTTCATTCTACCTTTCAACTTGATTTGCAATTATATGTACAGCTAGATAAAACACTATTACCCAGAATATACCTTTCTCAAAGTAAATACATTTCTGCTTATAAAAAAAAACCTACACTATTAAAGCCTCAAGGAATCAGTGCTCATTGCTGACATGGCAACTAAATGATGAATAGTTTTGAACTAAGAGTTCTTACCCTCCTGTGCTGGCAAAAACAGAGCTTCTTTGTCTTCTGGAAGCATCTGCTCAGAGTTGATGGGTTCTGAGGTCTGAGACTTGCTACTGCTGCTGCTGATATCATTACAGAAGGCTACAGGTTGGCTACTACTAGTGCTGCGGGTCAGCTCTGCAGCATGGTGTTCACCTGGCTGCTTCTTCTGTACATCTGTGAAGCGAGAGGGAGAGAGACATCAAACCCTTACAGTATAAAATCATTGATCTAAAAGGGTCAGGAACAATAATGGGGGCAGTACATTTCCCTGACTCTGTAAAGCTGCTTCAGTTACAGAGCTGAGTAAGTTTGCTATAACCTGTGCTGCAGCATTTACTTATAATCCTCCATGCACTCCCCCCTGCTCACAGACATGGTCCACTTGAAGTCCTTTTTGTGGGAGTGGCTGCTAGTTACTATGGGCACCAGAGATCTAACACTATGTCTGACCCCACATCCAAATACACATATACACACACACACACACACACACACACACAATACAAGGGGATTTAAGAGCCATCCACAATATGAAGAAACAGCAATAGGTGTGGGGGGGGGGATTACTTATTTACAAGAGAGTCTAAAAATACACTGGGGTTTACCAGTATTATCAAATTCATTGCTCAGAGTCTGAAAACACTATTTTAAATAAGTCAGAGAAAAATGTGGATGAATTCCATGATCACTGCAGATGAATAATCAACGATCTGAATAAAGACTCAAGAGACTTACCAGCAAAGCACTTGGAGCAAAGGTTCATTGTCTTGCTGGATCTGAGCAACAGTGAAGAAAAAAGTGAAGTGATGTTATATTTCTTACTCAGGTGTTGACTTTACAATGCTGGAATGAAATACAAATTGACACACCCTCAAGTCAGGTCTGATGGCATATCCAGCAGCAACTCATTAAATGTAGTTCCTGTACTCAAATAGTGCAAGAGAACTCCATGAGTTACTGACACTAAAAATCAAACCGCAACAATGGTGAGAAGACCCAGCACTGCAGCAGCCACTAACATTTCACATGAAATGAAAAGAGCATGAAAGAGTATGAAAAGAGCAAAGTAAAGAATTACTGGACTCCACCTGCCCTTCTCTGCAGGACTCTCTCCCAAACCCAAGGTGTAATAAAGAAATATTATGTATCGGTTGAATATTTAATATTAGAATAGCAGGTCAAATGGAACACTAAATCATGTGACATGTCACGTGTGTTAGACCGCTAATTAGTTACTTGTACTGTCCGCCCCCCCAATTAGCATGATAAAGACAGTTGGGACACGGTACAGTCCTCGCTTACACCTCACCTGTCAAAATAAGAACGTGATTTTTTTCGGGACTTCCAAGGCTGGTAAGTAGATAATGTTAACAACACATAACTTGTCTGTGGTGCGGGGCACTTGACTTGTCCAACTCGTCTCGCCCCCACCCCTCTCTCTGCCCGCACCATTGGCCGCAGGCCCCTCGCTTACCGCGCCTGGGGACCCTAAGCCTAAGGTACTCCCGTACGTCCCCACCCGGAGACCCGCCGACGTGCGCCTCTTACCCCCAGAAGCCGCACGGACAGCGGGGCGGCAGACTGGGCGCCTTGCTGCGCTCGCTGCCTGTGTCCCCCATGGCTCAGACCCGGAACCGGGAGGATACGCGACGGCGAGGACGGAGAAGCGGCCCGTTCCTTGAGGGAAGGGAGGGGAGAAAAGAAAACGTGGCGCTAGTCGCAATCCGCTCCGCCAGATGACCCGAGCTCCGGATAAAACAATAAGTGAAGACATAAGCTGTAGAATTCGACACAACTGAAAAAACAAGACGTACTACTAGACCTGTCCGCTCGCCTGTCCCTATCGAGCGCCTCAGGGAACTGAGGCGGATCAGCTGGAATGGGGCCGGAACCAATGCCTTACGGAAGGGGAGGGGGGCGTTGGACTTCTCTTCACAGCCTGCGACAAAAAATACAACAAAAACAGCATCAAACACTGACTAATTTTTCCATTTCCTATTTACCTTAATTTGAAAGACAATAAAGCTATGTTATCCAGTCGGTGAATCTAAAATATTTATTGTTCTTTAGCCACATACGGAAGACATCCCATATTTTTAATGGACTCTTCCGCAAATTTTCCCTCGTCAGGTGCCAAGATTTATGAAGTAACTCGGGTAAGGGAATTCCATACAGTGAACGCTTCATTATTATTATTATTATTATTATTATTATTATTATTATTATTATTATTATTATAAAGTAACTTTCAAGAAGAACACGCGAACATTCACTGTTTGAAAGGGGAAACTTTGTGGCGCTGATACATGCAGATTGATCATTGCAATCGCAGGGTGCAGGACCATTGACGATGGGCTTCCTGGATTTAACATGGTTTCACAGTACATTAGTTATTAGGAATGTATGCTGTTGTGTTGTATTAAAAACAAAACAAAATCTATATTTATTAGCTTGCATTTTGACAAAACGCATTAAAATGAAACAATACGAATACTTATGAAGAAATCTTTCTTGCTTTTCAGTTCTGCTAAGTATTTCAAAATTTAGTCAAAGTTTAGTTTTTGCTTCATCACATACTATGGATAATATTTCAAAGCTTTTGAGTCTGTTTTGGGGCTGCTGTTTGACGTTAGATACGATATACATTTTTTTTCTTTTGTTAAAGCTTTTGTCCCCTCCTCAGATCTCTGCTGTAGGATATTCCTTGTTTCCCCCCTCTGGGTAAAATAAGTCTTATCAACTGGTCTAGGACAGCCCCTCAATATATACAGAAATTAAAGTCAACATTTTCACGTCAGACGTGTAGGACTCGTGCCAAATGGGTGTCAGTGCTTACAGACAGTCTGTGTCTTGTCCTGAAATGATAATTGGTTTTACTTCTGAGTATTTTGACAGAAAAATTTTCAGGTGCACAGCTTTACTATGCTGCATATCTTTACGTAGAACTACGTGTGAGTGGTGAGCCCAGACCTGCTCGGCCCAGATATCAGGCCGCTCGCTGCTGCATCCACGTGCATGGGCTCGTGCTGCGCACGGCGATGTCGGGTGCGTGAGAAGTCGACGGTTGCGGCTCCGAGGCCGCCTGAGGCGATTTTGCAGCCTCCCGCGCCGCCTTCTCCCACGCACGCTGCTCACGCTTTCGCTGAGTCGGTGACGGTGTTTTGACTGGTGTCTTTCGTTCAGCTCGTCGGTCGCGATAGTACTTTGCGTCGTATTTCTTGGGCGTATGTACTCGTGTTATGTGGTGTTCCTTCCTCTATCCCACGTATGCACTACCTCTCTGTGTCTTTTCATTTGGGAGCAATAGCGGCGAGGCGGTTGCATTTTTATGTGACGGCAATTCCCAAGTCCCCCCCCCCCCCCCAATACCTAGTGAGGAGAAAGAAGTAGTTCTACCTCAAAATATTTGAACATGTACATATTCAATGTAATGCATGCATGTTCTGTGCAAATAACAGCTTCAGAAGAATTTTCAAGATATTGCTTGAGGAATTTTGTGGCACATATTTGCCTGTTATACTATACCTGGGGTAATGTAAAGGATCAGTTTGAATGTGGCCAAATCCTCTGAAATGCCCATCTTCATATTCATGCTTCTGCTCTTTCATTAACTCATGACTGCTGTAACGGTGCTCATCAGCTGCCAGTCAGATGAAGGATTATTAACATTAATGATAGTTGTATTGGCTATGCTTGTGGAAAATCACATTGTTAGTCCAGTCAAGGATTTTTTTCACATTTTCTGTGCATTGCGCAAGCAGTGCAGGGTTGTGGCGGTCCATAGCCTATCCTGGAAGCATAGGATGTGAGGCAGAGTACACCCCAGACCTGACACCAGTAAACTGCTGGATAATTATACACACTTATTCATTTACACACACTTAGAGTTATTTAGAGTTGTCAGTTCACCTGAACCATGTCTTTGGGCTGTGGGAGAGGACATGCAAACTACACACAGAGCTGGATTCAAACTCACAGCACAGGAGCAAAATTAACTAAAAGGACAAACAGTCTAATATGAAACTGAAGAGATCCTATGTCAAAATATTTCAACATGTACATATTCAATGCAATGCATGGGCTGTGCTGCGGAGAAGTGAAACGTTGGAACCAGTGTCCTACACGACGCGGTCTAATCCAGAAGAGTTAAATCCCCAGTCAGTTGAACAGATCCCATATGTAGTAATTCACATTAGTCATTTCTCTGTTTTAAAAGTGTTTACTTGTAAAACTTCTGCTGTCTTTGGAATGGTGAAGCACTGCAGTGCAGGGAAAAACTTCTTTACATTTTCAACTCAGATTTTATTGTGATCATATCATTCTATGTGGACTCTACTGAACATTGAATGTTGGCACTTCCATTTCTGCAGAGTTGGTTCTCTTATTTGTCTTCATTGATATACCTCTCATATACTGATGTTACTTTTCTAACAATAACAATGCTGACCTACAGATAAACTGTCATTTTAATTTGAAGTTGATTGCATTTAGCTAAAGACCCAGCTGTAAGAACAGGCAACTGGAACTGAACTGTAACACAACCGAGAACAAAAGGACATTGTAAATGTTCAAAAACCTCAGAAGTCTTTTCGGTGTCTTCTGTAATAACAGTAATTACATATGTAATGAGGTAATTTAAATGACTTATTTTATAAATTAATATACAGTAAACTACATTATCTCTAACAGGACTCCTGTACAGCAAGTTTACACTTTGATAGTTACCTTTTGCATGTCCCAGCTAATGCAACATAACCTTAAAAAGTAAGGTCAATGAACTGAAGCAATGATAAAGGAACTTTACCAGACATTAGAAATACCTCAGTTCCCATTTATTTTTTTTTTTATATAATCCCAACCTATATAGATGCATTTTGTAACATATACTGACATATGTCTATTTTAAATATTACTTGTTATATTTCATATGTATGTGATTCACAGTCCCAAGGAACACACAGCTGACACTGACAACTTCCATACATACCAGTAAAACAAAACAATAAGCAAACTAGAAAGCATAGTCTATTTGAACCTAAAACATGTAAACACCATGATTCTACTCAAGTATCTGAGATTCACCTCTTCACTGCCTTAGAGAGAAGTATTCCTTGTTCACTGCAAAAAAGTAACAGAACACAGATAAAACATTTAAAACTGAACTGTTGGCATCCAGACTGGTTGCACCATTTTCATAATTTGAGTTCCTCTCAGTGCCATCCACTTCTGATCCCATGGATAGCTCACTTCGCACTCCCTGCTTGTTCTTAAACTGTTTTCCTCTCATCCCACTTTTCCAGGATCTTCCTGGCTTCTCTAGTTCATGATGGAGACCATTGCATTTGGGTTTAGGATTTCAATCCAGTATCCATCAGGATCCTGTATGAAGATTATCCCCTTGATTTTACCTGAGACAGTTGAAAGCCATATGAGAATTACTGTAAGTAAAGAAGCAACAACCATATGGGAATTTTCAAAATGCTGTCAGATGTCATGTGTTTCATACACACCCATAAGTTATACAAGCTTTGCTTTGGCTACTGTGATGTTATCTTTTCTAAAGAATCCACACTGTAAAATTGCACCAAGCTGCAATTCTGATACTGTATTTGGTTATCAAAAGACCAGTCATTTAGTGTCACATTTAAAAAATAAAAAATAAAAAAAACTATAAGAACAAGTTATTTGGATTTTCCTACTCATCAAAAAAGGTGTCACGATGTCTAAAGAATTTTGACCTAAAGATAGCAAGACTAAGTTTTCTCACCTTCATCTGGCTTCTTGACAAATATGACTCCCTGCTGTTGAAACATCTTGCAGGCAGCATCCATGTCAGGCACTGCAATGCCTATATGTCCTACAGGGTGAAGCAATTTACAAGGTTCGAAAACAGACAAGGGACACGTTGCAAAATGATACGTCTCGCACAACCAGAGGTGGATGTTCCATCTGTGTCCGATTCCCCCAAAAGAATTGTACTAGAGTATAGTTCATAGGAAATAATGTATTTTTCATGGAAAACAACACACATGATAACATATTACACTGCTTAACACCTACTACTTTCAGTTAGGCAAGTCCGTGACATTCCACAGCCTTGTGTGCAATCACACCCAAATAACCTGGTTGCAAATACCGCAACAGCAGTTACCCTACCCTGAAATACTTAGCTGTGGCCAAAACTCGTGTGAATATGAGCATAATAAATGAGTCAGGCAGGAAGTCACCGACTGCTAAAATGAATGTCAGAGAAAGCACAGCAGGATGTACCAAAACCACGGGGCTCCGAGTTTCCATTGTGGTATGCCTGAGTTTCGTCGGCCTCCGAGCCCCAGTTACTGCGAAAGGAGATGAGAGGTGGAGATAAACATTCCAGCTTCGATCAGCTCACAGATTAACATAAACATCAGGTAAAAAGATCACACAAAACACAATTTTCCCCCTAGAATACTAAATAAGAAGCTGAAACACTGTGGGACATGATGAAATATAATCCTCTGTGAGAGCTCAGATGAGGCTTCTGGTTGTGTTGCGTAGTTTATTAAAGTAACACCCAGGTACCACTTAGCATTGTCGCACCAGTGTACAAAGTGTGTTACACTCTATTGCACACAATCCTCAGCAGTGCAAAATTCAGGGTATTGACTAGAGTGTACTGAGGGGATTAGTGGGTAGAGCCTTTGCCTTGCAATAAAAGGGTCCAGGTTCTAGAACACACACACACACACATTTTCAGAACCGCTTGTCCCATACGGGGTCGCGGGGGAACAGGAGCCTACCCGGCAACACAGGGCGTAAGGCCGGAGGGGGAGGGGACACACCCAGGACGGGACGCCAGTCCGTCGCAAGGCACCCCAAGCGGGACTCGAACCACAGACCCACCGGAGAGCAGGACCCGGTCCAACCCACTGCGCCACTGCGCCACCGCGCCCCCGGTTCTAGAACATGAATTGCTATTATAAAAACTGCCTAGCTATATAACTCCATAAATTATTGTAAGCAATTTAGCAAACATTGAAAGTTGTTTTTGGAGAAAACGGTCAGCAAAATGAATGAATGAATGATGAAAATAAAAATGTAAAATAATATAAATTAAGAAATTAAAATAGAAAAATTTAAAAAAAAAAAAAAACTGTATATATTGCAAGGTAATGACAGTGGTGCACTTTGCTGCCAGGGCACTGATTGAGCTGCTCTCTACTGCACGGTACTGACTGCGTGAGCTCAACGGTGGCTCTGCGGGAGAAGGTCCAAGCTGTTCTCTCTTTCAAATCCTTGGGGATCTCCTCCTTGTCCTCGTAGCCCAGGAAATAATGTGTGAACCTCATGGACGGAAAATCGATTTTCTGAAGCAACCTGATGGACAGACAGAAAGATAGACGAAGTCACAGCAAGGAGAGAATCAAACCTGAGAAAAGAAAACGGTAAAGACCGAGAAGAGCAAATTATCTTATTGAATAATGATCTGATTTTTCAAAAATAATGCCAGTACCCTCGTCCAGGTTGACCTGGTTATGCGTGAGAGTAAAGGAGGGGGATGTGGTGTGACTCACGTCATGCCCAAGACACGGGTGTAGAAGTCCAGAGATTTCACTGGGTCTTTTACCCTGAGCATAGTCTGCTGCAGCATGTAGTCCTGTAACACACCCACACACATGCACACACACAGACCGCAGGGCTCACTGAAAGGGATAAGGGTGTTCCAGACTTGCTGTCATAAACTAGTTTGACACGAAAACATGGAGATGCATCAGCTGATAAGTCCAGTAAAAAGTACACCCACACAAAGCAGCGTAGCCAATGACCAGAAAATGATGATTGTCTTGTTGTAGCAAGAATTTGATACACAGAATAAAGCAAATCTTTCTTTACGGCTTCTTTTGCATATGATAAATCACACGCTCATATTTCACAATCATGCTTTATTCTTAATATGTAAGCCTACCTGGTTAGTCTTTCCTGTGGGTAGAGATGCTGAGCAGAGGACTAAAGCTGGACACAGAGCTTTGTTGTGAGCGGAGAAGTTTAGTACAGTGGGGGGGGGGGGGTATGACAGTCAATAAGCTGGGTGTCTACTGGGGCTACAGGTGGTGTCGTACTAAGGGTACAAACTTGTAATGTGAAGAACTGAAGCCCTACTGCTCTCTACTGTACTACACTTAACCAGGGTGGCGATATTTACATTTATTCATTTGGAAAACACTTTGATGTGTAACTGGGAAGTGACCCTAACTAACGTAGCACTTCCTCACCCCACAAACATCCGCACTACAGACTTTCACACCACCGATTTGCAAGCCAGCCATGAATTCTGCAATGAACCATTAGCAACTACGCCTAGAAATGTGAACACTTTTCCACACATCCCCGTGCCAGAGTATGAATGAAATGGAGACTGACGCGACGGTATACAGGGTATTATTACAGGTATTATTCGGTACACATACCTCCAGAATCATGCTAGCTGTTTACTGTTATTATTATTATTATTATTATTATTATTATTGAAAGAAGTTAATGTACACACTTTCCTGGGAAAAAGGCTCATCTACGCAGCCAATGAAAATCATGTGCTTTTAAAAATGTAATACAGTTCTGGGGGGGAAAGTGCCCCCCGCAAAAAAAAAAATCTTATTTGTCCCCAATTTTTTTTTTGTATTTAATAACTCCCTTCACTCGAATTTATTCTTGATTCTCTCACTCCCTGACCAGAGTTGTTACTTACAGCCCTGAGGCTGTATGACGGTTATTTCCTAGTGAAGCAGGAACACAGAAATGCAGGAAATCTAAGAAGTTTTGTTGTGAAATCGCTTACCTTGGTGATGGGATTCGCTTCTTTATCTGCAGCGGCGGCCGCAGCCTCGTCCGACAGTCCCTGTTCGCTCATGGTGCGGACAAACAGCAGCTATAAGTGCGCTCCAGCTCTTGTGTGTGTATATATGTGTGTCGGGGTGGGGGGATATAGGTCCTTCCCCAGTTCACTCCCTCGGGAAGACTTTCGATTTAAAAAAACCACACGAATCTCTCTACGCGTGTGTGTGTAACTGATAACAAAACTATGATTCAGGCATGTTTTAAACAACTCACTGGTTAGCGGGCATTAATGAAGGTCGTTCCTACAAGAGTTCCTGATTAAGAATAATTCTTTAAAAGCTGTAATGGCAAAAATGCCTCCGTGCACACCCAGAAGTCCAAAAACCAGGAACAACGTCCAGGATACTCGGAGCGGGGTGCAGTAATAGTTTGCGGCCGTAAGATGGCGCTGCTAAATCATTTTCTAAACGAGGAATCGTTCACGTTTATTCATTGAGCTGATATTTTTCTCTGAAGCGCCTTACGATGTTAAGGTTACAATTAGGTACCCATTTACACAGCTCGGTAACTTTTAGTAGACTACTTTATGGTAAGTACCTTGCTCAGGTACTACAGCCACAGGTGGGGCTCAAACCTGCAACCTTGGAGGCAGCATCTCTAACCGCTAAAACCTGTACAGCTATTGCTTAGTTATGTTAATGTAGGGTTTAAATGGACGTTTGTATTTAGTGCAACATTTAATAACAGGTGTTACAGGAGGTGCACAAAATAAGTGGAAGGCCAGGTGAAAAAGAAGCTTAACTTTGGAGTAACTAAACCGCAATTACAATTGCACCTGCAAAGGTGGACCACATGTGGTTAACCGCTAATTTGCGGTCTGTGTCCGATATAAAACAGGCCTGACAGTTTGGCAGCAGTTTTATATGTGAGTTTTCAAAGCAACTAACAGCGTTCCAGAGAGTTTAGACTGTCAGTGCCTGAAGTGTAGGTCCACCGCTCAGAAAAACTGCAAAGTTATTGTGTTATGTGTCCAAGGGACTGTGGACCTGAGTCTTTTTCTAGAACCTTCCATTTCAAAATCAGTGTTGTAAGGACACTGGACAATGAAGTTGGATCCAAGAGTACTTTCTTCAACAAATCCAAAGCACTGATCCAAAAACTAAGGCAGTTCTCAGGTAGCTACAATGGGAGCTAACAGGGTACTATAGAGTAGGCATGACCAAAGTCAAAGGGAACAATAACACTAATACATATATGGTTACTTTACATGTGAGTGTGTGTATCGTACATTGTATACTCCTGCAACCAACTGAATTTCCCTCTGCAATTAAAAATGCAATAATAAAGTGGCTACAGAATAGTACCAAAGGAGATCAGGCCTTACTAGAGTGCTGTGAAGAGTACATGTTACCTTTTATTCAGAATTTGTAAAAAATACATAAAGAAAACACAAAGCACACACATATAAACACTTAAGAAACAAGCTGAGTTGAAAAAAAGTTTACATGATAATGTACTATTAATTCTGGATTACGTTCCAGTACTGTGCAGTTATATGACATGTCATTTTGAAATTCATAAATCTGCAACTTCATCGCTAAACATGATTTATTTTTGTATTAACTTTACAAAATTATTTTTGAGTCTATGATCATGTCACTGAAATTTCCTGAAAACAAATATTCTAAAATCAAGGTTGCTTACATAGCTTTTCAGTTTTTCTGTTTTTCGTATTTGTTACAGTATGTTTTTAAATATGTTTTTAATACAAACATTTAATTTCAGTACTGCTAGACAAATTGTGACTAAAGAGAATTCCTTGAAATTAGGCTTCTCTTCATGGGCAAACACACACACACACAAAAAAGAAAAACTCTATAAATTATAGAGGCCCACTAATCTATAATCCTACTGAGTCTCTATCACACACCTCACTTTCACAGCCTATGGTCTGACCCACAATGCACTGCTCTGGAAGTGCACTATTTCTGTTGCTGACATCCGGTTGGTTGTCAGACACTTCTTCTTCTCTGATTGGTCTGTCCTCCAGCCTATCGGCGGGCGGAAAGAGACGCATGACACAGATTAGTTAAATGGGTCACGTTGGGGAGCCCCAGGGTGCAGCAAGAGATACATGAGCTGCAGGTCAGAGAAGAATAATCTTGGGGAGATTAGAGACCTGTTAGTCTCTTTGTCTCTGGTGTGATGAACCAGTGTTGCACAGGAATGGTGGTTATTACAGCTGTCCTTTATTTGGACATTTATTCTGTCACTTTCTCCGGTGAACGTGTTCTGTACATTTCCCCACTGTGTAAAATATTTGTTTATAGTTCAAACATTGTATGGCAGTTGCACTGCAATACCAGAAAATTTCTTCAAATATCTCCAAAACAACTTATGATTATATACCCATTAATAGAGTCGGATAATTTTACTGGAGCAATTTAGGGCAAATACCTGACTCAAGGGTACTACAGCTGGGATTTAAACCTGCAACCTTTTGGCCCAAAGACAGCAGCTCCAACTACTACACTACCAGCTACCCTAGAGCTGTAATCCAAGTTGATAATTGATTAAGGAGATAGTTGGTAACTAGTTAACTAGTAGTGCATTTTATTTAATTTAGAAAAAATCTTTAGTCTTGTGTTTATGATATGTAGGTGGGAATCAATGAGAGTTAGTGAAAGAATAGGCCTGCATACCAAGTCATCTGGACATACCTCTGATACATTTATTGATTCTGAACCTCAGGTTCAAAAGTTACCTGTTCAGGTTTTGTTGCATGCCTGTCTGGAGGAATGTACAGCATTTTTTGTCATTATGCTGAGCAGAATTCAGATATACTTAATGTTGTTTTCTATTTTGAGCATTTTGGATAAGCTCTGTTAAAAAACATTTAATATCTGATATCTTGTGAAGGTACTGTACAGTATAACACAAGGGTTATCAGTTCAAAATAACAATGGCGTAGAAATGTGTCAAGCATTTTTAAAGTATAGATTGAAATACATTATGCCTCCCTGATCCTCTTTCCTCATGACTGCCTGACCCCTTCTTTGTTGAAAATTCACAGATCACTCATAAATGTTAATGTTACTGACATCGCAGATGGGTTTATTTCAGTCACATCTGCTGTGCCACACAGTTTTCAAAAGGGGTTATTAATATGCTTGCATTTTACTGCATGAACTGCTAGGACTGATGAAAACTTATGCTTTGGTCAAAAAAACTGTTTGGTTTAACTGTTATCTGAACACACACCTCTTCTGGTCATGTTTTTAAAAGGTCATAGCATACTGACAGGAAGTTTAGCCAATCCAGACATATAGTCTGACAGGCTGAAAAGAGATACTGAAGCCAAGCAACAGATTGTATGATGTAGCTACTAGTCACTTTTAGAAGCCCATGTTTAGATGTCTTACTTGTTTAAAGGGGCTTTAAATTTCATAACTCTGTCCCTTTACATCGCTGAAATGGTCTCTCTTACCGTGGCAGGCTGATGGCAGGCTCAGTACTCTGGATCTTGGTCATAATGGTACTGGGTGGGAAGGATGTCTTAGGTAGCTGGCTGAGGCTTGTCTGGTTGTGTCGTATGAAGGGCTGCGGGCTCCGTATAGAAACTGGAAGCCTGGTGTGCGAGGACTCTCCCCAAGGCCGTGGTAGCACTGAGCTACTACAGGGAGTCCAGGTTTCGAGGCCCCGTCGGATTTCAGATGGTGAGGTCAAGGACAGACTGAACGTGGGCCGAGTTTCGCCGATGGATTGAGATGGACCTTGGATCCTTCTGTCTTCGCTGCTCTCCTCCTGTGTCTGCTTATGTACAGGTAGACTAGGGGCTCTGCACTGGGAACTGGTATGGCTAACAAGCCCCCCTTGACCTGGTGGCAGCAAGGGAAGTTTGCAAGAGGAAGAGACTTCATCTTTGGCTGTGACCAGGTTGCTGATGTCTGGGGGACTGGGAAGCATGCATGGTCCTGAAGCTGCTGTGGTAGTTGCTGGTTGGATGCCTGCACCAGCACTTGCACTTCCCATTTCCGATATTCCAATACTTCCCTGTCTATTCCCTACCCCAGCTCTTATTGGTGAGGGTTTCCTGGGTTCTGTGCTAACTTGTGGCTTCTTTGTGGGGGATTCAATGGAATCACGCAAATGTATGATCTTGCGAGCTTGTCGGTAGAGAGAGGCAGCTTCCTCCATTTCAGGGTCTGGCTCAGGATCTTGTGTCCCCTCATGCTCAATCTGGTGCCCTTCCTGTGGGCCTGAGTGTGCAGAGGAAACGGTGAGAGATCCGCAATGTATGCTGGCACGATTAGGCAGCACTGTCATTGTATGCACAGAGGACCGGAGGCGCTGGGAGATGATGCTTCTCTGATGTAGGGCAGCACGGCCCCTTTTTGTTATGCCAGTCATACCCTTACCACTAGGGTCCTCAAATGAATTGTCCATTAAAACTTCTGGTGGAGGGGGTGGAAGGGTGTCCACATCCAGGTCCTCAAACCTGTTGGAAGTCTTAAAATTCACCTCAGTATTGTTAGTGTTGCCATCATTAGGGTTGACCATTTCTGCATTTCTCTCTGCCCGTTTAAAGGTAATGCCACAGTTCCTGGCCCTTTGGAGTTGGGCAGGGGTTTGGCTAAGATCCTGGTTCTGACTGCCATTTGCCTTACAGCTGAAAGTGTTAATTAGCCTTTTGACTGAATTCCTACTCCCATGCAGTTTTGGGGTTATTGGTACTGACAGTGGCGAGGGGTTTGGTGGTGGGGCAACCCTCAAGACTCCTCTGCCTAATTTTTTCTTTTCATCTTCCTCAGTCCCTTCCTCTTTCCTACCCACTTGCAGCTCTCCAGAGGAATGTCGTCTTAAGCAAGGTCTGGTAAGGATTCTCTGTTGGGAAAAGAGTTGTGAATCATGGGTTGAAGGTGATGCATCCTGAAATTCTTCACCTTCTGCCTTTGATTGACTGAAGGTTGGAGACAATTTGACATCAGTATCTTCTGTCCCAAACTTAGACATTCTCTTCAGTCTTTTAGTCAGGTCCTCCTGATTCCTCTTAAGCTCCAGTCGTGTGTGGTCCTCTACTTGTCCACCCACGGACTCTACAGAACGTGACCGTCGATTCACTCTTACCACTGATGCCCTTACACTGATCCCTGTGGGAGTTGCTGTCTGAGGACGTTTGGGTTCATGTTCTGTTCCCTCCTGTTTTCCCATGGCTTCATTATTACCAGGGAGAACTGTCCGTTTGACTCTGATGTTGCTGGAGTCGCAGCTGTTTAACTCACAGCCATTGGACTGACAGCTCTCTCTGTGGCGCTGGAATCTTTCAGACCCAGCCAGTGATTCACTCTCTGCCCCAATGCCACTGTCCTCACTGTACAGGGACGAGTCCTCAGGACCATGCCTCTTGTGCAAGGCTGTTACCTTGACACGAGCTAGCACCTGTACCAGCCGCTGCTCTGCCACTCGCTTGGCTTTTAGTCTTTCGTTCAACAGTGCAGACAAGGAGGCAAAGTGGTTTACAGCCTCCTCTAGGGCAAAGTCTCCCAGGCTGCCTGTGGAGTCACTTACCAGCTTCATATTTGTAGACATGTATTGAACCATCTGCTGTAACAGGTCCAGGGGCTCTGAAGAGCCAGGTTGGGCCCAAGCTAAGTAGTCTTCATATTCCTTAAGCATCATCTCCCCTTCATCAGCTATCGCTTCTAATTCATGGTTGACTTCCTCATAACGTAGCACCATGAGGGCAGCCATGGGCTGGAGTGCAAGGTGGGTCTGGCGTGTCTGGTCCAGAAGATCTATCAGAGCTTCATATTTCGATACAGTAGGATTAATAGATGTATAGGCACCTTGGTGGACTTTTGTCAGGGTGTCGGGGAAGTCTACTTCTGATGGAACTGAAGTGACATTTTTCTCTTTGTCTCTCTGTCTGCTTCCTTTACTTTTTCTTGTTTTCTCTCTCTCACTCTTCCCTTGCTGTTCATCTGCAAGGGGATCTGCCTGTATTTCACTCTGCTTAGACAACAATTCACTGTCAACCTCCTGTGTCCCTATTTTTTCTGAGATCACCACTACACCAGGGGTCACTTCAGCCAAAGAAAGACTTTTCTCCTGAAGGGATATGAAGTTTTCTTGCTGAGCTGCCAGTTTTATTTGTTTGCTACCTGGTACAGCTTCTGTCTGAATTAAGGAGCTTTCACGTAATTCATCATCCCCTTTTTTAGAGAGAGACTCCTTGCATTTCTCCTCGGTTCCTGGCAACAGAGTCTCTCTACTGTCAAAGGGTCCTGAGGCCCCTTTGAGGTGGCCTTTCGATGGAGAGCAACCCATGTCTACGTGCACTGAGATTCAAAAACACGCTGTGGCAACACCTGAATTATATAAACAGGCAAAGTATTTGTAGTTCAGCTGTAGGTCCTTACCAGTTGTGAACAGTAGAATTCTTCAAGGCTCCACAAGACTGAGAAGGAAAGAAGACGAAGGCTCCGTCTGTCATTTTTTGTTTGATAAGTCTTGTGTCTCCACAGCACAAAATATTTGTCTTCTTTTATTGTGTATCGCTTCTTGCATTCCTCTTCTTCTTTCTGAGGGAATGAGTTTGGGCAGTCTACACTGTCTGGTGGAGTGCAGTATCCTTCCTCTCAGGAGGAGCAGGTGCAGCTGAGAGGATAAGAGGATCTGAGATTTCCTCCCCTCTCTCCCTGCACATACAGATGGTCAAGTTAAAAAAAAAACTTAGAGCCACGTAAGATCTTAAGCTCCCTCAGGTAATCAGCAGGCCTGTGTGTCAGGTGGCTTTTTATAGCTAGCATGGCATCAGTGTGTTTTTCTATCAGGTGTATAAAGTTAACTTTGTTTAGGACATGAAACTCACCCAAGTACTAAAACCAACTCCCAGTTATTGTAGTTGTAAGAATATTTCCAGCTGAATAAAATAACTAGCCACAATAAAAACAATATACATTATATAAGCGCATGTATATGACAGTATTGAAAACAATTACCTGTGATGGGCAAGTATCCTGACTGGCCTAGTGCTGTATGCTTCCAGGAGAGGCCCTGCACTGCCATGACTCTGCTTTAAGATACGTGTTATGGACAGCGATTCCAAGTGGCTGAATGAAATCAATTACTGTATGTCTCAGGCAGTATGCAGAATATACTATAGTATATGTTATGGTGATGCACAGAACTGATTTCTGTTTTGCTTTAATGTTCGAAATGCTGTAATTGTGATTTAGTTTTCAATTTTCTTTCCCCTGGTATTTTAGTTTAACAATAAAAGTGGGGTCTTTCTTTTGTTGAGGAGAGTGGTTTTATGATCTTCCCAGTTTCTGGTTTGACATGGTGACACATGCACGCATACTCGCACACGTACACACACGTAATCCTGTTTGCTCAGAACACATGTCAAGAAAATCCCTAGTGTGCTGTTCTTGACCTGCCAAAACAGTAAACAAATATTCCATACTAATTTTTTTGCTGTATGATTATGTCTTATTTTTGGGTTAACTTTGTTTAGACCTGTTTTGCTACAGGATATGTGGAATTCAGCCTTTAACTGGACCAAAAAGGACCAATGTTTTCTTTGGCCTCAGGACAATAAAGAAGTTTAACTGCAAATAAATAGGCAACATTGTAGATTATGATATTTTTGAGTTTATGTATTAGCTCCTGTACATAGAATTCCTCAAGCTATGTCTGATAGTGCTTGTCTTTAGAATCCAGGACTTCAAAAGAGATTTTGACTTTTAGCCCAGTGGAATATGTGGTCACTGTGCTGCAAGCTGTTAGCAGTTGATCAGTTGT
Organism: Scleropages formosus; assembly: GCF_900964775.1. Lineage (NCBI taxonomy): Eukaryota > Metazoa > Chordata > Actinopteri > Osteoglossiformes > Osteoglossidae > Scleropages > Scleropages formosus. The sequence goes on along the minus strand of NC_041806.1, from coordinate 39,416,543 downwards.
TGCTCCACTATTCAGGTCGTGAACAATTTACCTTGTTTAAAGTGTTATGGGAATTTGATCCAGGCTGTGTAATAATCAGTGGGAGTTAGAAATACTATTCTTGGTTGTTTGTCCTTCAAGGCCAACCTATCCTGGGCATAGGTTGTTTACACTGCAGCTTCTCTAATCTTCTAGGGTTTTCCAGGTTCTCGCTATGCCTTCTGCCAGTCTTTTGTAAGCCTGCACAGTGGCACAGATTTGAGGTTCCCCTTCTAATTTCTGTATAATGAATAATAACCACCTTAACCCCAAACTTTCAAGTTGTAGAGTTTATCACTGTTTCAGATTGTTGTACAGGCTATTTATCTATAAATGTGTCTATCAGCAAAAGGTACACCAATGAGGAACACAGGATTACAACTGCTGGATGACATAACTCAGCGTTGAGTGGGTATCAGCAGTAAGGAAGAGTCTGAGTTTAGGAAGCTATGATAGGCTTAATGTTCAGAATGATCAACCTTCATGAGATCAGTAGTTGTTAATATGCAGAAATCAAAATCATTATTGTGTTTTCTAAAAATCGTCATTGTGATATATCCAGCATTTGAAAGTAACAGTGAACATTAATGAAGAAAAACCCAGCAAAAAAGTAATTTAGCTTCAGTTAAGTCTGCTTTTTCAGGTTATTATACTTGGGTTTATAAGGCGTTTATGTATTGAGGACAGGAGTGCCAGGGAAAAATAATACAAGTATTCATTAATCATTATACAAATTGAAAATAAAAGTAATATTTTACACACACACACACACACACACACACACACACACACACACACACACACACACACACACATTTTCAGAACCGCTTGTCCCATACGGGGTCACGGGGAACCGGAGCCTACCCGGCAACACAGGGCGTAAGGCCGGAGGGGGAAGGGGACACACCCAGGACGGGACGCCAGTCCGTCACAAGGCACCCTAAGCGGGACTCGAACCCCAGACCCACCGGACAGCAGGACCGTGGTCCAACCCACTGCCCCACCGCACCCCCAGTAATATTTTAAAAAATCGAAATTTTAGCAGTTAATGTAAAAAATAAATTTATGGCCAGACTGAAAGGTAATTTATTAATGAGTTTTTATTAGATTTTTTTGCTTTGTGTTATTTTTGCTTTACTTCTGGCATTTCACTTGACTTGTCACATTTCTATGAATGATACAATAATACACAGGGTAAGATGTTAAAAACCTTGTGCTAAGATTATGGAGGCTGAAGACACTAAATTTAAAAAAAAAAAATCAAACGATTAATCAATATAGAAATAAAGCAAAACAGAAAAGTATGAATGTATAAAACAAGTGATAAAATGGAAAATATTAGATTAGGTTTTTTAACTTGAATATTTTTTCATGTTTGCTTTTCATATTTTCACTTATCTCAAAGACATTTTTTGTAAATGGATTTTTTGGAGAAAAGGTAGTAGTACCATGCCAAGTTGGTCCTATGTATCTATTAAATAGTTTCTGGGTTACTCATTTGCTTTTTATGTGGCACTCATTTTAATTCACAGCCGAAGCTGAGTTTAGCTATTATGGTTAGTTGGTAACAGTTTATCCAGGTTATTCATTTCACTTCATCACATGTAAGGTGTATGTTACATATGTATAGATTATGTGTTATATTATGTGGGTGTGGTGGCACAATGGGTTTAGCTGGGTCCTGCTCTCCGGTGGGTCTGGTGTTCAAGGCCCGCTTGGGGTGCCTTGCGACAGCCTGGTGTCCCGTCCTGGGTGTGTCCCCTCCCCATCCAACCCAACGCCCTGAGTTGGTGGGTTAGGCTCTGGCTCCCCACGACCCCGTATGGAACAAGCTGTTCAGATAATATCTATAGAGTATGTACAACAGTAGCAAGCATAATGCACTGTGTATGTACAGATAGTATACATATTATGTATCTAAATTATACATATATAAATATATACATTTATCCATATTATATATGCAGATATACATGTATATATATACATATACATACTACTTTGTGTATATAGATATACAAAAAGATAACTAGGACATGCTATAAATTAACAATTATCCATCCATCCATCCATCCATCCATCCATCCATCCATCTTCCTCCGCTTATCCGGGACCGGGTCGCGGGGTCAGTAGTCCGAGCAGAGCCCCCCAGACTTCCCTCTACCCGCACACCTCCTCTAGCTCCTCTGGGGGAACCCCAAGGCGTTCCCAGGCCAGCTGGGAGACGTAGTCTCTCCAACGTGTCCTGGGTCTGCCCCGAGGCCTCCTCCCAGTGGGACATGCCCGGAACACCTCACCAGGGAGGAGTCCAGGAGGCATCCGAAACAGGTGCCCAAGCCACCTCAACTGGCTCCTCTTGATGCGGAGGAGCAGCGGCTCTACTCCAAGCTCCTCCCGGGTGAATGAGCTCCTCACCCTATCCCTAAGGGTGTGCCCAGCCACTCCGCGGAGGAAACTCATTTCTGCCGCTTGTATCCGCGATCTCATTCTTTCGGTCATGATCCAAAGTTCACGACCATAAGTGAGGGTAGGAACGTAGATCGACCAGTAAATTGAGAGCTTTGCCTTACGACTCAGCTCCTTCTTCACCACAACAGACCGGTACAATGACTGCATTACTGCGGACGCCGCACCGATCCGTCTGTCAACCTGCCGCTCCATTTTTCCCTCACTTGTGAACAAGACCCCGAAATACTTAAACTCCTCCAGTTGAGGGAGCAACTCCCCCCTAACCCGGAGAGGGCAATCCACCTTTTTCCGACTGAGAACCATGGCCTCGGATTTGGAGGTGCTGATTCTCATCCCCGATCGCTTCCCACTTGGCTGAAAACCTCCCCAGTGCATGCTGCAAGTCTTGGCTTGATGAAGCCAACAGGACCACATCGTCCGCAAAATGCAGAGACGAGATTCTGCGGCCACCAAAACAGACACCCTCCGTTCCCTGGCTGCGCCTAGAAATTCTGTCCATGAAGATAATGAACAGAATCGGTGACAAAGGGCAGCCCTGGCGGAGTCCAACATGCACTGGGAGCAGGTCTGACTTACTGCCGGCAATGTGAACCAAGCTCCTGCTCCGGTCATACAGGGAACGAACAGCCCGTAGCAGCAAGCCCTGGACCCCATAATCCCAAAGCACCCCCCCACAGGATCCCACGAAGGACACGGTCAAATGCCTTCTCCAGGTCCACAAAAACACATATGGACTGGTTGGGCAAACTCCCATGAACCCTCCAACACCCTAGTGAGGGTATAGAGCTGGTCCAGTGTTCCACGGGCAGGGCGAAAACAGCATTGCTCCTCCTGGATCCGAGGTTCGACTATCGGTCGGATTCTCCTCTCCAGTACCCCGGCATAGTCTTTCCCAGGGAGCCTAAGGAGTGTGATCCCCCTATAGTTGGAACACAATCTCCGGTCTCCCTTCTTAAAAAGGGGGACCACCACCCCAGTCTGCCAGTCCAAAGGCACCATTCCTGAGCTCCACGCAATGCTGCAGAGGCGTGTCAGCCAAGACAGCCCCACAACATCCGAAGACTTGAGAAACTCGGGGCGGATCTCATCCACCCCCGGAGCCTTGCCACCGAGGAGTTTTTTGACTACCTCAGCAACTTCAGCCAGGGTAATGGACGAGTCCCCCTCCAAGTCCCCAGCCTCAGCTTCCTCTACGGGAGGTGTGTCGGAGGGATTGAGGAGATCCTCAAAGTACTCCTTCCACTGCCCGAGGACATCCTCAGTTGAGGTCAGCAGCGCACCACTTCCACTGTAAACAGTGTTGGAGGAACACTGCTTCCCCCTTTCGAGTCGCCGGACGGTTTGCCAGAATCTCTTTGAGGCCGACCGAAAGTCTTCCTCCATGGCCTCACCGAACTCCTCCCAGGCCCGAGTTTTTGCCACGGCGACTGCCAGAGCCGCGTTCCGTCTGGCCCGCCGGTACCCATCAGCTGCTTCAGGAGTCCCATGAGCCAGCCGGGCCCGATAGAACTTCTTCTTCAGCTTGACGGCATCACTTACCTCCGGTGTCCACCACCGTGTTCGGGGATTGCCGCCGCGACAGGCGCCGGAAACTTTATGACCGCAGCTCCGAACCGCCACCCCGACAATGAAGGTGTGGAACATAGTCCATTCGGACTCAATGTCCCCAGTCTCCCTCGGGACCTGGTTGAAGCTCTGTCGGAGGTGGGAGTTGAAGACCTCTCTGACAGGGGCCTCCGCCAAACGTTCCCAACAGACCCTCACTATGCGTTTGGGCCTGCCAGGTTTGTCCAGCTTTTTCCCCCGCCATCGAATCCAACTCACCACCAGGTGGTGATCAGTTGACAGCTCAGCCCCTCTCTTCACCTGAGTGTCCAAGACATATGGCCGAAGATCAGAAGAAACGACTACAAAGTCGATCATCGACCTCCGACCTAGGGTGTCCTGGTGCCAAGTGCACTGATGGACACCCTTATGCATGAACATGGTGTTCGTTATGGACAAACCGTGACTAGCACAGAAATCCAATAACAACTCACCGCTCAGGTTCAGATCAGGGAGGCCGTTCCTCCCAATCACGCCCCTCCAGGTGTCACTGTCACTGCCCACGTGGGCGTTAAAGTACCCCAGTAGAACGACAGAGTCCCCAGTGGGAGCGCTTTCCAGCACGCCCCCCAGGGACTCTAAAAAGGTCGGGTACTCTGCACTGCCGCCAGGTGCATAAGCACAAACGACAGTGAGAGACTCTTCCCTGACCCGAAGGCACAGGGAGACGACCCTCTTATTCACCGGGGTAGGCTCCAACACATGGCGGCTGAACTGCGGGGCTATTAATAAGCCCACACCTGCCCGCCGCCTCTCACCCTGGGCAACGCCAGAATAGTGGAGAGTCCACCCTTGGTCGAGAAGAGTGGTTCTAGAACCCAAGCTGTGAGTAGAAGTGAGCCCAACTATATCTAGACGGTATCTCTCAACCTCCTGCACTAGCTCAGGCTCCTTCCCTGCCAGTGAGGTGACATTCCAAGTCCCAAAAGCCAGAGTTGGCGCCCGAGGTTTGGGTCGGCCAGGCACTCGGCCCCGACCACCGCCCAAATCACAATGCACCGGCCCCTTATGGCCTCTCCGGCAGGTGGTGAGCCCACTGAAGAGCGACTCAGCTTTGGGCTGAGCCCGGCCAGGCCCCATGGGTATAGACCTGGCCACCAGGCGCTCGCATACAAGCCCCCCGCCAAGGCCTGGCTCCAGGGTGGGGCCCCGGTGACCCCATACCAGGCAGGGTAAACGAGAACCTAGATTTGATGGTCATCATAAGGGGGTTTTGAACCGCGCTTTGTCTCGTCTGTCACCCAGGACCTGTTTGCCATGGGAGACCCTACCAGGGGCATATAGCCCCAGGCAACATAGCTCCTGGAGTCATTCAGGCACTCAAACCCCTCCACCATGTTAAGGTGGCGGTTCGAGGAGGGAAAAAAAAGGATTATTAACAAGTATAATAATGATTATTATATGATAATTAAAATATTGATATTAGTATATGAATAGAGCCTGAGAGACAAAAACACACTATAAAGAATTGGACAAACAAGCCTACTATAAGAAAATAAATTTTATTAGCTATTTTTGAGACAACAGTATGAAGTATCAATTTCAGAATTAAAATATTAACTAAGTATATATAATACATAAATTGTGGTGCATATAATGCAGAGTAAAACCCTGCTTAAAACAACTGTTATTTTAATGCTTTTAAATGAAAAATGTTTTCTCATTCAATACACATGTATTCATATTTATTTGAAATTTTAAAAAGTGAAAATTGGAAGTAAAATTTGATCAAAATGTATTTCTGCCACAGAAGAATTCAAAAACCTTTATTTTAGAAGGGTGATGTAAATATGAATGTAGAGACATCTCCATGAATGCTGCAGGTCAAGGTCTCCCTAGAGGGAGTGGCTATGGTTCCTCATCTTTAAAGATTTGGTAAATCAGTCTCTGGGCATGGAGGGTGTAGGGCTGGGCTCTCTGTAGCAGCATGGCTAAGGGTCACTGCTGATGCTGAGTATTCAGTTGCACAGTTCATAGAGGCAGTGACGTTCATTGGATAGGAGGGAGCACTAGTGTCTCCTGACTCTGTGGAAGGTGTGATGTCCTCTGAACTCAAGGGTGAGCTGTGAGACACAGCTTGCCGCATCCCCTCCAGGTAACTCTGTATATTGTTAGTGCTTCGCTTGAAAATGATTATATAGAGGTTAGGAACAAAGTGGCAGAAAATTATCCCATAAGTGGATACCAGGATAGCTGCTGCTTCAACACCAGCACGCTCGTGGCTTACAGTGACATAGACAGGAATGAAACACACCCACACAAACAGAAAGATGAGCATGCTGAAAATGATGTAGCCGGTCTCATGGTACCGGCCTGGGGCTTTTCTGCCAGTTAAGGCCAGCAAGAAACATATGAAGGCCAGCAGTGCAATGTAGCTGAGCATAATACCAAAACCGATGTTGGAACTCACACACTGGATCAGGATCTCCATGCTTTGGTCTGAGGTCTTTTCATCCACCTTTGGAGAATCAAAGATCAGCCGCAGAATGCAAATGAGTGCCTGAACTGCAGTGCCAAGGACAACAATGGCCAGTGGCTTGTACAGCCTTTTCAGCCTGTGCTGTCTGCCAGGGTCAAAGAGGAAGACTAAGTATGTGCGGAAGGCCTTGACTAGGATGCAGGTAATGCAGAGAGTAAACCCCATGCCATACATGGTCTGCTGGGCTTTGCAGAGATGGTTGTTGGGTCTGCCCAAAAAGAGCACAGAGCTTCCAAAGCTGATACTCAATCCAGCTATCATGGTATAAGCCAAGTTGCCACCAGCAACTTTTACTGCTGGGGTTTCTCTGTACCATAAGAAGATAATGAAGATGACCAACAATAGCAGCTCCCCCAGTGCTGCTGCTACTAGTAGGGTTATGGTGAATGCTTCATGCCATTTGAAGTATTTCTCAGTTCTTGGTGTGCACTGGACAGACCCCGGCTCTGACCACGTATTGTTTGGGCAGCTCACGCATTCATGAGCTGGTAAAAGGTCATAAACAGATTGTCAGGGAAAATGTTGTGATGCAAATACTGACAACTGTTGTTCCTAGTGTAAATAGTTAGTAGTTAGTTTTTGATTAAAACTACACTAAGTTTTCAAAATAATTATTTCTTTCATTTAATGACTAAAAAAGTAATAAAAAGTCAATATCTTTTAATTCAAGACTCACCTGAGGCATCAGAGTAGGTGCCCATTGGGCATCTGATACAGTCATAGCAGCAGGACACATTCACTATGTTTTTCATTGTCCCATGAGGGCATGGCTGGGAACACCTGGACTCCGGCACCTATCGGATGGACCAAGAAAAGTCTGTCTTTTGAAACAATAATTATATAATATTATAAAATTCTATAGTTATGACATGTTTAAGTGCTGCTGCCTCACAACACCTAGGCTGTTCTGGTGTAGGTTCCAGTCTAGCTCAGTTTGTGGAGTTTACATGTTCTCTTTGTGTTTTGGTGGGTTTCCTGTGGGTGCTCTGATTTCCTCCCACAGTTCAAAAACACACAGTTCAGGTGGATCGGAAATGCGAAATTGCCCATATAATGTGACTGGGTGAGTGTATGTGTCTGTGTAGCTCTATTCTGTGATTGACTGACATCCCATCCTGGCTGTACCCCCCCCGCCTTGTGCTCACTGATTTCAGAATTGGCTCCGGACCCCCCGCAGCCCTGAACAAGGCAAGCGGATGTTGAAAATGCATGGATGATGTGCATAACGATATTATGCAAACCATAATCATTAACCATAATAAAAAGCATACACTTGATATCTTTGACCATTTATCATAGTGCAAACCAGGATACAGTTGCATCCCCACCCTTGTTGGCTATAGCTAATCTGGCCTCATAAAAGTAGAAATTAATGAATGCCAGAGTTTTACTGATGAATTACTGAACAAAAACAGTGTTCTTAGGTTTTACAGACCACGTTGTTAGGTGTTCCCCAAATGATGGCACCCTCATTGACCATCACATCTTCTGTTTTCAGGTGATACTGTCCCACCACTTTGATTTCTCGTCTGCTGCCAGCAATTTTCCACATGACAAGGTCATAACCAGTGACAAAGTTGCCAAACTCATCAAAGTAGAACTGGTTGTTGTCCAGGGTAAAATTGACTTTTTTAAGTTCATGCAAAAGCTAAAAAAAGTGATGAGAGAATTGGAAGTTATTTATGAAAATTTTGTATCAGTTGAAGACAATGACAGACATGTCTAAATGTACCTGGCCAGGATGACAAGCTGAGTGTTCTTGCTTTTGTCTCATCTAGGCTCTGAATTTTTCTGTCATTACTTAACAGTTGTCTAGCTAAATCCCTCTCTAAAATCCATATTAAACCATACTTTTCCAATAACATGAAACTGAATTCATGCTGTTTTAACAAAGCTGTTAAATATTGAAAATGACGTTTGCTCCAAACACAAATGTAGTTTAATGCTGTAAAAAAATGGCAATTAGCGCAAAGCTAATGTTTTCCTTCTTATTTCAATTCATTTAACCAGCAGTTCACACACACACACACACACACACGCACACACACTTTCTGAACCGTTTGTCCCATACAGGGTCACGGGGAACCAGAGCCTACCCGGCAACACAGGGCGCAAGGCCGGAGGGGGAGGGAACACGCCCAGGATGGGACGCCAGTCCATCGCAAGGCACCCCAAGGGGGACTTAAACCCCAGACCCACCGGAGAGCAGGACCCAGTCCAACCCACTGCGCCACTGTGCCACCGCACCCCCCACCAGCAGTTCAGAGAAGAATAATTAAGTTCATGATTAATTTAGAGCTTTAAGAATTTAGGAAACAGAAACTAGCATACACAACAGGTTGTCAGCACTTGGGGTTCTTATTTTAAAAAAAACCTGCCATGCAAGAACTAGTTTTGGCACAGCAGCAGAACCGGAAATGGATTGACTTCAGTGACAGTACTGGTTTTTTTTCAATTTTCTGACGCAATTAGCAAAAATATTTAAAGGAGAAAGTCCTTGTCCCCTTCACAGTTTGTCTCATTACACTTCAACAGGCGCTTCACGGCATGAGCTATGGCCCACACTGCCAGCCTCTTGCCGTACGCTCGTGTCAGGTCCACGCTGCGCACAATGAAGTCATCGTCAGCTTGTTGGGGGTCAGGCAAGCTGCAGGCCTGAAGGGACTTGTACTTTTGAGATTCAGGGAGGGAACAGGAGGCTTGAGGGTGTTTTTCTAGGCATTCTTAATATTCGAGAAGCTCTGGGGTACAGTTGAACCTCAGTTGTTTGTACTCCTCAATGTAGCGGTTCACTGTGCCTGGGGCAGGTGATAGCTTCTGCAGGTACTGCTCAAACCCGGGGTTCTTCCCTGTCATAAAGGTGAAGCCAAAAATATCCCCTACCTTAGTGATGCCCTCCATGTTGGCAAGGGGTCGGTCCATGGACCAGGAGTCACTGGCAACCCAGATCCGACTAGTGTTGGTTCTTAGCATTTCCTGGAAGAGCTGCTCCACCAGCTGCCCTTTCAAGATGACCAGCACCACCTGGGCTGTAGAGGAGCGGTTCCGTTTTGCCACCTCCTTGATCCGCGGTTTGCTCTGGCTGTTGTCCAAATAGTGTGGTATGATCTCCTGGAAATCTACACACAGATTTGTTTCCTTGGCATTGAGTAGGAAGCTTTCAAGGGCTGACTTGCTGTATTCATCATCTCCAGACACCACAGCAATCCAATCCCAGCCAAAGCGGGACATCAGTTTGGCCAGGGCCCGGGTCTGATGCACATCGCTGGGAATGGTGCGCACGAAGGATGGGTAGCGAGTCTTATCACTTAGAATGGATGCAGAGGATGTGCTGCTGATCTGCATGTTGATAGCATAGAGAGATTCATTGCAGATTTTTGGTATTCACGTTGGTATTTTTGAAAATTGAAACTAAGTGTGAAATACAGCCAATGCAGTGAACTGAAGAGAAGGTATGATACAAAGATCTACCAACAAGGAAAAAAGAGACATGGTGCTCAAGGCTCTATGGAGATACATATTGATTTGATGGAATGATTGATTCACTATAGTTGTAAAATGTGCTATTTTGATCATTATTTATTCCCATCCTCCAGAGATATATCTAAGAACATGCTTTGTGACAGACACCCTGTTCAGCATGTTTCCTGCTTTGTAACCGAATCCCAGCAATAGTTCCGATAAACAAGCAGTAACTTACGGCATATTAAACAGACGCAGGAGACAGCGATCCGTAACTATGCCCGCTCAAGGAGTGGGGTGACCTTTCACCAGTTATCTGAGCGGAATGACCTTTGATATAAAGCATTTGAAATTATTATGAAAAAGTAAGGAGAGATTAAATTTCACCAATGATATCAGTGTCTGCCAAATAAGTGATTTTTGATAATTTTTCTCATAGGTTCACCTGAGGTACCAGGTAGACTCCTAGTAACTTGGAGACAGGAATGGACTCCTCTGAGAAGCGCCCTCCGATGACCACCTTGACTGGTGGCCGGTAGTCGGTGAGGTCACTTTGGACTGGCAGCGACCCGTTGACAGAGAGCAGCTATTCAGCGTTCATGACAGCTTTTGTGGCATCAGAGCAGGTGTCACAGACAACATAGCCCCACCGCATATTGGGGAGGAAGCCAGAGTCATTAAGCATGTTGATGGTGTGAATGGCAGCCAAGATTTCCACAAACATTATCAAGTCAAAACTGAAAAAAAAAAACACAACCAGTAGAACGATACAGTGACTTTTTAAAATGTTTGCGCATTCATAATATACATTTAACATATTTAAATATCAGAAATTAATATAATTAAATTAATGTCCAGTATGTAATAGATGTACTGCCATTTATAACAATAACTGTGTATTAAAAACTGGTAGTACATGTCCAGAATTATGCATAATGAAAAACTGAGACCAATTATGTGTGACTTTTTTTTTCTCTCAGATAACAATGTGTATACTGTATGCAACTGAATATATAAAACTTTAAAAAAAACTTTTAGGTGATGTATAGAAATGTATTCCTTGTCCATTTTTTGATTAATACTGATATTTTTACTTTTCCAAAGTCTAACTGTATGAATTATGAAAAATTATCAGATGCAAAAAAAGTCAAATCTGCAAACAGTCGGTTCACAGAGTAAAAATTCACCATAGTGGGGTTAATTCTGTGCTCACTCTGTACAACTGAAGCCTTGGGGTTGTGTCCGACTGTCCAAGCCCTCTACTTTGGTGTGACATGGTTGAAGGATGCCTATCAAAATGTCTCCGGGCGCCTGTACTCCACAGATGGGTGCCGAGGAGCCGAAGCAGCCCCTGGCAGCCAGCAGCAAGCAGGACCCTAGAGCCCATGTGAGCAGACGAGAGGGCATGGTGTTCCTTGGATGTAAAGCGTCTGCAGGGTAGGTTAACAATGGAAGGTGCTTTTAAACCCTGCAGATGCATAAAGAACGCATGTACCAGTATCGCTTTCAGAAGCTGGTTATTCTGGAAAAAGGTTTAAGGAGGAGATGATAATGAGAGTGATGATGATGAAGGGAGGAAGGGGATTTTCATCTTTCTGTGAAAATTCCCCTGCGTGAGCCTAATTTCGATCTTTGGTAAAAGAAGAGTGGATAAACTTGCCAGACCAGACAAAGATCTGTACGTGCACACATGTGAATGTGTGTGTGTGTGTGTGTGTGTGTGTGCGTGTGTGTGTAGGTACTCGAGAAATCTTTTTCATCTCTGATGTTTCTAACTCTAGTAGCATCTGAGGTATGTCTGGAATTTCAAAGTCTTTTTCAGTTGATTATTTAACTGTTGAGTAGATTATGTAAAAACATTGAATCTTATGTCATAATCTGTTCAATGTGGACATAGTACAGCATAGTTTTGACATTAATCCATTGAGCTGATCCTTTTCTCCAGATTGACTTATAATGTGAAAGTATTTACAATTATTTACCCCTTTATACAGCTGGATGACTTTACTAGAGCAATTTTAGGGTAAGTAGTTTGCTCAAAGGTATACCACAACAGGAGATCAAACCTGCAACCTTTGGGTCTAAAGGCAGAAGCTCTAACCATTATACTACCAACCGTCCTCTTTTAATTCTTGCATACCATGTTCACTGTGGTTTCGCAGTAACATAGTGGTACCAGTAAAGAGCACAGCAGGTAAACCTGGTGCCTCGCAGATCCTGAACTGCTTGGTGGGCTTGGCTTTAAGTCTGGCTCAGGGTGTGAAGAGTTGGCACATTTACACTACCAGACATAAATAGAAGAAGGTGCTAGCAAACCACTTCCCAAACAACTACTTTCTTCCCTTGCCTAGAAAACCATGTGAGTGGTTGCTAAGAGCTTGGTTTGACCAGCTGGCACATCCACACACATCATCATCATCATCATCATCAGTAAAACACAACAGGGACAGCTGGTAGTGTAGTGGTTAGTGTCACTACCTTCAGACCCAAAAGTTGCAGCTTCAATCCCCACCTCCATCTGTAGTACCCTTGAGCAAAGTACTTACCTTAAATTGCTCCAGTAAAGTTACCCAGCTATACAAATGGATAAATAAAATTATAAGCTGCTTTGCAGAAAAGCATCAGCTAAATGACTAAATTCAAAACTGAAACTTGTCTGTTCAGAACACCTGAAACAAACTCATTTGCTCATCCATGTTAAGTGCTGGTCCTTGTTAGGATCATGGTGGTTCAGAGCCTATTACTGAACATAAGATGAGGAAGAACATGTATGCGATGGATGAGATGACACTCTATCATGGACCTAACACACAGATCAGAGAAAATAGAACATATGTACTCATTTTTTTCAGCAATATTTTTACTTGATGATGATTGCTGTACAGTATGCATATTCCTTAAACGAATATCACTAAATAACTATAAGTGTGACAAATTACTACACTGTGCTTCACTCCTCCCTTAGAGCTAAGCACTTGCTTATATTTCAGTTGGTTCAGTAAAAAGTGAAGACTGCGGCTGGGATTTCAGGGAGAACATCTCGGCGTAGTGTCTGTGTGAAATACGGTTAAAGCTTCTGACTTCTGACGAATGACGCAAAACAACTTTTTCATCGAGTATCAGAAACAGCCTTGAAGAAACAGGTGTTAACTTTTTGTAAAGAAATGTTACACCAACAACATACATACGCAGGGCTTTTTTTTCACCCGTTTTTGAAGGGACAGCAAGTTGTTGGTTTAAGATGACTTCTACAACTCTGCAAATTGTGCAAGACTCCTGTGCGTGATGTGTGCATGTACATCATCAGCATAAATTTTGTTTTGGTATGTTTCCAATTAGAAGAATGCAAACTGTACATCCCCTGTCAGTTTTACAGATTTCACGCCAGACGAATGAGAACCACGGGTAGTCCCTGTCAAATTTTCAGGTTTCGTTACAACACTTTTTGACTTTAGAAGAAAGTGAAATGTACATTCCCTGTTAAACGAGCATCAGACATTGCTGTCATGACTGCAGAGTTATGCTCGTCTTTATCATTCTTGGAAAAACCTGACAATCAGGACCTTCGGGGAGGAATGTGGAAAAGTGATTTAAGCATCAGTGATGGAAACAAGTAAGCCATAGCCATTTGGTAGAATAATTCAGGAATATAATATGATAAAATAATAAATATCATCCTGGAAATATTACATATATATATATATATAACACATTTCTCTAGTTCTAATGATTTACCCTTTCCATTTTCTTTTCATCTGCATATTTAAATTCTCTAATTCTGTTGATTTCTTCTACATGTTACTTTTTAAACATTTTGTCTTATAGATTGTGTTGAAAGACTTTAAGGAAGCTCTATTTTGTAATTGTTCAGACATGTTCACAATCTAGGGGAGGCGCAGTAGCGCAGTGGGTTGGACCGGGTCCTGCTCTCCGGTGGGTCTGGGGTTCGAATGCCGCTTGGGGTGCCTTGCGACGGACTGGCGTCCTGTCCTGGGTGTGTCCCCTCCCCCTCTGGCCTTACGCCCTGAGTTGCCGGGTTAGGCTCTGGTTCCCCACGACCCCGTATGGGACAAGCGGTTCTGAAAATTGTGTGTGTGTGTGTGTGTGTGTGTGTGTGTGTGTTCACAATTTAAGTAAACTGAATTTGAATGCAACAGAGTAACTATTAAATATTACTAAAATAACTTTTAAAAATTAGATCCTTAAGCACCAATTATTTGACAGAAACCACTCTGAAGAAATTATATGCCTAAAATATACATTTAAAAAACATCTGGAACCAAAAATAACAGATATTTTGCCTGTCATTCAGGGTTGGAGATTTTTAAAATTTTCTTCCAGTATAAACTAAGGCTTGGCACAGAAAATGCATTAAAACTTGTTTTTCTCTTCAAGGCCCTGAACAAGAACACTGAGCTGGGTGAGCCAAAAGTAAACTATACTTCCAATAAAACTGTTGGTGTTTGTAAATGAAGAAGTATATCATCATCCAAAAGTTGTGGTGTAATTTAATTTCACATGTTTCAGATGTTATAAGCTGTTTATAGCTGACTGTATTAAACACTGTGGTTAAATTATCCTAGAGTGCTTGTAATTTAATAAATAATGTCATTTAATTCCTTCAATTTACTCATTTACAGTAAGTACTTTGCACTGGTAGGTTCTTGTAATTTAAAGCTGTGTCTGTTACCAACCAAATAAACCTAAGATTTGATCCAAAAAAAAAAAAAAAAAAAAAACACTAAACTTGATTTAAATCAACATCAAAAGAAATCACTGGTTTTAAGTCATGATTTAAATCAGCAAGATTTAAATTGCCCAACCCTGCTATCATTTCAGTTTTCCAAAATTAAATACAGGAGCTAATAGAAGCCTCCAGCAAAAATAAGCAGTTGGAAGTGAGGGGGGGAGGGGAGAGAAAAAAAAAAAACTTCAAAAGTATTTGCATCAACTCTGTTTGAGCTAGGAAATGCTAATTATTAAAGAATGGTTAATAAGCTAATCGTTGCCTCGGGTTAAAGAATGTTTAAACTTTTTCTTTTTTCCTATCATATTTAATATAGAACTCTTTTTACTATGCACAAATTTTCTTCACAATGCAAGAGTTACAAAAGTAAGGCTCTCAAAACAATGAATGTACATGTAAAGGTATAAAATTAAATACTGAAACGTGTCATTGATGACAGAAAACATTACATTTTGCAACAAGCAGTATTCAGGTTTTAAAAGTGAAAAAAATTTACAAAGATGCAACTTTACATACATTCTGTAAGGTAACTGTGAACATCATTATGGGCCAAAAGACCAATAAATGAAAATTAATTTTATAGGCTTACAAATTCATTAATTATAAGACAAAAATGCTGTGAGCTTCAAACTGTATGGCATTTTAAAGGCATTTGGGTGCTGATGGATAGATATGGACATTTCTTAATCACATCTGTATACTTTCCAAGCAGCTATTTATAAGACTAAAGTAAATAATCTTAGAAGTTTAAAAAAAGAAAGAAAAAAAAAAAAAAAAAAAAAAAGCCAGAGTGGCCACAGATATTGAGGATTGACCCAGGCTGAACCTGCCAGAGCACCATGGTTAGACTTTGCACCTGGGAGAGGCGAGCTGTCACAGTGCAGTCACAGTGATGTCCCAAGGCACAGGCAGACTGATTTGACAGGTGGACTGTGGATCAGCTGTGGGAACTGCAGTTCAATGGAATTTCAACGATGTGACTGCACATCGTAAATATGACATCTGTTTTAGTATTTAAAAAAAATGCTCTGTACCATTTGGCAGTATTGTTCAGGTAATTAAAAAAGAACAAACTAACACACACTGAAGTAAAAATAAGGGCACAAATTTTAGAAACTTCTTCAGTTTAACTTTTAGTCTCTTTTGATTTTCCCTTCACGCCATCAGTGTTATTCTTCTTCAGTCTCATTCTGATGAAAATCCGAATCACTGTTCCCTTTCGGGTCCACCTTGAGCGGGTCTTCCTCTTGGGCTCCCTTCTCTTTGTTCAATGTTTCCTGAATATCTTCCTCATTCTCCTCATCTTCTTCCCAGTTCTAAATGGAGAGAAGCAGAAGTATGGGCAGAATTTGCAGAAGAAAACAACAGACTCCTACTGCTATTGAAGAAGTAAGGGACACTCCAGTGCTCTATGTCAATGCAATACAGAGCAGCTAATTTATCTCGGGATGGACATGACAAACTGTATGCAGCCAAGTAACCCTGAACAGACTATGTCATCTGTGTTAGCTAATTAAATTTCTTTACATTCTGATGCCTAGAGGATCTGGTCAATTCCTACACACCCCAGCAGCCCAGAATGCTACCCTTCTCCTATTATAAGTACCTGGTGTGTCCTGCTCAGAAGGCATTCAAAACTGAAAACACGTCAGTTCTCAGTCATAGCCCAATTTGTGGTGGAATGAGCCCTCTCTCCCCCTCAGAACTACTAAATCCTTCCATCATTCCAGAACGGTCTTAAATCTCATCTCTTTTGGATATATTTATTTCCCAATCTCCTGGCTATTTCAAAAGATAGTCCTTCAGTATCAGCTAATTTTTCATGTATGTTTGCTTCTGAGGCGTCATCTCTAGCAGAAGTGTTTTTCAGTAATGTTCAGCAGCAAAATAGTGCATAACAAACAAAATGTGGTTTTCTTATTGTGTGTTTTTTGTGAAATGCCCTGTTGTTTACTCGGAGTTGTATGTCACTTTGAAGTAAAATGTCTGCTACATGAATAAATTTACTGCAACCAAATTTTTCCCACTTACATCTGAGTCTTCCTCAGGCAGTCCCTCATCTCCAGAAGTCTTGTCTTCATCTGAGGACTCTGTCCAGGTGAAACATACCAATGGCCACACAGTGATATGAAAATCAAGCACAAGAAACTGCTTGACCACAGCAGTATATTTACTCACACTAGGATGTGTCAAACATTGAAACTGTTCACTACAGTATTGCGTAAAATACTGTTCATACAGTTCAACAGAAAACTGAATCCAGGGTGGAGGAACAAAATGACCTTTTACAAGTACAATTACTGGCACTTGCTGAGGAAAAAGGTGCTGAAACATGATTTCCCTCAAGCGAAAAAATGAGACAGAATCCATCCAAGGAATATGCCAATGAAATTTTAATAAACGTTTTGCTTTCATATGACAAAAGGCCAGTGATGAGAAGCTGAGACCACACTGTGCCTTACCTTCCTCATAGACCATTTTGGCACCCTGGTCTTGTTCTGTTACTCTATATGTGTTGTCACAGGCTGCCACCTGCAGGACAACATACAAACAGTACACCAAGACAAATTACTATTCTTTTATCACAAATTGTACTTTACAGATGCTTCAGCAAAGAGGGGTTAGAAACATTATGAGTGATTAGTAAAGAAAATAACTGCTTCATTACATTGTGTTCTAATAAAAAATGTAATAAATATATTAATATTTTTATTACCCAGCATTGCAACTGCTACTCTTTCTGATCCAGAATGTTGTGGCACAAGTTTAAATAGAGAAAGCATTTTAACATATCACCCCCTTATTGTTTCTCACTGGCTTCCTGTGGCTGCTTGCATCAAGTTCAAGCCAACAGGACCTGATCACTTCCTAGAACCCAAAAAGAGTGTTCTTCTCTACCAATTCCAAAAAGAGGTCTAAAATGCAAGGACTGGCAAGGACCCTGTTGTGCAGAAAATGTTAACAAGTGTTTGAAACTTGTGTCAGAGCAACATATCTGGCTATTTCAGTGTTCAGTCAACAACAGGACAGGTAGATAAATAACTTTCTCAAATGTAGAGAAAAGGTTTTTTTACAACATCAAATAAAACTGCCATAACCTATCCAGTGTATTGTGCTGTACTATATGTTAACAAGGCACATGCTATAAAGACTTTACTTATACCTATACACTGTCAACAAAAGACATGTTCTCGTTAATGCACCAGATAATCCGTCCAAATGTTCAAAAAACAGTCTATTCCGGCACTAAACCCCGTAGAAAGGAACGCAAATGAGTCATTAGGCTTCATCTAAATGTGCTCAATTTTGTCGTTTAGCCGCATAACTATATTCCCTGGGAAGCGGCATTACCTGCGTTATCAGCAGGTACAGCTTTCCGTACAGTCGAGTCAGCCTGTGGAACATCTTCATTCTGCTTTCAATCATGTGGTACAACAGTCTCAAACTGGAATCTGGGTCTTGTAGCTGCAGTCAGACAGAGCAGGAAGGTTATACACACTGACACACAAAGCAACTAATCAGGTATGGCAAACAGATGCTACTCTATCCATGCAGAAAGATGAAAATGCACCAATCTAGTCTGATTTAGACAGCAATCATGCACTCTCAGTTCAGAAGCATCTGGCTTTTGTACTCACTGTGGACAGGTAGGAGGTGTGATGAATCAGGACCGCTTTGAGCCAGCGCACCATTAACACCGCGCTGCGGAAAACAGGTCGGGACCATTAATATAGCGCAGACACTGGGTGCATTTTCCTTCTCCTCTACATCCACAATGCAACCCAGAAAAGGTGCATTTTAACAGCACTCAACATAGACTCAGCAGCACAGTTGCCAGTTTGTGGAGGGGGAAGGGGGGGGGATCGCAAAGAAAAAAACACCAACACAGAACGTAGCATTGAATAGATACTCACGTGTATGGATGGCCTTGAATCCTCTTTGTTAGCTGAAACACAACAGTAATACACATCGGTGCTGTGCAACCAAAACCTCCTAAAGAAGAATTAACCCACCAAAAAGAGATGTGCAGTCTTATCAAATCAACTGACTCATCTTACATATAAGTCCGTTCACAATTTATGTTGCGATTACAGTTGCCACCTTGTACTCAAAGGACCAAGATTTGAATCGTACTTCCTGCTATAATACCTTTGAGCAACTTACTTCAATTGCTCCAGTAAAAATTACAAAGGTGTACAGGTGGGCTAAATAGTGAAAGAATCTTAAAATTGTAAGTCACTTTGGAGGACACCGTCAGCTAAATAAATATAAATCACAATAAGGTTAATAATCCTGATGCACCTTAATTTATTTATGAGTAAACGTCTGTAAATTGTAGGATATAGAAAATGAAAAAGGTTGTAAGACTAACGTTAAGGTACATTAAAATTAATTTGAAAGGACTGAAAATTAAAAAAACCCATATCCACAAACTAATATTTATTACTGACTTGACACATTCATCCAATAAATATGCGCAACATTCCTTATCTTGTACTGTTTACCAACACTCAGCAACACCAGGCACAAGCTGGTTGGTCCCACACTATGTCTGTCTGGGTACCTTTGACTGACATTTATAGGCTGGCAAAAAAATATATATATATATATTATCTGCTGAAAACTGAATTTAAAAAATAAATTAAGAAAATAGAATAAAATGGGGAAAAAATATTTTTGAAAATTATTCATTCAACACTTTGTAACTCGAGGATTCAGTGTATAAAATGACAAACTAATCCAAACCAAGCATAAACTAGCATAAGACAAGATTTCTGCAAAGACATTAACAGTTCTGCTTGGTTTGTGATCCAAGCTGGCTTCAGGAGTGATGGCAACCTTGGCTTTACTGTGGTCTAGTTCACCTTAGCGAACTCTTGTGGTTTCTTTCCAAGACAACATAAAGTGTTCTACAATGCCCCCCTCTGCAGGGTGATGCAAGCCCCTCCCTCACCTCCTCCACCAATGGCAAGACTGCTGTGTCTGGCAACCTGGCAACAGTCTTCTTTATCAGCACATCCTTGCGTATCTGTAGAATTTTCTGGGGTGGAAGCAAACAATATTACATCAGGCTACCAAGTATGAGGGACTCATGATAAAGGAACTTGAGATACATGACGCACAATAAGCAAACTATCAATTTAAAAGCACAGAGACATATTAAATTAGGCATACGTTGAGGATGTTATTATCACTGCTTTCAAGGCCCCGAACCAGTAGCAAGGTGAAGTTATCTGTCTGTAGGGAGGGAGCCATGTCAGGACCCCCTTGTCCAACAGTGGTCTTCCTTTCTCCGATCTTCCCCAAGCGCTCCTGTATTGTCATCTAGCATTGAACAGACACACATGTACTCCCAGTGAACGATTATGCTTGAGGGCTCCAGGAGAAAGAGGTTATCATTGTTGGCAATGCAGCTTTATACCTCTTCAGCAGCAGGATCAACTTTATTTTTCCCAAACTCAGAGGACAAAGTTTTAACGGATGTGTGATGGCTTCGCAGACCAGAGGAAAGCACTCTACTGCTGGCACTGACCTCAGAGGCTGTCATCTGAAAGAAAAAAAAAGAAATTAAGAGGTTGGCTCCAGAATTCAATGCATAGGTGCTGCTATTATACAATGTGTGTTAATGTTTCCCACAGAACTAGGAACGCTTTGGAAATTTCTATGGCAAAGCCGTCACTTTATTTTTAAGCCAAAATACCATAAATAAGCACTAGAGTAGCCTGAAGAAACGTCACAACTATGCCCTACTTCAGTAATGAGGTGTCAAACAGCAGAGACCATAGGCCAAAGTTTCACTTACTTTACTTGTATTCATTTAGCTGACATTTTTTCCCAGTGCAACATACAATGTTAAGCTGCCTACAAAAATTTACATTTATTCATTTAGCTGACGCTTTTCTCCAAAGCGACTTACAGTGTTGAGGTTACAATTATTTACCCATTATACAGCTGGGTAATTTTACTAGAGCAATTTAGGGTAAGTACCTTGCTCAAGGCTACTACAGCTTGAGGTGAGGCTTGAACCTGCAACCTCTGGGTCCAAAGGCAGCAGCTCTAACCACTACACTGCCAGCTGTCCCACAGATTTACCTATTAATGCAGCTGTGTAATTTATACTGGAGCAATTTTGGGTATCTTACACTCTAGGCCAACTCAGCAAATACACAAAACTTCCAAAATCGGACCAATTTTGTAAGAAGACAGCCTTTATAGTGTTACAAAGGAAGGCTAGCTGATGGGCATTACCTTGGTAATATCTGAATCCAAAGCGTCCATTGAAATGGTCTGAACATTGCGAACCAAACAGATGTTCCTCTCTGCTGTGTTAAGAGCCTGCAAAGAATTACACATAAGCTGTCTGTAGACATGCCCCCAACAACTCAATTCTCTGCCCCTCTGCCAGCAGCACTCACCACTCTCTCCACAACAGGCTGCAAGCGGCTGCCGTAGGCCAGCAGGAGGTCCTGCTCCTCTGTGTCAAATGCTGCCGCCAGCAGTGGCAGTGGAACAGGAACATCTCCAGCGGCCCCCTGCGCCCCTGTGCTCGACACCTGTACCGAGCAGGATGGGGACAGAGGTTTCTTAAAAGGCCTGAGAGGTGGAGAAACACAGGACATCATTAACAGGGTCACAGAAATATGTGGGTAATTCAGAGTCAAACATCGGGACTGACGGGACCACATCAGAGAGGGACCGACCCATTAAGGTGGTGCTGGAAAATGTGTAGCTGCCCGTCCTTACACGCTACCGCCATTCTCAAAACCTGCAGAAGATGACAGCAGAATTTAGGAAAGGCCATGCAAAACTCAAGGTAATCAGTGCATCAGTCCCCTCCCACACAAACTTCGCCAGCAGCACAAAACCAGAATGCTTCATTATCTGTTTATCACAGTAAATTAGTGAGAGAAGCATGTAAGTACCTATGACTGGATATGAAGAGCAAATGAAACATATGACATGTACAAAATGGATCAAGAGTGTACATGAATACTGACCTCCAATCTTCGCCAGTAAATCAAGTAAATAAAATGGAATTTACAAGTTTTGACTGTCAAGAGCAGCTTGTACCGACACCCACCCACACACCATACCTGGTCCTTATCATCACAGGTTGCAATATCAATGTGCTGGGGTTCATCAGTTAGAGCAAATGACGAAACGGCATTCTTATTATTCCCGTCTGACTGCACCTGCCTGAGAAACGAGAAGCGGAAGGGAAACAAGGAGGCAGTAATGTCGCGGTGAGTAAAGTTCACCACATCTCAACATGCAGATGCACTACATATATTTGTACATTTACAGTGTATTCATTTAGCTGACATTGCGTTTGAGAAAAGTAATACAATATTAAGCTACCTACACTTATTTAACGATTTATACAAGGTCATTTTACTGGAGCAATTTATGGTATGTACCTTGCTTAATGGGTGCTACAGCAGTAGCTGAGATTCGCACTGGAAACCTTCAAATCCAAAGGCAGCAGCTCTAACCATTACGCTACTAGCTGCACTCTAGCACCTTTAATCCTTCCGTAGAGCAGACCACAAACTGAAAGATGAGTCCCAGGTGGGGCAAGTATTTGGTGATCTTGAGAAATATACTGAGCTAAGAAACATTTAGGAACACATCCAGTTGAACATACAGAACACTGCAAACTATGAGCTAAGCGATGTGCTACTGTGTCAGACATGCAACACTAGCACTTCTAACCAGTACAGATGGGAGTACACCTTCAAATGACCCATGCTGCATGTAAACGACAAGCTAAGGTCCAGCAAACTCATTGGCTATTCCCATTCCTTACACATCCATCATTTGTAGTCAGGGAGCACTGCCATTATTTGCAAGCTTTGAAAACATTTAAAAAAAGTTACCTGCTTTCTTTTCTTACTCAGGTCTTTAAGGTACTTCTCCTTAAATCATTAACACTATGTAAAATGCATAAAAACTTTAAGCAGTAGGTGCTGTCACGGAAGAACCATGGTGGGACACTCACCAAACGCTGAGCAATGGGTCACGAGTGGCCCCAGATAGGAAGTACAGGTTACCACTATCAGGGGGGTGCGGTGGCGTGAAGCACAGAGTTGTCACTGCAGTGCAGTGCCCCTGGAATCGCTTGGGAAAGCACAGAGAAGAAACATATCAAAAGAGTAGGTTTCATAACCACCAGTAGCCCCAAGATCATATACGGTGCCCTTCTGCCACCAGGACTTAATTCCGCAGTGACGGAAATAAGATGCAGTCAGACTCTCTATGAAAGCAGCCACTCTTCAACCAAGCAAAATGAACTGCTTTATGATCAGTGGCGACTGTTCAAACATTACTAGTGTGCTCACCCTGAACAACTCCTTGGTCTCCAGGTTCCACATCTTTATGGTTTGTCCTGCCGAGAGAAGCCACTGCCCATTCGGACTCACACACAAGCCGGTCACGGGCCTGCGGTCCGCTTTCCATTTACTATGGGCAATCAGGGATGATGTCACACACATTAAAAGCATAACGCGCAAGGTCCTGCTTCGAGAACCCACATTCACAATAAAATCAACATAAACTCATATACCGGGTGACCAAACTCAAACTGTAGAGAAAGCAGCTTCATAAAGGCACGTATACTGTCTGACCCTTCTATTTCATTCTGCCACCATACTCATTTTTGCATTCTAATAATCAGTTTTCAAGTGGCACATCAGTTCTGCATGATTGCAATTGTGCAATGTATGCAATTGAAGCTCCAATCAAGACATATTAATTAAAAGCCTAGCTGGAATAATGAAAAACATCCTGTCTGCATTGCAAGTCCTGAAAATTAAAACTCCTTCAATCATCAATGATCCACTTGTCCAGCAAATTATTCGTTTTTTTTCAAGCTGTTCATCTTAATCCAGACCCTGGTAATCCTCTTTACATGTTGTATTCCATTCCATAAAGGGTATTAATTAAGTTGTCCTGATTGAGTTGTTCACAGAATAAATTACTTGATTCAAACACTTTGAAAACAGAGTGTGTGAGTTGTGAAACTTTTCAAGCGATACTGAATGAAACTGTATTGACAAACAGCATTACAGTTAAAAATATTCAAACAAAAAGCTCAGTATCATCGCATGAATTCCTGGCAATCACCGACGGAAGTCACACTGTTTTCTGAGGACAATCTTGGGCATGGCTGTATACGGATGCACACCTGTACGCCGACACTCACCAGCGAACTCTGCCTGTCTGGAGGTCCCACTCTGCGATGTGTGTGTCCTCCGATGCGCTGTACAGAAAATTCTCCTCAGGATGCCATCGCACCACGTTCACCCCTCCACTGTGGCTTTCCTCCTGGAACAAAACCAAAGAGCGTAACTGCGTACACTTCACACACACACACACACACACACACACATTTTCAGAACCGCTTGTCCCATACGGGGTCACGGGAAACCGGAGCCTACCCGGCAACACAGGGCGTAAGGCTGGAGAGAGGGAGGGGACACACCCAGGACGGGACGCCAGTCCGTCGCAAGGCACCCCAAGCGGGACTTGAACCCCAGACCCACCGGAGAGCAGGACTGCGGTCCAACCCACTGCGCCACCGCACCCCTCCGCGTACACTTCACTATTATTCTATTGGGACGAACGATTTAAACAACAGGAGGTAATAGGCATTAACTTGAACATAATACCAGCAAGTTTCACACCATCACTCTAAACTCATTCCCAGGGTTCTTATGACAAATATTACACCTACATGAGCCTAGACTACAGAAATGTGTAATGGAAAAGAACCACAGCAGACAAAATGAAGCACAGCTTGCTTTAAACATACATTTCCGTCAAATAAATGCGTGTTTAAAGCAAGGGGGTGCTGTGGTTCAGTGGGTTTGACCGGGTCCTGCTCTCTGGCAGGTCTGAGGTTCGAGTGACGCTTGGGGTGCCTTGTGACGGCCTGCTGTCCCGTCCTGGGTGTCTCGTCCCCACCCCCAGCCTTACACCCTGTGTTGGCGGGTTAGGCTCTGGCTCACCGTGACCCCGCTTGGGACAAGCAGCTTCAGCCAACATGTGTGTGAATTTCACATAAATTGGTTAAAACTATCAACGAGACTTACTTAAGAATCACATATCTGCAGCCAGGTCTCTTCCTCTTAATGTAATGCACAAATTGTATTTTTGCTGAGATGTATGTCGCTTTGGAGAAAAGCATCTGCTAAATGAATAAATGTACATGTACTGTACACAAGATGTGCACACTAAAGCTTTTAGATACAAGATGCACCAAGTCATGATACCACAAAAAGCTCCTGAGAAATTTGCAAGAGTGAGGAAATAACTTCTTTACTACAATGCTGTATAGTTGGTGCGATGCCTACTCATCCCTACATGCGCTGCAAAATATAAATACTTCAAGGGGTGCAATTCCTGACAGAGAACCCTTCATTGCTGCACCATTGCCTTTACCAGGGTGCTGTGCAGCTTCCCTTTGGCCACGCTGTAGAGGACGATGCTGCCAGCTGTCGTACCCAAGGCCAACAAGTCTTCCTTCTCCGACACATGCCTCGCTTGTGATTTTCTCCTTTTCCTCTGGGGTCCATCCTGTTGCAAAAACAAGAGGCGCTCACTCAAAACATGACTTCTCATCTTAAATATCTTTATCCGGTGCAGCAAGGCATTGTGACCCAGAAGGAATTTACTAGAATGAACAGAATGCCAAATTTCAGATCAAAATCCATGTACTGGTCTTTTTTAGGTTAGATGTATGATCAGGACTGTAGTATATAAAAGGCACTGATTTTTACAAAGGGACTGACCAAGTATAGTAACTCCATCTGTGAATGAACTATTACAAAAATCTTAAACCACAGTCTAATTCCAAGCAAATGCTGTACCATAAATGGAGAAAGTGATTATGAAGAAAACTGAGACTGAAGTTTTCCAAACAGACATGACTACACTCTAAGTTACAGTGTAGTCACATCTGTTCTGTTTGGAAAACCTCAGTCTCAGTTGCTTGTTACAGTGTAACTCCACTGGAGTCAACAGAGAGGTGGTAAATGTTCAGAAATCCTGTATTCCAGTGGGCTGTCACCAAATCACTGCTGACTCACAATTCTTACCCTAGTTGTCCAGCCTATAACTATGGGAAGTAAGTGTAAATAACCACAAAGGTTCCTAGCTCTTTAGGAGGAGGATGATCCACGTGTTTAACTTACTCAGTACACTGCACACCAAGTTAACTGCTCAACTCGGACCCAAGCGTACGTGAGAGACGGAACAGTGACTCAGTGCTGCGTGAAGCGCACGTCTGCTGTCATCACCGCACCTCCAGCTCTAGGTCGACTGAAGGCGCGCGGAGTGCGGAGGCGGGACGCGGGACCCACGCGCGACGGCAGGGCGCTGCGCGGCACAAAGGAAGGAACCCACAACTCACACAAGTTCGACACATGGCCGCGACAGGCCACGCAAGGCCGCCCTCTGAAAATGTCAGCTTGTCACCACCAGCACGTCATCATGTTTATTACACACGCTTGTTGCAGGGCCTCTGAGTCTGACAAGGACTCTCTCCTCCGGTCCAGTTTCATACCTTTAAGTTTACGGCTTGGCTCGGTCCCCACGCTATGCAAGTACAAAGTGCACCCAGGTGGGCCGAAAGCGCGTGTTCCTGGTGTATACAGCTCCTCCTGGTGTCCCAGATGCGCAGCAGTGCACCGTCCTGCGAGCACACGGCTAGATAGTGGTGTGTTTTGGGGGAGAACGCGCAGGGCGCTGAAAGTGCAAGACGTCCCCCTTCCGCCGCCATTTCGACACACGGGCAGTATGTATGTATAGGAGACACCTTCCGTTCAAGGGAAAAACGTGTTAAGAGTCAGCGCACGCGCAGTGAAGACCTAGCCACGGAGTCTCCCCATTGGCTACTGTTTCTGTTGAAGGGCGGGGATACGTGCGCGCATGTATTCGCTGGAGGCGAAGCCTATGAAATCGTTAGCTGTGATAGGGCGATTAGAGCGGTGACTGATTTACGGTATGAGGCGCTAATGAAATACTCAACACACAAAAACAGAACAGTAATTGAAATATGGACCGAAAATAGCAATGTAGTCTTTTGTGACTGAATTTCTGTATATTACACAAAATATATAAAACACTGTAAAACAGTTCCTAACAGACTGTCTCAGTATATTTAAGTTGGGAAATCTTTAAAAACTACCTTTAAAATATTAAAAAGGGGCAATGTGTGCGTGTGTGGCTACCCCTCAGTGGACAGGCCTCCAGTTCAGGGAGGATCCCCCCTTAGCCTTGCGCCCAGTGATTCAGGATAGGCCCCAGACCTGACAAGAACAAGCAGTTAATGAAAATGGATGGATGGTTAATCAATCTACACAATAAAGCAGAACACAATGGGGGGGGGGGGGAGTGACCATACCCATTTAACCAATCATCTTTAATCTTTTTAAGCAAGCAGAATCACAATTTTCAATATAACAGTAGAAACCAACAATTTCCATATTTTAAATATGGACAGCAGATTTAATACTCAAACCTTTTATATGTATATTTAATTACATTTCAGTTCCTTTGTTCATCTTGACCACAGTACTCAAAGGCTAGCTCAAGGCTACAATAAATATACCATGAACAAAATGCTTTGTTTCAAGCAAAAAGATAATGCAGAGTGCAAAGAGGAGGATACTGGCTGCACAAGCAGTCAAATCATGAGAATTTCAGTCCACTAGTTTTGAGTTTTTCCCCTCTGTCAGAGAAGCTCTGGAGGAAAATAAATACTAACAATGTGTTATTCAAACATAAGTACCAAACTGACAGATGTCCAAGTAAAACATGGCATGGATGGCAAAAATAGTCTTACACTGATTATCAGTCAATGTAAGCTTTCCATGTGACAAAACATGTTACAAGTAATATTATTGGCAATATGTACGCAAGACTTACAACCTGCACAGTAACACCAGGAAGAAGTAAAACTCATTTAAAAAGGGGGGGGGAAGTCAATTTCATGCTAAAATGGTGAAATTGTAGTTATAGTGCACATAGACCTGAGGACCTGAATCAGTAGTTGAGATGACTGGGGAATGGCTGAGAATGCAGTAGTTTCAGGTTCTTGACAGAGATGAAGTGCTGGATCTAATTCTACTCCTCACTGATCCAGTCTAAGGAGCTGTCCTGGTCAGATCCACTGTCTGGTTTATTCCACAAAAACATACAAGAGACCAAAAACAGTAAGAAACATGGGCCATTTTACAGCACCTGTTTGCCATTTAACTCATTTTCTCTTTTTTATGCACAACAGTTTTTACAAAAGTCAAAACTAAAACATCTATGCACTCAGCAACCTATCGCAGTGTTTGTTGAAGAACTTTAAAACAGTCCAAATCAAAGTGTTAATATCCATTGTCTAATTTTAAGAGGTTTCACAGTGAATGCATTCCAAAAATTCCACTACATTAAAAACTCAGCTGTGCTATAGAAAGAAAAAAAGAAAAAATCTTGGGCTGAGACATACCCATGGTGGTCCCTGAGCAGCTGCTGTACTTCTGATCACCTCCCCTCTTGTAGCACTGTTCAGGCACCTGAGCCCTAGGTGGTGTGATTTCCAGGGAAAGAGAGAGGGTAAAGGGGAGAGGTGTAGAGGAAGCAGAATTTATTCCTAGGTCTGTGAGAGATCCCTCCCTAGCACACAGAGAGCAGGGTGCAGGTGATGCTGAGGGTCCACGGGGGACCTGCACTTCCTCTCGGTCCCGATACTGCCTCTGGGCCCCACTGTGATGTTCTGCCCGATCACGTTGCCATACAAAATGGGAAGGCACAATGGCCATCACCTGTAGGGCCACACAAAATTTGTATGTGACTCAAGACCCACCCATTCATCCATCCACACCCATTTTTAAGAACCACGTTAAATAGAACATTATGGCAGAAGAAACCTATTGGGAAACTGTCTAAACCACCTCCACCTGACATGTTGATGGGGACAGGTTGCCATACCTCTTCACAACAGCGGCGACTCACAGCAGCCCTGTATTCTATTCGTGCCCACAGCATGTCTCTCTGCCTTAGAAACGCTGGGAACTGCTTCCTCCAGCCCTTACCCAGCGCCCAAGGGAAGATCTCATACTTGCTTTCTTCTTCATCTTCCTCCATAGTGTTAGCTAAATATCTAGAGTAAATACAACCACTGCTGATTGTGCAAGCTCCATGATGGATGTAAAACTTGGAGAAGTGGGAATACTTGCAACATGAATTTATAGCTGTCACTCAGATTGCCACACAAGTGTATGCACAACTACAATTGCAAAAAAAAAAAAAAAAAAAAGTAAACATTCAGACAAAACCCTTCACACCAACTCCTCCTTACAGAGCAATGAAAAAGTTCATCCTGGTGTGCTCACTCGGACTGAAGCGAGCCCTCCTGAAGTACACAAAAGTCATTGCCAGTAGGTACTGCAACAAGATGGACATAATAGGGAAAAAAACAGCCCATCCTCCATAGAAGAGACATTTCTTCAAGCTAATCATCATAGTGACTTCCAAACTGATCATTACAATATAGGTCACTTACCTTATCAGTAATTTTACAACAACAGTCCATCCACAGGAAATCCTGTATTAGGTCATCATCTGAGAGAAATTAAACTTTCTTCAGAGTATAAGACAGAAGTTCATAAAGAAAGGACAGTACATACAGTCAACAACAACCTGCCAATTTATGAATGGCATTTTTCTCCACATTTCAGGAATTGTGCCTGTGAGAGATCCTGAGTAATAACCTTAATTTGCATGATGTGCAGTGCATCAATATGGTTTCATGTAAAGCCAATTTCTGCAAAATTTTTCTATCTGAGTTTGACTTACTTTTGTGTGGCCTTAAAAACCACAGGCAAATCATATAGTTAGACCAAAATAAAAACTAAAAGGGAGAAATACAAGTCATGTCTTTGGGAGCATGATAATTGAATGCAACAAATACTGCAAGCTGTGAACAATTTGAAGGAAAGCTGAATATACTGCTCTTCCAATTTTGTGATCTCCCCAAGTCAACCCGACGTACCAAACAACTTGAAAAAAGCAGCCATTTCTTTCCGCTGGATGACTAGTGTGGGATTCCCAGGTATCACGCTTTCTGACACATCTTCCTGACCCCTACTGCTATAGTTCTTCTCGGGAGGTCCATGGGCCTCCTGTTGGTTGGCTCTTTTCAGCTTGAGGCCTCTCTTGAGCTGCAGGGTTCGGGCAGCGACCGGTTTCACCCGCACAGTCACAGATGGCGGTGTCTGGCACCAGGTGCGTGTGTTTCTCCTCATGCTGCAACACCCTTGGACACACAACCACACCAAGGTCACTTTGGAAAGAAGAGATACGGGTCACCTCACACACAGTCCTGAATCCATAGTCCAAACCCAGCAAAGAGGCCTTAAAACATGGGAAACAATACATGGACTATTGAAAGAGAACATAAAGAAATAAATAAATTTACCATGATGCTGATTTTTTTTTTTTTTTTTTTAAAAAAAAAAAAAAACTGCCAACATTCTGCAATATCAGTATGAAGACATTTTCTGTGTATACAGCCTTAAGGCCTTATTGTAGTTTTATCGGGTTCATAACTAAATTTTAATCATGAACGGCCTCTGATTTGCATGATTTAGGTACAAAAAAAAAAGTCAACTATCAGAAAAACACATCTCAGCAACGATATTCAGTTGACTGCATAGTTTTACATTCCACCATTTTACGATTCGCATGAGTTAATCATAAACGTTAACACCTTATTTATAAGTGGAAATACATTTTTAAACAAATTACCTTACCGGATTTTGATTTTGCTCTGAAAAGCAGCAGGGGTGACTAGCTTGCTAGGCTAGCTTCTAAAGTAAAAAATGAAGTATTTTTTTTTCCTCGGTTGGAGCTAATTAGCATCACAATGTGAGATTTATTGTAGGGGTGACAATATTTAACGCTCTAATTGAGGGGATATCGTTAGGCCCTCTCTACTGATTAAGTAAAAACACGGTTTTAATTGTGAAATTCAACAAAAAAATGCGGGGCGCCTCGCTCGCGCAAAAGTAGCGCGCGAGGTCGCACACCCGCGGCTCAGGGCCTCGAGCCACAGGCTTATGGGGTTTTTGCCACGTAATTTCAGCCTAGTAATTCATGTGTAACGCGAAAATCACATACGCGTACTGTAACGAAATATATTAAATGTAAAATTCACGAAGTAAAAGACAGGTGGATGCCCAAATTCGTGCATGAATACGACAAATGTGAGACCGACGAACCGAAAAGGCGGACGGAGACTTCCAACGCAACGGACGGTGTCCGAAGGCTCGGAATAAAAATAGACGGCGTTGTTGTTCCCTTCATAAGAGGGACAAAAACGGAATCTTTATAATTGCTCATGCTTTTTCGTTTTAAAATCAGTTCAGCTGTTTTACAGCTTCACTGCTTGCTGGCTCGGAGAGATGCAGGGTGTCAGAATTGATTTTTGAATACTCCGAGTCTGCAGCAGTGCCATATCCTGTCTTCTAACCAAACCCACACTGCGGTTACCGAATGAAATTCAAAAAAGGTTTCAGTCGTTCGCTCAGCGTTTAGCGTTCGCTACACAATGTTCTCCGCCTGCTGTGGGAAAAAACGACTGGCTTCACAGTTATATTTTTACCCTCACAGTTAAACACCTCTCAGTTGTGTGATTTGTTGATGTTGTTATGCCATTTCACATATTCTTAATATATCACGGTGGCGCAGCGGGCTTGGCCTGTACCTGCTCTCCGGTGGGTCTAGGGTTCGAGTCCCGCTTGGGGTGTCTTGTGATGGACTGGCGTCCCGCCCTGGGTGCGCTCTCCTCCCCCGTGCTGCCGGTCTAGGCCTCGGCTTGCCGCGACCCCGCCTGGGGCCAGCAGTTTCAGTGTGTCTGTGTGTTAATACTTCGCGTAGAAGGGAAAGACAAATGAGAAGCCTTTATATTAAATACAGGGACAGTAGGTGATGTAAATTACAAATGAATTTATAACACAAAGGTTGTTGATTCAAGTCCCACTTCCTGGACCTGCTACCAGAACCCATCAAGACACTTAACCTAGAATCTCACACACACACTTTCTGAACCGCTTGTCCCATACAGGGTCGTGGGGAACCGGAGCCAACCCAACAACACAGGGTGTAAGGCCGGAGGGGGAGGGGACACACCCAGGATGGGACGCCAGTCCGTCACAAGGCACCCCAAGTGGGACTTGAACCCCAGACCCACCGGAGAGCAGGACTTGGTCCAACCCACTGCGCCACTGCGCCACCGCACCCCCCAACCTAGAATCACTACTGCAAAAATACCATGCTGTAGCCTATTCGTTGATAAGAGTTACTTTGTATAAAGGCCACAGTTAAACCTTGTGCTGTGTTAGAGACCACTTGTTTCTATTTCTGGGGTTCCTCTCCAAAATTAGGTGGCCCATTTTAATTGTTCATGAAAATTTACAAAACATAATTATTAACTAATGTTGCCACACTTTTTAACCAGCTTAATTTTTAGTTATTTTCTCAAGTTCATCTTTTTTTTTTTTTTTAGAATTTGTGGTGTTTAGAACTCAGTACCTGAAATTACACCAGTGATTTTTTTAGTATAAGAAAATCACAGTCTATGTATTATTGTGATATGTAAATTATCACAATTTATATATTATTTCAATTGCACCATAGCAATGTTTGAAATGGTTTTAAAACAAGTATCCTGGCTGGATTTGGACTCATACCATTCTATGACTATCACTTTTTCCACTTTCATGTTTTCCTCTGGTTTTTACTATTCTCAGAATAATACCAGCCTGCACTTGTGGTCCCAAATTGCCTCATAAAAAGTACAACACAGAAAACTTATTTGAGTGTCTGTCTCTCACCTGAAGCCCCTGGATGTGTTTGTCCTAACAGCAGACATTTTGCTGAGAGCAACGGAAAATGACTCTCTGTTTTCTGGCAACGAGTAGTCATAAGATTACTCTTTTAAGCATTCTCTGAAACCCCAGAACCATTAATTTCAACCTTGATATTAATTTTAAAAATCTAGTTAGTGATGAATCCAAAAGGTTTCTATAGTAACCTTCTTATGATGATTTACCCATTTAGACATCTGGGTAATTATTACTGTACCAATTCGGGGTAGTTATCTTGATCTGTATTTTACTGAAGTAGGATTAGGGATTCAAACTCAGGTCTTTTGATTATAAGATGACAATGGTAACCACTACATTACTGGCTCTTCTCTCTTTTACTAAACACATTAATAAAGACATTAAATATGATATTTCTGTTACCTTGAGAAAGAGAATGTGAGATATCTTGCCTTTTGCAGCAGGAATTAAAATCATATTTTAAGTTACTTGTATGTTATGCTAGTTTGTGGCCTGCAATTTCAGCTCTTTGTCTGCAACATTTTGCCTTTGAATCTATCAAAACAAATTGCTAAAAGTGCCTTTTTTGGTTTCCAGCCAATCTTTTTTTTTTTTTTACTTATCAAGCCCCACTAAACAAATCACAAGAAAATCTTGCAAACCTCATGTGAATAATGGTTACTATAACACAGATTGTAGATTGAATTTAAAGCAGCCACACAGTAAACAGGTTAACACTTGTCAAATAAATGGA
The DNA here is from genome assembly GCF_900964775.1 of Scleropages formosus. Lineage (NCBI taxonomy): Eukaryota > Metazoa > Chordata > Actinopteri > Osteoglossiformes > Osteoglossidae > Scleropages > Scleropages formosus. Next base: position 39,383,133 of record NC_041806.1, on the reverse strand, counting down.
TAATTCATTAAAACACAAACAAACAAACACTGGCTAAAGCCGCTCATCCCAAGCCGGAGCCTAACCCGGTAACACAGGGCGCAAGGGGGAAGGGACACACCCAGGACGGGCTTCCACTCCATCACAAGGGACTCCAAACTGGACTTGAACCCCAGGCCCACCAGAGAGCAGGCCCCAGCCAAACCCGCTGCACCACCCCACCTCATTGAAACCCCAAATACTCAAAAGAGTGATACCAAATTCATGTTTGTGAGAGTGGAAAAATATTTACACACAGATGCATTTATATTTACTGACCCATCCAGAGTGTGGACTAGTAGTAAATGGTAAAGGTGGCCCTTCAACCCTTATGTCATAACCTCTTTTGAAATTCTGGAGAACTGAGTGAGAGGAAGACTAAGAAATTTTCTTTGAGAGGTACTAAAAATGTAATGAAAATCCCGTAGCTCCAGCTGTGTTGTGATACTCTGCACAATGTGGATCAATGACAATATCTCAACCCATATGCTCATATCATGTTAGAGATTCTGTTAAGTGTCGGCTCTAATTATCTTCTCATCACTCTCATCATTCCCTGTCCGGGCTCATGCAAAATGTATCTGAGCTCCACTTGCACAAATTAGAGCAGCAGGGCACTGTGATGTAACAGATGGGCACGAATGGGATCTGTGCTCTATGTATGAGTGCACGTTTTTATCAAAATTATTTAGCTTAATTTTGTAGGGACAAAATTGCAAACAAATGGAGGAGAAATTACTATTTTGATGCTGTACAGAAGTATTTTTCAGGCTTGTTAAAAGGTTTATAATTTTGTGGTTTAAGGCTGTCCTGTCTTTTCGTGGTTTTAATACTTTTGTGCTGTAATGCAAATTTATGGTCAAACATCAGGCTTTCATCATTTTACAAGACTAATGTCCACACTGCTTCCAGATAGCAAGTCAGCAATTTCAGATATCAGAATAACTACCATAATGGACACAATGAATGCTACTTAGTTCCATTTAACCTTTCAATAAAAGTAAACCAAACATAGTTAAATTTAATTACAGCTGACCCATCTAATGCACACACAAATGCTTTTGGTAACATGCCAAATAGTTAATCTTACATAAGTAACTTGTTTAGTTTTATATTTTACAAAATTATCTTATGTATACTGGGTGTATTTAAATTTTTGGCTGGAAATAACAGCAAATTTTTGTTATTTTCATTGGACAAAGCTGCCACTATATATCCACAACAAGTGGCTGCGCTCCGCCATCTCGTAGCCCTGGTGGTTCATACTCACAGAGTCCCAGACTTAAATCTTCTGCTACTTCTGCTTCTCAGATTTGTGCTTCAGTGGGTAATGAGCTCAATCTCTTCAAGAAACTTTTGAATCCCTTCCAACATTCAAGATGAGTCTCAAAACACACCTCTTTCTCTCCTGATCTTCTAACAGCTCCATGCATTTGCATCACACCATCTGCCATGATCATCTTTGCATTTCTTGCCTGGCTCAGTCCTGCAGACTATTCAAGTAATGTGTGTTAGGAAAAATGGTCATATCAGTCAAACTGTGCTCCAATTATTGTGCATCTAAAGCACTTTTATGTTGTGAAATGCGCTTTTTGTATTCTCTGAGTCATACACCACTGTGAAGAAAAGCATCTGAATAATTATAATTGTAATGGTAAAACAAGAAATTCTTGCAGAATGTACACCTTTTGTTGCTCTGGATTTGGTGAAGGAAAATCCAGGAATCCATGCCCTCGTGCCTGTTATGATCTCAGCTGCCCTCTTTCTTTGCCACCGCAGCATTTCAGCAGCACTTCACTGACAGCTGTCTACTCAGCCATCCTCTGATGTAGTCCGACGTGAAAATATGTTAATCATATTCCCTTTATCACCTGAAAGTCAGCAAAGAACAAGATGGCTTTGAAGACAAAAATGGTTTTCCTGGGATCTTGGGTATCAGATGCAGAAGAAACTTTGTCAATTGGCAGAGGATGAATTCCCTTGAAGAACAGTTGCAATCTTAATGACAATCAGACTTTTGGTCAGAGTCTTGTAGATGGTCCACATCAGTCTATTCTAAAACTGATGCCAATTTTTGGCTGGCACTGAGAAATTTAATGGTTACACACAAGTAAAGTTGCATCCATAGCAACTCTTTCCTGAGCGGTTTTCACCACATGGCATAAAGGTGGCTGATTTCTTGTGGTGTATATCACACTCTATCAAATAGGAATTCAAGCTTCTCTTCAGAGAAACCATCTTGGTGCAGCATTCTTTCTTCTTCACTCATTGCAAAAATGTCATCTTGCAACTGTGAAAACACAGCGATTCTACAAAAAAAAAAAAAAACTACCCTTGTGATTCATTAGAGCTAAACGACAGCATTTCAACATGATGGTGAGGAGCTTGGCAGTCTAAGAAAGCCTCAGAGTACAGTTTCTGCTAATCTGCATTGAGCCTGTTGAGATGGTTTGGACACGATAATAATTCCCCCGGTTGCCTCCCGCTGTTATATCGGACACATCCCACTGGGAGGAGACCCTGGGGCGGACTCAGGAAATGCTGGGAAGATTGATTGGCTCTTGACTGGCCTGGGGACACCTGGAGAACCCCAGGGGGAGCATGGAGACTGTTATGCAAAGTGCTCCCACTGCAACCCTCCACAGGAGTGGATCGCTTGACTGACAAGTCAATGTATTTCATTTGAGTGCCATTGGATGGGAAACTAAAAACCTCATACAAGTCTAAATGCACTAGTATTTCCAATTTACTTTTGACAATGGTATAACCATAAAATTCATTGACTCGTCTAAATTCTGATGACATGTGAACTTCTCACGTAGGAGCAGAAGTGCTAAATTTTGTTTTGAAGGTGCTTTAAGAAGAAATACACGGAAGGAAGTGCCATCAAATTCAGTTTGACTCATTGTGACCACTTGTTCAGTTTCTAAGGCAAGGGTGGAACTGAAGGGGTTTGCCAGTACCTTCTTCCATTCATGTCTGGGGAGTTCAAATACCCTGAGCTGCACTTGAACCCCACACCTACTGAGCAGCACAGAAGCTGTGAGGCACCGGCTGTGTCGCAGTGTCCCCAAGAGAAAATGGCTACATTATTGTTTCCAGTAAATAAATGAATTAAAAGAACTTTTAACTGATGCCTTTGTAAATGAAAGAATGTCTTACCTGTTTATACAGTAGTGAATTTTTAGTGTAGGATAAGAACCTTGGTCGAGGGTACTACTGTAGGAGTTCAAGTCCCTGATTTTCAGGTTAAAAGTCTGTGGTCGTTAACACTATACTGTTTGCTGGCCGGAATGTTCAGTAGTAAATAAGTAAACAAATTAGAAATAATGCAGATTATACTGTAAAAACGTGCGCTAAAAATTACTATAATTTTTCCTTAACGATTAGCAATTATTCAGCTAGGGGGAAGTTGATTCTCCTTTATGTACATTATGCCCAAAAAAGAAGGACAATGGAAAACATCTTGAGCAGCTGTGCAAGAGCACTAAGTGAGGACTGCTACTATTGACTCCATGACCAGGTGCCCAAGAGTCTACACACACACACACACACACACACACACACACAAACACACACAGAGAGAGACAGAGACAGACACAAATAAATACTTTCATCCAATTGAAAATTAGTAAATTGGAGTCATCAGTCATCAGCTGTCTTGCTGCTTCTCTTTATAGGTTTCTCTCTTTTTAGTTGGACAAAAATCTACAGTTGATTAATTTATAGCATTTCACATTATAAACCAGGTGCCAGATGAACTTATTGTGCACTCTACTGCTGTCAGAGTACTTGCTCTAAAGTACTTCTGCGACACCTTTCTCATTTGTTCTCTGTTACCTTGGGCTGCAGCCGACTGTCACAATTTCTCACGAAACTTGCACTCTGCCAGCAGCATGTCATACGATATGATTGAACTTTATTCTCAGTTTTGTCTGAAATTTGTTTTACACCGTAACAGCTCCATCCTTCAGAGTATTGTGAGGCAAAAAACGAACACTTTGCTTTAGAAGCACCACCCTCACTAGTCAAAATATCTTGTAAAACTTGTGATTTTGTGCTAATGTTACACTTGAAACTCAGACATGACGCACCATCCACAATATATCCCTTGATTCCATATTCTTTATCAATGTCAAATGAGAGCACATAATATGAAACTCAAGTGTGTTAGAAAGGTCTCACTGAACAAACAGCATTTACACACACACACACACACACACACACATTTTCAGAACCGCGTGTCCCATACGGGGTCACAGGGAACCGGAGCCTACCCAGCAACACAGGGCAGAAGGCCAGAGGGGGAGGGGACACACCCAGGACAGGACACCAGTCCGTCACAAGGCACCCCAAGCAGGACTTGAACCCCAGACCCACCGGACAGCAGGACTGTGGTCCAACCCACTGCACCACTGCACCCCCATACCAAACAGCGTTTACATTTTCATTAATTCAGTTAGCAGATGCTTTTCTCCAAAGAAAAGTGCATCTCGCAGGTTTAACGTTTCATATGTTGCAAACAATATACATATGGAGATACTAGTCATTACTGATGATCTTTCTCCAGCTTCCAGTCTAAAGCATAAAGAGATTATAGTTTTCTTTGCCATCTCCATTGGCTCTTCTTCATGCAGGACTCCTGACTGCTGAAATGCCAGCGGAGAGCATTATAGACAAGCCGGCAATATCATGTGGCAAGCTGGGTGACTCGGACTTGTCACCCTTTCTGTCACTGTTGGCAGAGGGATTGGCAGAGATGTCAATGACCATTTCCATGCAGCAGGCTTGGCAGTTAGTGCTGCAGTATTGGACGAGCCAAGCTCTACTGGCATGGCCTTGAGGCTTGTGTGGAATTGTCTGCTGGGAGATTTACATGCCCATGGCAATGCTGCCTGCTTGTGCCAGCTAGTCCGCATTAACCGCTCTCCTGCCATTAGACCACAGAGATGCCGGTATACTGTAAATTCCCTTGTTGTTTTGTGATGTTGATAGATTCAGATTTCAGTTTGTGCATCTCTCTAGCCAGTTCTCTGCACCTCCACTAGGAGGTACTAGTGTATTTCCCATGTTTTACCTGGCAGTCCGTGCAATCCAGGGCACATCTTTAAATACATCACAGCAGGCCTTCGGAGCTACATAACATGTTTTGTCAAATACCCACTTCACAAGCTGACCAAGCTATATAAAGAAAAAGATCAGCCAAATTAAATTACATTACAACCAAATTAATTTAAACAATCCACATTGCTATGTTGAGAAATTATATGTGTTAATTCTTTGAAGTCATGGCAATGAAGGTGCTTAAAAATCTGAGATTAACTGAATGATCAAACCTTCCAACGTGACTCAGATAAGCTGACATAAAAACAAGCATTCTACACACACACACGCACACACGCACACATTGCCTGAAACTGCTTGTCCTGAGCAGGGTTGCAGTGAGCCGGAGCCTAACCCGGCAGCACAGGGCACAAGGCTGGAGGGGGAGGGGACACACCCAGGATGGGATGCCAGTCCGTCACAAGGCACCCCAAGCAGGGAATGAATCCCAGACCGACCAGAAAGCAGGCACAGGCCAAACCTGCTGTGCCACCACACCCCCCCACAAGCATTTTAGTTATCTTGTATTACTTTAAAAGCAGCGGGGCCGCGACCCCTGCTTGGGATAAGTGGCTTCAACCAATGTGTGTGTAGGTGTATGTGTGTATACTTTAAAAATGTGTTCACAAGAGGAATTACCTTGAAAACTGAAAAATGGAAGAGTCTATATTAGACTTTTATTTACAAAGTAGCTAAAAGCAGTAGCAGCTGATATAGTGGTTGGATCTGCTACCTCTGGCCTTGGAGGTTTTAGGTTCAAATAAAAGAACATTTCCTTTCTCTGAGATGTATGTCACTTTAGAAAAAAGCGTCTGCTAAATGAATAAATGTAAACGTCAATATAGTCTTTCCACCAGGTACAACTGGGCGTGGCCGAATGGACTATTAATGCGCCACAGTCCACTCTCCTGAAATCACAGTCGCTATGAGCTGGACTGCTGAGTCATGTGTATTGATCAGCTGTCTTGGCTCAAGAGCTCTGAAATGCGTGAGGGAGATAAAGATTGAGAGATGGAGGAAGGGTGGCGGCTCTGATACTGGAGAAGTTGCTGCATCCATTTCTCTCTGAGCACGGGATGAATACATTTCAGTTCTGAAGACAGGCACAGAGGGAATTCTGGGAAGTGGGTTCCCAGCAGCAGGCTGTTTAGCAGATTCATCTTTCATACCTCATGCAATGTATCATTCTCAATTATTGTGATGTGACAATTAATTGATAACTATTTGCTGGTGTTTCTGCTGAATACCTGTAAAACTTTCAGATATGGAAAAGTGCTTTTAAATGGCATATAAATACACAGTGGTCTTCATGACATGTTTTAGGGTGTAAAATTTCAGATTAACAATAAGGTAAACATTATGTAAGTTATATACATTAACTCATGTTGTGTATACACCCAGCAACCTGTCGGTTTAGATTTCTGTAAAGTTAAATGTGTAGCCTGGAAATACAAATAAATAAATAAATAAATAACTAAATAAAGGATAGAGGAAAGGTTTTTCTTACAACAAAGCGATAAAGTAACACATATGTTTTATGATCTGTCAAAACTTGAAAAATGTGTTTCTGAAATTACCGTGAATTTTTCGGGTAGCTACTGAAAATACAGAAAATGTAGAAAATGTCTAGATAATGCACTGCTATGTGTCTACATAGATACCTTAGTCCCACCAACCATCCCACAGATTTCAGTTTTCACAGGTGTGCTGATGCCTTCAGTTTGAGACAAGTGCAGAAGTCATAACAACAGCCAAGCCACAAGCAGAATGCATTTTTTCCATGACCATTGGAAAAACCTGCACACACTGACCTTGTGAATAATGTAGTATTTTTCAAATTCATTTCCATAATGATCCAGTTTGGGAATATGGAAGTAAAATATTCCTTAAATTCTGAATTCAGTTTCCATATACGAAGGGACTGAATTATTTCTGTCCACAATTAAAAACATTTTTTCCAGGCAAAAAAAAAATAGGCTTTTTTTGCTTAGAGGCTGGCGGAATTTTGATAGCTGAAGAGTATGTACAATATTTTTTGTCCATGAGATCAAATCTAATGGTTGCTCATCTCAAGATGTTACTGACTTGTTTTTCAGGATGCTTTCCATAACATGCACCATATACAAGGGAGTGTGAGTGTCAAAACAAACCTGTTTTTCAGGGCATTTCTAGGCAGGTTTTTTTTCCCCCCATCATTTACAGAGCAGAAAAAGCACCTAATCATTCTGTGGTTGTACTGAAACTATGCTTTTGGTTCAACTTATCTGGTGGTCTGAATTCCAAAATTCAATTACAGGGCAATGACAATTTCCCATGACAACAAAAAAAGGAAAAATTTCCAGCATACCAAGGGTGGCTCCATAAACTCTTAATCCAAACATCACACTTATGCACTCACAGAAAATAGTATTTTGTATAGCTAATGAATAATGCAAGCCTTCTTATTAGATTAAGTGGGCACAGTATACCATGAAACTCAACCCAAAGCTTCAAAGTAAACACACAAGAGTATAAATAGGGTAACATAAACCTGAACAGCACCCTGAAAGGTTTAAACTGACTTGTAGCCTGACATGCACCTTGCAGCTGTGCTTAAGTGTTGAGTGCATCTATATTTACAGCATATTTAAATATCCCAGAAAATGTGTAAACAAAAGATTAAGTGAACTAGATTCCAAAAAGAACAAGTAAACACAAAATATGCATTTTCAGTGCTGTGTTTTTGCAAGTAAAAATGTGGACAGTTAACTGTATATTTAAAAATGAACAAAACAGCAAAATGTTTGGTCCCCAGTTTAACTGACATAGACAGTTTAGGATATCGATATTGAGGAAACATGCACAGAAATTGATTGGCGGAGGATTTCAGATGCCTTGTCCTTTGATATTACTACTGGGGGCATGCTGCTGCCTGGGCAGGGTATGGTTCAGTGCTGAGCCAGCAGTCTGAGGCTCTTTCCCATTTATCCAGCTCCATTACTCTGCTTACTCTCTCTGCAGCTTAGCCTTCACTCTTCCCACATGGCCAGGGAGTGAAAGCTGCATTATTTATTCATTTAATGGATGGCTATATCACCTTACGCATGAGGCTGACCTTAAACTGGAAATCTATGATGGGATTAAATGCTTAGCTGTAAGGGTAGAACCAGGGACTAAGATTACAGGGGCTGGACCCCTGAAAATCTGATAGGACAAACTTTTAATTTTTTTTACTCCTTTACTGTATAAGTGTCCTTGGTTCAGTGGCCACTGTGAGTCCATAGACGTACAAAATTCCTCTCTTCCTGAAATTTTTCTTCAAGGTAACATTATATTTTAACTGTAAGTGCCCAACAGACTACACACATAGTCTGAAACTGCTTGTCCCGAGCAGGGTTGCGCTGAGCCGGAGCCTAACCTGGCAACACGGGACGCAAGGCTGGAGGGGGAGGGGATACACCCAGGATGGGACGCCAGTCCGTCGCAGGGCACCCCAAACAGGACTTTGAACCCCAGACCAACCAGACAGCAGGACCCGGTCAAACCCGGTGCACCACCACACCCCCCACAGAAAACAAATACTGCACCAAAATTCCTACAACAGCTGGAATGAATATTTTCAGAAATGTTCTTATCACCCAGCGTGAATCGTCTTACATTCATCTGTTATGTGGCCAATTGCCGTTTTCAACTGTTTCTTTTCTTTTTTGGTTTGTCCTGGGAGACCCCCTGCGCTTGGCTTCATGCCAGGCTGTGTTCAGACCTCCACAGTTGATATCAAGTCAGAGAAGGGATGTCAAGGCACCTTGTTGTTCCATTTTAATGTCTGAAAGGATGGGTGAACTTCTACATTCTTCAGTGTGGAAGGGGAATCAGATTCTGTGTTAAAATAGTGGCCAAGAGCAAGTGACTGTGCCAGAATGTAAAACATTTACTTATGACACTGCTTTTCTAAACCATTGAAAAGGTATTGATCCATTTCTCCTCCGAGACTCTATAATATGGTGTCTTGCAATCCTATATGGCTGTCACTGAAAAGCCTCTGTCAAAGGTTATAAATATTCTTTAAAAATATAGCGGAAACATGCTAACACAATTTATTTTTATATTGTCTGTCAAAGTATTTTAAAATGTAATTTTCAAATGTTTTCAAGCAACCTTGGAAAATGAAAATGACTTTGCTGTTATTAGATTTTTTTTGCTGATATTAGATTACTAACCATTTATAAGGTGAAAAATGGAAGAAGGTGTGTTCCTCGTGTGAAACCAGATATAGAATGAGGCCGCATACAGTCTCAGCAACCTTCACAGTTCCTTGTGGCACAGCTGTCTCTAGTCTTTTAGCATGCACTTTTTATAATACAGGCAGGATCCAGGTTCAAATCCCATCTCCCATTGTAGTACCCTTTAGCAAGAGAGTTTAGAGCTGGTGAAGCAAGACAAATTTCTGTGCAAACAGACAATAAAGTGTTGTCTTATCTTATCTTATCTTGAATAGCTTTGAAAAAACTACCTAAATTGAATACACACACACACACACATTTTCAGAACCGCTTGTCCCATACAGGGTCACGGGGAACCGGAGCCTACCCGGTAACACAGGGCGTAAGGCCGGAGGGGTAGGGGACACACCCAGGACGGGACGCCAGTCCGTCACAAGGCACCCCAAGCAGGACTCGAACCCCAGACCCACTGGAGAGCAGGACCGTGGTTCAACCCACTGCACCACCGCACCCCCCTAAATTGAATATTTAATGCAATATAAAATTATCCCATGAATAACATAATTTCATTAACTTAAGGATGTGAACAAATTCATACATCTCTGTCTGACATCTTGTACACCAGTCAAAAAAATTCCTTACACTCATCCCCATTTGTTAAAGCATTGCGAGAGAAAAGTTATGCTGAAGTCAGGTCATGACATAAACATACATCTGCTTACAGATATTGTCTTCAGAAGCTGTGACTTGCCATCCTGGAAGAATCACAGGGTTATACTCTAACTGTGTTTTTCCTGCATGTTGAAATCTGTAGGCCTATGCTAAAAACTAATTAAAATATTTAAAACATAGCAATATTCACAGCATAGTTTCAGTTTTTAGTCTGGTTAAAAATATCCAAAAAGCCCAGGAAAATGTAAATATGGATGGACACACTGCATACTAACCATGTTGCTGCGGTGGCCACATGGCAGTAAAGCACCTTCTCTGAAAGATCAATCAAATCAGTTAAAGACTTATTCATGGCCAGAGCATGTAGAAAATCTCATTGATAATTTCTAATAAGGGCAGTGCTGATTTTAGTTAGCCCTAGGGCAACTCCACGCCAGAACCTGTTCCAAACCGGAATGTATAGAAATGTAATGAGATGTAATGTAATGAGATCCAGCGGCCCTTCTCTAGAGCAGAATGTATTTCACAACAGGATCTGGTTTACGCCAGAACCTGTTTACTACCACAACCTGCACCACACTAAATGTGCCTAGCCTGTGAGGCAAGGGCTTAACTACTGTTAATTAAAATGATATGCAAGGATTCCTTCACATATATTACTCCTAATTTTGCTAGAATGACACCATTCCATGGTTCCAGACACAAAGTCGCAAAAAGTAATAAAATTTCACGACGACACAATAAAACGCACTGACACTTTTTAGGAATCCTTAATATTTATCGTTTTGTAGCAAAAACAACCAACAACAAAAAAATAACAAATGTCTGACCACAGAAACATTTTCTACAAGTTCAAGTGAGGAACATACATACAGTAGGTATGCTGTAACAGTAAAGTTAAGCACCTTCTTCCTGTTTGCTGAAAAAGAAAATTGTGCCTCTGTAAAGTCACTCCCTATCTTACAGTCCAGATCATTTTTTACACAAAAATGCAATGTACAGGTGCTTCCAAAAGCAACAAATAGAAGAACCAGTGCAAACCAAAGGAAGTGGTGCATTATGGGCATAAGACCACAAGCCTGTTAATGAATCGGCTGGAAGATTGCGCATCGTCCTGTCAACACATCAGAGGCAAATCCCCAAAATGAAATGCGATACAGGAACTGGTTCCACTAACATCATTTCAAACTATATTTTGAACCCATGTGTCTCCAGTCTCTGGCAGCAGTGGTGTTGAAAAGAAAAGGGGTTATTATTATTCCTGTCCTTCCCTGCATTTCCTGCATATTCACCTGGTAATAGCAGGTTGGTACAGTGATACCAGCTGTATAACCTTTTTTGATCTCTGTTGTCACCTTCAACCTGACTGGGAAAAGGGAGCAGTAATGGGTTTCATCAAACTGGGCTCTGAGATTAAAAAAAAATGGTATCAAGAGGGGAAAAAAGAATAAAAAGAAATAAGACTTGTTTGGCATGAAACTCTGGGAAAATCTTTCATAAGAGACAGAACTGAGGTAAAAGAAGATGGGTAAAAATTCCTGTCTTTGCCATGTGCTCTAAATCCCCTCAATAGAGGAAATAACTGGCTAAAGTGTTTGACCTGCAAAACCATAAAATTTTCATGTTTCTTTTTTTGTTGCAACAGTCCGAAGTCCAGCGCCCTCCAAATTCCCCCAGCAGCTGATCCGCTCAGCTTGTCAGAAATGGAGATGGGAGGTACAATAACAGCCTCACTCAAACCTTGTTTATATTACTCCTCTTCTCAGAGAAACACCTGCTACCCACTCTTTACTCATCCACCATCTTGTAAACAACTGCTCAGCTATGAGGCCACAAAATCCGGGGAAGTAATTCCATAGTTCCTGCTTTGACATCAGCCACCTCAGATGTTGGCACAGCACCTATGTCGTCACACATCACCTCTCACTCCTCACTCAGCTGCTCTGTCCCTTCGGCTACGTGTCGCCCGGCAACACAACCAGCCCTGATGTAGCTTAAATGGATCATGGATGTGACGTCAGTCAGATGGTTGAAAGATCAAGGATTCATATGGATGGGTTTCATGCAGTACTGGAGGACATACCAGTGGGGGTTTGTGTAAAGCTTGCCATTTTGCGCTCTCCTCTCCTATATAATATGGCACAGGGGGAGAGGACATTTGATACTCATGGGGGTTGTTTTAAACTTGGCTTCTGCCACCCTCCCTGTGTTTTGGCGTCTGGGGTAATCAGTGTCACCCCAGGGTTTTTAGGGTGTCAGCTGTTTTGCCCTATCAGACTGTACTTTCCAAAACCCACTCGGATCCCTCCAGGGTTCCTTTGCTTCCTTGCAAGTCACCCTCCTCTTCGTACTGGAGCAACATCCCATTGACCGAGAGGCTCCTTGTCCAGATGCTCCTGACCTTACGGGGATAGGTACGTTGTTGTGCAGGAGCGGCGGTAATGGGTTCACCTCCCATGTCTCCCATGTCAAAGGAATGACTCCTCTTGGGCTTGTTCTCCAGCGGCAGCATGAGCAGCCGGCTTAGCTTGGAGTCTACTGCCTGGCCAAGCAGCGGCTCCTTGTCAGTGGGTGGAGCCACAGATGGGACTGCTGTGGGGGAATGCCCAGTGTCCTTGCCTTGGCCTCGCAGTTCCAAGGAAGTAATAGCCCCGAGAAGGTGGTCCAAGTTGGGGCGTGGCTTGGTCTGAACCGGCTTCCACTTTCTGGGCAGTGAACTACCGTGGCTGTGCGGGCCGTGACCGTCGCTATTGCGGCCCCCGAGTGAGGAAGATGATGAGGAAGACGAAGAGGTGGTGAGGCTACTTTGGAGGGAGCCACATTTGAATGTCACCACTTCATTCCGCAGTGCTGCTGTAGGCTTGGGCTGGACTGGTGGTGCCCCATTAGGTACAGGGCGACTCCCGTTGGTCTGCGAGTATGTGTTGCTGACACCAGGTAGCTTGTCTATGGGTGTCTCACCAGGGCCTGCTTTGTAGCGCACCATTAAGATAACGATGAACACAAGCAGAGTGGCCACAATGACTCCGCCCACCACGAGGATCATGGTGCCGCCTAGAAGTTGCCCTCGCAAGGACTGGCACTGTGGGTAGTCGTCACGTGTGAAAAACTGTGTGCAACCCACCACATTGGTGGCTGTGAGGGTGGTGGCTGTGTCATCCCAGGCTGCTAGAACACACAGGTCATAGCGGGTCCCTGACACCAGGTTTGTCAACAGGAAGGCTTTGCTGGATGCCGGGATCATCCTTTAAAGAAGAAAGAGAGAAAATGGAAGCAGATTTGATTAGCCCTTTACACTGAGATCTCAATAACAGCTGTTGTTTTATTATACTCCACCACATTTCATTACAGTCTTATAGGCCAGCTTTTATACTGGAAACTCTGGTGAACCCTAAATACATAAGAAGAGACAGTGGGCTGTACAACTAAAACATACTCCAACACACCTTGAGTGTAAACAGTTAAGCACACACACACACACACACACACACATTTTCAGAACTGCTTGTCCCTCACGGGGTCACGGGAAACCGGAGCCTACCCGGCAACACAGGGCGTAAGGCCGGAGGGGGAAGGGGACACACCCAGGACGGGACGCCAGTCCGTCGCAAGGCACCCCAAGCGGGACTCGAACCCCAGACCCACCAAAGAGCAGGACTGCGGTCCAACCCACTGCGCCACCGCATCCCCTCAACAGTTAAGCAGTTCTATTCAATTCCTGTGCGATGTTGCTTGGTTACTCTAACAACAGAACCTCATCCCTGCAGTGAGCTGTTTTTCTCTCATTCTGGCATTTCACTGACAGCCAAGCTTTGTGGCCCATCTGTCCCAAAGCAAAGCTCAGCTGTTTTTAACCAATTTCAGAGCTGCACAACGTAGCAGGAAGGAAAACAAAGGAAGGAGAAAAGAGTGCTGGCTGTGATAGGGAATTTAAGGTATGTAAGTTTAGGGATGGTTAAAAATATTTCCCAGCACATTTCTGAATTCTTGAGAACCTTGAAATGGACTATTATATACTATTAAAGGTCACATGTTCTGCAAGTCACTAGTTTAACAGTGTTACTTGCCTAAAGGCATAAGGCTTGAAGACATGGCAGAGGCTTCTGTGAGATCATGGAACAGTTTTTCAATTAGATGTAATGAGACAATGTGGCATTCTAATCACTCCATCAGAATTAGCATTACAACAGCAATATTGGTTGCACCTGTGGGATGATATTATGATTGGCAGATTTCTGTCAGTTCTTTACTAATGTTTAACTCCATAATATATGGTACTGCAGGCTTTAATATCATGCCCTGGTTGTGGATTGTAACAATAAAGTTAATACATCACAGGAAAGATCTTTAAGTATATTAAATGTTTGCAGAGTTCCTGCTGAGAAAAGAATTCTGGTTCAGATCTTTGGTGACCAAACATCGCAAGTAGTAGATGGCTTGTGGAACTGACCCTTTGATAGACAAGAGACAAAATGCATTTCCAGGGGTCACCACTCATTATAATGGGCTACAGGAATTAGGTTGCATTTCTGGCATCTGCTCCTGAAGCCTTCACCACGGGATGGAACCTATGAAAAGTACTTGCAATTTTTAAACAAAATTACCTCGCACATCAAACACAAAACTCCTCACAAAGAAAGTATGAATCTTTAACATGTGCCAAAACAATCTTCGCTGTGTAAAATATAACTATTTTTCCTCCATTTGTATTCTCTGTGTTTGTGGTTATGATTGATTTCTGGCTGTCTTTGTTATTAGATTTACCCTGTTAAATTCCAACACACTGTCACAAAACAGACCTCAAGAAAATGGCTGTGTAGTATTCTTATCATAAATCAGATAAAAATGCAGAATAAAGGTTTTTTTTTCCTATAGGGCAAAGGGGACTGTTTAGAAATGCTACGCTTAACTTCAACTGACAGCATGGGGTATCTTTCAGATATGGTTTCTAGACTTGAATCGCTTGTCAGTTATCTTAAAATGTTCGGGCCATTGCCAGAAATGTACTGGAAGATTTTAGATGCACCCACAACAGCACAACACTGTATAATGTAAAGTATGTGCTCTCAGGCATATATAGAGAAAGAGGGGAAGTGGAAGGAATGTAGAGTTAGTTTTAAAGCTACCTTTAACCTCAGGAGAGTTAATCCTCAGACAAATCAGGTTTTGACTCCAATCAAACATTCACGCTGTGAGCTAATGATCAACAGCAGTGCTTCACAGGAAAACCTGCTATTATTCATGAAACAAATTGCCATCTGGGATAAGCATGAGATGTGAAATCATGTGGTACGCGGTTCCACTCGAGGTATTGAGAGGCTCCACTGGTGTACAGCTGGTAATACTAGAAGGCATTCCCACACTTCCACGTGAATCCCCACGGTGGCAAAGAGTAAGGCGGCCGCTACCTCTCACGTGAAATGCTGATGGGTGAAGATACTGCTGCTGAACCTGTGCAGATTATCTGTCATGACTGGCTTACTGTCTCATGCAAACACAGTGGTAAAAGTAGTTAAGGGCTTGGCTGGTGTACTTGCAGCCATTTATAGTTCCAACTATTTCTTGAACAACAAGCAACAGTACAAGTTTGATTCGTGTTAAAGTAAGTGCTCACATTTTCTGCTTAGAGAACAAAAGACCTGCATATGAGCAGGCTTGACTGGCACTCACTAAGTCTGGAAGCCTTCTTTTCTTTTTTTACTCTCCATTAACACTTAGAAGAAAGAAACAGGAATAAAAAGAGAACTATGTGTTGTCTCTACAGAGGACACAGAAAAATAAACAGAGATAGATCTGGGTGTCTCACATACCCCTATGGATCTCTGTATTCTATTTTTTCCTTTACAGCAAATACTCTATTTCCAGTGTTTGGAAAATCTAGTTTACTTGACAGCACTATTGCCTTGTGTCTGGTGTCAATCTGGAAAGTACAGATAGTGGTATTAAAATACTGCTTTCAAGTCAATTATTTACTTTTGATTATTGCCGTTACAAGAACATAAAGACATTTCTTTTGTATTTTCCCAAAATCTTCCATTAAGTGTCAGCAGCTTTACTTTTTTAAATAAAAAATGCACTGGCTCAACCAGTACAATAAAATTGGGCCTGTATGTCACTTATTTTGTTTGTAAAATCACTTTGACCCCCACATCACAATGAAAAAAAACTTAATGATACACGTGGACCTTCAATTATTCATGTGTTAAATCATGTGACAGTTCTTGTTAGCTTTCCGTCGTAACGTAATGTAAATGTTTATATATATCTCAAAAAAAAATTACTAGGAAGGTGACTTGGAATCATGGATACTTGGATCAAGTTTTATGCAGCTGCTTGTGTGATGAACATTGGTTCATATGGTGGAAAGAAACTAACTGCACTTCAGAATCGCATGCCTGCATCTATGTCTCTCTTTCTGCTAATGTAATGCACACACTGAATTTTCTATGAGATGTATGTCATTTTGGGGAAAAGCATCTGCTAAACGAATAAATGTAAATGTAAATGTCATCTTGTTATTCTTCACCAACGTTCAGGAACACCAGACGACCTGGAAACACAGTGGAAGCTAGGTAAATCCTGTTTTGTTTTAGTGCACTGTACTAACTGGACGGTATTTATAGCTTCAAAAATTCATAACTGGACTGTTGTCACATGAGGATTCTAGGCATTTAGTAATGAATTGTATGTGTGCCCTCAACCTTACCATGCAATACAACAGGTTTGATAAATAAATTAATTTGGTCTTTATGCTTGCTAAAAACAATTTATATGGGGAACAATTAGTCAAATAAACCCTATTTTGTTTACCCTATTATTCTTGTTGGCTTTTCACTCCATATGTGGTTTTATTCCCACTTGCTTTGAAAAATGTGCTTTCTATAATACATGAATAATTTTTTTACAAGACAGAAAAACTAGCATAAAAAGTACTTTCTTACTTCTTTAGTGATGGGCATTATCCAGCAGAGGAACACACATGGGGTAGGATGACAAACAAAGACAAACACATAACTGTTTTTTATTGTTATAGATGTCAGTGCATTCAGCATTGGAGCCTCGATAAGTCCCACATCATCATGCCCATTCATTGTATTTTCTATTTATAATTATTAGGTGTTGTGCCTGACATACATTGTCAATAGATATGTCATTGCTTGGGAACAGCCTTTTATCCAATGTGACCCACACAGCTTGCTGTCTCAATTTATATTACCATTTGGTATTGTTGTGGATCCACAGCTTGGTGCAAAAAAAAAAAAAAAAGGCACATGCATTAAATACATTATTCAGTGAAACACTATTGCATTTGTGTCAGAAATTAAACAAGCAAACTTCTGGTTACAAGTCAGGGTCCCTATACACTGGGGAAATGGTTGATTGTTAGTCGCAACATGGTAGTGTTAGACTACATTTGTCAAGACTGTTCTATGTGAATTCCCCAGGTCAAGACAAATGTATTCACTGGGGCAGCTAAATTCCCCACAATGTTCCCCAAATGTCACATGCAGCTTCCCCTTTTTTACCTGTATATCAGGACTTCATCATCAGAGCAGTTGTATTGTAGCTGGTACATTTTCACCTTGGGTGCTGCTTTGCTGACTGTCCAGCTGACCAGGGCAGAGACTGCAGTCACCTCAGACACGGTCACTGCCCTCTCTGGCTGAGATTTGACTTCACTCTTGCTGGCCTTGGTGGAACCGGTGATGTCAGAAAGCCGAGACTTTGGCTGCGAGGCACGGTCGGTACCATTACTGAGGTGAGGCAGCTGGATGATTGACAGCTCTGCCGAGGCAGTGGACTCTCCGGCCACATTGGCTGCGATGCAAGTGAAGGTGCCAAAGTCCTTTGAAGTGGTGATCAGGATCTCCAGGGTACCATTTTCATACACCATCATACGGGAAGAATTACTGACCAAGCGCTCATCGGGGGCCACCCAGTGGATGGAAGGTGTGGGGTCTCCAGCTGCCATGCATTTCAGACTGGCCGTCTGGCCCTCCAGGACTAGCAATTTGTGGGTATGCTGGGTGATTAGGGGCTGCTCACAAACAAACTCTTCCTCTACAACAGACCAAAAGTAGCGTCCCTTCAGCTTTTGAGGAGATGCACAGGTCTCCAGATCATCATCTCGCTCAAGGCGCCGAAGCCATAGCACCTCACAGTTGCAGTGCAGAGGGTTCCCGCCAAAGCTGAGAGACAGCTGGGGAGTGTATGGTGTAGTCAGCAAAATGCTGTCCTGGGCACGAGCAAAGATGGGGTCTGGTGGCAGCTTTTGCAGCCGGTTAGAGGTGAGATCCAGCCTTGCCAACAGCTCCAGGTCAGCAAAGGTGCCATCGGGGATGTACTCTATAAGGTTGTGGTCCAGGCTGAGCTGGTGCAGGTTCAGCATCCGCCGCACGGAATCCCAAGGTAGCTGCCGTAGGTTGTTGTATGAGAGGTCCAGGTCCTCGAGTACCGGCACTAGATCATCGAAGGCTCGCTCAGATACACTGGCCAGCTGGTTGTTGTTGAGGATCAGGTGCTGCAGGTTGAGCAGACCCCGTAGGTCATCAGGCCCAATCTCCACCAGGCGATTGCTGTCCAGATGCAGAGCACGCAGGTTCTCCAGGTCGGCAAAGGAGAAGGGCTCGATGGAACTGATGGTGTTTCGCGACAGTGTCAGGTCCACAAGGTCTGTCATGTTGGCAAAGTCCCGCCGTGTCACCTTGACTATGTAGTTTCCGCCAAGCCTCAGTTCCACTGTCTGCCGGTCCAGGTCAGGGGGGACGAAGAGCAGGCCCTTGGAAGGACACAACGTGCCCAGTGATTCGGACAGGTTCTGGCAGACGCAGTACTTGGGGCAGGCGCGGGCCATCATCACTGTGGTTCCCAGCAGCAGAAGGCGAGGGAGCACTTGGTCCATGGTAAACTCACTCATGTATGGGAACCTGTTGTAGATAAACAGAGAAAGGACAAGTCAGCATTCTAGCACATTCACGGAAATCCTGCTCCGCTGTACGTAATTTCACAATTAGGAAACCAGTTTTTGTGGCAAATACTCTCGAGCTCTTGTTTTTACCGAGGATAGCCTCCTCTTCCTAGTTGCAGCAGGCTTTTGAACTTTGGCAAGTTACTTCTCCCCTAAGTCATTTTGATGTGTATTGATCCAGCAAATATACCAATCCAACACACTGTCCAATCTCCAGACTCACACAGTTGATGGATCGTAATAACTTTAGTTCTCCTGTGTGTTATTGAAAGTAAGTGTGTTATATGATCGGTGGGGGCTGCTTGTGCATCCGAGACACAACGATGATTTGCTTGCATACTGAGTAGACTTCTCGGAAAAGATGCGGGAATGAGAGGGCATATATAAGGGCAAATATAACATGGAGTTTTGTCCTTAGGGAAATGATGCATGTGAAT
Organism: Scleropages formosus; assembly: GCF_900964775.1. Classification (NCBI taxonomy): domain Eukaryota; kingdom Metazoa; phylum Chordata; class Actinopteri; order Osteoglossiformes; family Osteoglossidae; genus Scleropages; species Scleropages formosus. The sequence continues at coordinate 39,363,733 of NC_041806.1, read as the reverse complement.
GGTTGGAGTCAGAAGGGTAGGAACATTTATTAGAAATAAGACAAAGCTTCCTGTGATTAGTTCTGTTATTGTTTATACATTGTGTGCACACATTCAGCGTATTCTTGCCAATTGACTGTAGCACTTCTACCTTCTTTTCCCATAGCTAATGACTTTTTAAAGCAGAATGATCCATGGTTACTGATAGTTGTTTGCTATTTAAAGTAGCAGATTTCAAGGTGTCCCTGTGCATAAGCACCAAGGAGGGGAATTTTGAAGCACTGGTAATTGCTCTGGCTTTTCCCTTGATTATAGGACCTTTTCATGAATGCTCAAACTCTGTTTTGTATTTGCCCTGAGCTTGCACGAATAACCTCACTGCTTTTAATTAGCACTCGGGATTTACCCAATTTGAATGCATTTATAATGGAATACATTTCCTTTTAATGATCATGTATGTGGATCCAGTGGTCCTGAGCTGAGGGAGACTGCATAAAATATTTGTAGCAACAAGCAGTAGTTTCACTCTCAGGCCTTGTTAAGGCTGCGTCACACATGAAGTTTAACCCTGAAAGTACTACAGATACATTATGCATTATTATCCTCTCCCTTTCACAGACATAACCCAGCAAGCAGATGAACTTCTGCTGAAGTCATGGATTTTCAGGTGCTGGAGGGAAATAAAGCAAGGAGCCAAAATGATAAATAAGGATAAATTCCACATTGTGCTGTCACACTGGGTCTCAGCAGGAGTGGAGAAATGGGACAACTGTCTGTCATGGGGTGTAAAATTATGTATTGAAAGAGCCAGACAGAATTTATCAGCAGTTACCTTCAACCAGGCTGCTGCTGGCTTTAAATCTGCCCTGGATGGAGCTGATGTCATCTCCAGTGCTCTGCATCAGGTTCTTGTTACAACCCTGTGTCACTCAAATTGGTTGAAATATGACAGAAGGATACATGATCTCATTTCTCCTGCAATCTTTGCTGATGGTTCTGTTCATCAGTGTTTGTGTTCTAACGTTTGGAACCTCTGATCCTTACCATTCTGATTACCTGGCTTTGTGGGAAAATTAGCAAAGAGCTAAATATATGCCCTGTCCTTCATATCTGTACCATTCTTGCACCTGATATAAAACAAAAGGACATACAGAAAGGATATAAAGCATATAAAGAAAATGTGATAGTAAATAGAGAGTGTGCTGAGTAAACACATGGTCTCTGTATAATATAACTATACTCTGCAAATGTATGCTAACTGCGCTGTAAAATAATTTCTAGATTGGACTTACTGACTCAGTTTATTTGTTACTTTGATGGCACAATTATTAGGTGAGAAATGTCTCCTGCTTTATTGCCTCAGATTATAATCACGCTCACAACATGACATAACACACCTTTCTTCCTAAATACTAGATAGTCCATGTCAGCCGGCTGACAAAAAACCTTAAGCATTCAACAACTCAATTAGATAAAAAAAGTATTAATAAGACTTCACCTGTCTATTTTTAAATATTGTTTGTGTCATCACCATCTCACTGATCTCGAGAATGACGCCAATAATGGAACTTATACCTCTATATTTGTATACAATGAAGAGGTCCAAAATTAAAAGTTTTGCCTGTGATGGGGTGGAGACATCTTTTGGATCTACTTATCTCCTAAAAGCTTCATAAATTTCAATCACACCATCTGTAAAGATCATTTCATTTCCTATCAGACTCCACTCTATAGGCAGGTACTTGCGTAACCTGCCCTGGCAAAAGCCACGATAGCAAAGTGGTTTGAGTAGCTGCCTTTGGATCTGAAGATCACCAATTTAAAACTTACTTACAGCCTACTGCTGTCATACCCTTGAACAACTTTGGATAAACATCACTGTACTGTAACTATCAGTCCTGTGAGTCTACATAGCTCTTCACATATTTTGAAATGCACTTTCATTTACTGTGAGTTGAATGTCGCTTTCGAGGAAAGTGTCTGCTAAATGTATAATCATAAATATAACTATAAATGTATACATATTCAAGCCAGATATGTGAAATCTAATGTGTTTTGATTGCCATCCATCGCAAGCATAAAGTAACTAGCAGCATGGCATGCGATCACTTTTCCTCTGTCTCTGTTCCTTTCTCATTAATAGGAGCTGCTTCAACTAAGTGTATTGTGGGTCTGTAACTCTAAGTGATGTAAATACACTCATTCGATTATGTCAGTGGATTTTTTTCTGGAAGAATTATCGACATGTTACAGGTCAGCATCAGAGCTTCTGGGTTAAAGAACTCAGTTGGACAGCTGCACATGTTGACAAATGCAGTCAACCTAGACTGCTTCAGTGTGTTGTATGTCTGCCAAACAAAGCAAATGAATAAATCAACGTAAAGCAAGGAGCCTGTTCAATATTTACATGGACATAGCAGTCTAAGTGAAGGGCAGCAACAGCAGGTGGTAGAGTAGTGATTAGAGATGCTGCCTTTGGACCTCAAAGTTGCAGGTTGAAATCTCACCTCAAAGTGTGATACCCTTGAGCACGGCACTTAATCTAAATCGCTCCAGTAAAAATTAGCCAGCTGTATAAATAGGTAAATAATTGTAGGTAGTTTAACATTGTAAGTCGCACTGGAGAAAAGCATCAGCTGAATGAACAAATGGAAATGTAAGTTGAAAGGGCGAGTGTCATCATCCAGCTCCATCGCAGCAAGCTTAATGAGCAGAAAGTGTTAAAGGAGCTAAAGTGGAAAAAAAAGCCCTACAGTGTGGTTTACATTAGCAGTTTTGGTAGGAGACTGATAAGATCTGGATGCAGGAAACTTTACCTAGCATTGCTGAAGAAATGGAAGTTTAATTTAAGGATTCTGAAACCTGAAAAGGGTGCAGGTTCTCATTACAGCTGCAGAAGAGAAGAAGGGGAAAACGGAAGTGGAGTTGTATTGCTGCAGGAAAATATGGATGAAGGAGAGAGAGACAGACCGAGGGAAAGATAAAGAAGACAGAAAAAAATTTCCAAGGTAAATAAACTGTATAGCTAGATATAAAGGTATGAAAACAGGTACAAAAGAAAAATATCACAAGGTATTGCCAGTATGAATTTCCTTTCAGATTAAACACTATTTGGTATGTCTCAGCTTTTGGAAAAACGGAATACTTGTTTGTTTGTGTGTTCGTGTGTGTGTCTTGTCTGCAGGCCGGTTGTCGAGTCTGGGAGATGAAGACACTGTCCCAGGAGTAGTGTAAGAAAAAGGATGTGAAGTCCTGTGATGAAATTCAATGTTTCCATCACATGGTCATGCCTTTGTGGGAATTGTAAGGTCAGGATTCAGCCCAATGCGCCTCACAATCTCTGAAGCTCAGCATTTTCCTCTTAGTCCCTCTCTCCTTATAATGTTCTTTTCAAAAAGAGGAAGTCAGTTTTTGATGGAGCTTCCCAGTTTTTATCAAGGGGATAATGCTTGCAAGCTTATCCTTTCAGCCATCCTGTGAACAATCTAACTCACTATATAAAGAACTGGATATAGTAGTAGGATTTGCTCTAAAGTCAAATCAAGTAAGCCCAATTTCACCAGAAATATACATTTTACAAACTATTGTCACTGGGAGGGACTGAGAAGAGAAGAAATAAAGGTATGATTTCATCATGGTCTGCAAAAGCAGAATTTTTAAGATGAGATTTTGGGGACTTTTCACAGAAGGGGAAGCATGCAGGGTTGTCCCTAGAAGTAAATCAGTTTTGTTAGGTCAAACAGCTAAGCACGTGCACACACACACACACACACACACACACACACACACACACATATGCAACCTTTGATGTGAATGTTTTGATCCACTGCCATTTCAGCTCAAACTGTGTAGACATGTAGACCACTCCAGCGCCACCAACAGTGATTATAAATATTGACAGTGAAGTTTTTCATTAAAGGTCGAGGTTGAACTTTCTATCTTAGGCAATAATAATTATTGAGATAAAATAAAATTCTCCAAGCATTGTCAGGGACATTTCTTTATTGTTAATCTCATTCATGAATAGATGTCTCCAGCTTCCCTGTCCCCCATTCACTATATGTTCCTTGCACCTCAGTCTTATCAATGTCCTTTGTTATAATCATTCTAATTAATTTTTCCTTTTGGAATCAGGGATTATAGAAGAAGATAGGTTTCACATTGTGGGCCTAATTAATCACACCAGCTGCCTTCCCAATTCATGATCTCACTGTTAATCATTTCCCGAAAAAAGAAAATGAATTCCTTCTTCAGGAATAGAAAAGAATAAAGAATAATAATAGTCGAAAACACTACTATATCAAAAATATTTGAATTCAAAAAGAATGGATTAAGGTAGAACTTATGGAATGACAGAATGAAAAAGAAAAACGAATATTAAAGATAATTCGAGGGTGCACTGCACATTTTGTGTGCATTTTTTTGACATTTTAAATGATCTAATATAAATATAGCACTACCTTCTGATGAAATTAAAGTGGTTTCATGTGGTATTACAAACACTCATTCACTTTGCATAACCACTTATTCAAGTTAGGGTTACATTGGCCCTGAGCCCACTGGACTGCACAGGGTGCAAGGCCAAGAAGGGTCCATCCTAGCCAGGATACCAGTCCATCACATGGTAGCCATACACACTGTCATTCACAAACTACAAGTGATTTAGAGTCACCAATTAACCTGAAACATGTCTTTGGACTGTGGGTGGAAACCAGAGTACCTGGAGCACACCCAGAGAAAGCATGCAAATTCTACACAGAATGAGCTGGATTCAAGCCTATGCCTGAACACCCCAAGTGCCGTGAGGCAGAAGAGCAACCTGCTGTACTATCATGCTCATTTAAAATAAAAAATAATAAAAAAAACTGAATTAAATCTTGAATATAGTAAAATTAACATTAGAATGTTTAAGGAATGAAATCTATGATTACAACAAATACATTTTAGAAGTCACATTAATGTTTACACAGGAAAAATCCAGACATCTAGGGCTCCTAAAAGATTGCATTGCACAGGGGAAATTAGTGATGTACACTGGTATAAATTACAGTAATACAAATAATGACCTTATGCCTCTGCGGAGTGTCTGGCAACATTTTCTTCCTTTATCAAAGGGACTAAATGAGAAAAGACTTTTTACATTTCTCAATTTCGAGTTTGGTGCAACCATTGCCAGCTGGATAAATAATGCCCTCGCTAGTATTTCCTTTGTTTTAAGACAAAGGCAGTTGGTTTCCTTTTCAGTATGTCCCAGTGTTGGTGTTACCTGCTATTGACAAATTGAATGTCAATACCCTCCAAGGGTGAAAATCCCAAAAGCTTGAAGACGTTGCCTAAGAAAGCATGAATCAAGCAGGTCAAAGTAATTTAACAATTTGTAATCTATACATTTGTCAGTAGAAACAACAAATATCCAATTTTCTTTTAATAGGAAAGTTTCAAAGTGTATGATGACCATAAGTCAGAAATAGCAGAATCTAGGACATGATTCAATAAATATTTTTGATTCAGAGTTACACACATTTACTCATACTTCTCTCCAAAGGGACACACACACACACACACATTTTCAGAACTGCTTGTCCCATAGAGGGTCACAGGGAACCGGAGCCCAACCCGGTAACACAGGGCGGAAGGCCGGAGGGGGAGGGGACACACCCAGGACGGGACGCCAGTCCGTCGCAAGGCACCCCAAGCGGGACTCGAACCCCAGACCCACTGGAGAGGAGGACTGTGGTCCAACCCACTGCGCCACCGCACCCCCCCAAAGGGACATACAATACAATTATTTACCAATTGATACAGCTGGGTAATTTTTACCAGAGCAATTTATGGTAAGTAGCTTGATCAAGGGTGTTCCTGCAGGAGGTGGGAACCAAACCTGCAATCTTGTGGTCCAAAGGCAGGAACTCCACACACACACATGCACGCACACACACGAAGAAACAAAAGACATGAGAAAATGGAGAACCTTGTACCATTAACATGCATTGCTATCCATTAAGTCTGTACCCTGGTGATAGAGTCACCTGTAGCTGACCCATCTGGAAGCTGACAGTTTCCCCCAGGATCACACTGGAACTTAGGACAATCAAAAAGAAAAGATGAAACTAATATCAGGAAGCAAAAGTTGAGGGAAGAAAAATGTGATTTAATCGAAAGCGACCAGCCTGAAACACAAGATAAGCCTTGGCTGTTGGAATCTCAAATGACTGGGAGACACTATGCAAATTTCAGGATAGATCTTTATACTGACAAGTCAGTCTTAGTCACTCTACCCCTACCCCACCCCTACACCCTGGTTCATTTGGATGATATTATTTGCTGCAGTAAATTTACCACAAGCAGCTCTGTTTGTGCTTGTGGGGTGGGCGTGGGCATGGGGGCAACAATAACAGCACCTCTTACCCCCTTCTTCCCCAGCATCCCACTTCATCCTACTCACTCTCGCGTGTCTGCGGAACAAAAGCCTGCCCGAGGCCACACTTCAAACGACAGCCTCCCACAAGCTCTCAGCGCTATTGTCATTTTGCTCGCCAGCCACCCGCTCCCCGTGTTGCTCATGCTTGTGTTTCAATGGGCCTTATCTGCAGGAAGAACTGCCCAGTGGCGTTCCCCTACACCACTGAGACATGGAGATCCAACCCAGTTTTTATCTGCTGCTGCCAGACGGCATTCTACAGCCTCCTCCACACAGCCCTGTGGGTACACTCTGGCATAAGGCAGTTTTCCCTTAGAAAGAGAGACAGCGAGCAGGAATCCAGCACAAGGTGTTCCATAGCATGATCAAGAGCAGAACATAAGACGCTGATCACATTAATTTCACTCAATATCTATTTATTCAGTATGGCATGTTGAGGCTGCAGGTAGGGCTGGTACCACACAGCTCTTGGGCCAAAGGTTCAGACATGAGTTTTCATGTATTAGTGTGTGTGATTGCCCTCCAATGGGCTGGCATCTTCTCTTGGATAGATCCTGCCTCATATGTCCTATACATTTACATTTCATTTACATTAATTCACTTAGCAGATGCTTTTCTCCAAAGTGACTTACAGTGGATGCTATGTAGTATTACTAGCCCACACACCTTATTCACCAAGGTGATTTACACTGCTAGATGCACTACTTACAAAGGTTCACTCATCCATACATCAGTGGAATACACTCTCTCTATGTCACTCACACACTAACCTCTGGAATAGGCTCTGGACCACTATGACCCTGCACTGGACATGCAATCAATGTGGAATAAATTATCTATTTATAGTATCATTAAAAAGTATATAGCAGAAGACACCATCATGACTTCAGTATGTCCACAGGGTAAATGCTAAAAGTAAGCTGCTTATGAAAGCAAAGGTGTATTAATCACAAAAGGACCACAGAACTGAAAGCAATTGAAATTCAGCTCCAGAATCTTTAAGGCTTAAATTGATGTTTTGGGTGTTCTGCTACAGTTGCCTGTACCTCTGGCTAAACTGTAAAATGTGGACACAAGGGTGTGGCCCTGTGCTGTTGACCCGATGCTGTGTTCAACAGTAACTCCAGCAGAGCTTGGCCCTGTTGGAGAAATGGATGCTGACAGCTGTTCTTGCATGTTTAAATGGAACAGTCAGCAGTGTCCACAGGGTTCGACTGGAATTGATATCTGCTTCTTTGCCTGCAGAGAAAAGGAGCACTGCATTGCCGGGCACACATCCAACAGGCAGACCGGCAGTCCCACACACAAACCCCCACGGGGACTGCATGCTGGTACGAAATCCTACCCACAACCCTACTGTACCCATTGCAGAGCAATGCACAGTGTTACTGACATTCCTACCATCACTATGAAAAGGGACTGGTGCCACAGGACTGGATCCACAACCCCACCCTCACAGCAGAACTGACAGACAAGTGCTCTCCTGCTTAGAGAACCTCCTCAGTCCATTGAGTGAATTCTCAACTATTTAACTAATAAATAATCAGGAAGGTCTTCCCATCCGGCAGGGAACCAAACAATTTTATTTTTCAAACAATTAATTTTAATCTGGCAGATAATAATGAATTAATACGGGTTAACAAATTTAAAGAACATTATTTAAAAATTGGTATTTTTGATATTCAATGTAAAACACCTTAGTAGCAAAACTTTATAAACTACAGAGACAATCTAAAAATCATGGGACAAACTGGATATTTCACAGCAAGTAAAGTATAACAGAAAAGGTACAGTATAGCTCTCTAAATAAATCAAATAAGTTATCAATGTAGCTGATGCTTTTCTCTTGCTAGGGTATTTACAGTGGTTTATATATTACAACATATCATATTGTAACATTTATTCAACTAGGTAATTTTTGCTGTAGCAATTTATGAGAAGTATGTTGCTCAAGCATGCTACTGTAGGAGGTGGGATTCAAACCTAGTGTTTCTGGAAGGGTAATAGTTTCAACAACTATGCTATCTGCAACCCCCTTTCTAAATGAGTATGATTATTTATAATAACACATACTTTTCAGTGTGTTATATGGTCATGCAGAAGGTAGTAGTGGTGTTTCATAGTGCCTAAACTGTCTGAGTAAGAATGGGTTTGATCCCTGTTCAGTTTGTATGAAGTTTTCCTATTTTCCCCTTCTCATGTTTGTGTGGGTTTCCTCTCAAAGAAATGGATTTTGAATCAGATAGCAATTCTAAATTGCTCGAAGTATCTGAATGTGTGTGACTACTCTGTGATGGTGTCCTGTTTGGGGTGTATCATGTCCAGCCTAGCACCCTATGCTTTCAGGATAGGATCCAGGTTACTTTGACCGTTTTTTGGAAAGGCCGTTATTGATTGTGTGTGTGTGTGTGTGATGGTTTCCTTTCGTAAGCCACTAATCACAGATGAAATCCTATTAATTAAGCTAGAAAGTGATGGTCTTCATTTTTAATTTAATGTTACGTTACCATTTCCATAATACACACACACACACACACACACACACACACACACACACACCCCTTCAGAGCCGCTTGTCCCATATGGGGTCACGGTGAACCGGAGCCTACCCGGTAACACAGGGCGTAAGGCCGGAGGGGGAGGGGACACACCCAGGACGGGACGCCAGTCCGTCGTAAGGTACCCCAAGCGGGACTCGAACCCCAGACCCACCGGACAGCAGGACTGTGGTCCAACCCACTGCGCCACCGCACCCCCCACTCATTTCCATAATATTACTTCATAAATTGTCCATAATTTCCATTTAGACTTTTGTTTTGCAATTTATGATAGTAAACAAGAGCACAAAGAGGTGCTGCATTATTTAAATACCAAATTAAGAATGTTGGGTCTGAACTATTACTCTGGGAGGCCTCATATTATGAATTTTCCCTTTACAGATCAATGGCTCTACAGGAAAGTGCCTCTGACCAGCAAACCAAGCAGTCGTTGACTTTCTAGGGCCTGGTGGAGGAATAAGGCAGAAAATATGCTACATGGGATGCAGAGGTAAACTCAATGCGATGAATTGCTGCATGCAGGGTTTGCATGTAATTAACTGTCTTATAGAATAATTACCACTAACACACAGAGCATTCTCTGGGTAATATGAACAATTAAGCCAAAATAAAATATTAATAAGACCCATTATTACTTTACTGTAGCCTGCCAAGTCAATGACTGTAGTAAAAGACCTCTTGCTAAGCACTTTTCCCATGTAACACAGAGCACAATGTTAGAATGAGAGCAGAAAGTTGCATAATCAGTTTTTTAAAAATCAAAAAGATACCTTTAAAAACCAGGACACCAGTTTCACAATCATCAGCAAAAATATAATTTCATCACTGGGGAAACATGATAACAAACAATAATAATAATAAATGGCTAATGTAATGCACTCTTTGTATTTTTGTATGAGATGTATATTGCTTTGGAGACTGCTAAATGAATAAATGTAAATACACCAAACACACCTTTTACACCTTAAGCATGTTTGGTTCAGAACTATGCATAAAGTTACATTACGTACTAGGATCTGAGAACATTTTGCTGCATTTTTATTGGCCAGCAAGACACAAAAAATGAAGTACATGATCTATACTGCTACAATAATTATACATGACAAGTTTGACAGCTACCCTAGTGCAGAGCAGAGTGTTGAAGCTGTCCTATAGCAAGGCCAGCACCATTCTTTCAATAACATCCCAAAGTGAGAGGCTGGGACCAGGTACTGCCACACCATTTCGCAGAAAACAAGGTTACTTATACTGACTTAGTTTCCAGTGATGTGTACAATACAGTAGGAATTCATTTCAACGATTATATAAGTTACTGCAGGACGCTGTGCTCTTAGTGTGACATGAGGAGAGAAGAATTACATCATCAGCAAAAATAATAATAATATTAATAATTTAATAACATAGAGTCTAATCAGAATTTTCACAGGTCACACAACATTTAAAGATTTAAAAGTTTTGAAACTGCCATATACAGAAATGGCTGATGAAGGGAAAGAGACTGGAGGAAAAACAAAAGAAACAACAGGAAACCCTGCTTTCCTCCCTTGTTCTCTCACTGAGCCAATCCCAGCTGGTTGTTCTTCAGGTATCATCACCCAGGATGTGCTGCAGTATTTTTCATGTTTCAGGTAGGCTGAAACATGAGATCTGAACCATGTCCACAGTTTTTAGAAAATGTCTCAACTGACATAAAACCCAAATTTTGTTAAAACCTCCCTCTGTCATCCTGTAACAGTGAAGCTAAGAGCCAGGTTGACTGAAAGCTGTCAATGGCAATGTACTCAGATGATGACATACTGATATAAATTGTGCACATGCGTGTACACTGCGTAATAAGCCCGCTCGCTGCAGTCTGAAAGCAGCTTTTTGTAACAGATGGTGTTTATCACCACAGTCTTTTATTTGTTGTTTGGTTGGAGACCCACAGTTATTATTAAGTACAAGGATTAAAAATCACAGCTACACAGAAGCCTCAACAGTGCCCAGCTGCTCAAGAACACTCCAGAAAACACTTAGAGAACTAGGTAATCCTTACTGGTCAAGACATAACAGAGGATTTCCAGGTAAATCACTGTTAGTTTACGCAGACTTCATCACTTTGGTCTATTATGATTTCTTTACTTATTCACATTGAAGCAAATCAGAAATTGGGTGACTGATTACTTCACTGACAAGATATATTTGGATAAAATGGAAAAAAAGAGCAAATTATTGACAAAACTAAATCTTTTCTGTGTTAGATGGGTCTTCTGGGAACTATTGGGTAAGCTGCAGCTGAATAACCTGTGGCCACATCTAGACCACAGATGCAGGTCAATAAAAAGAGTGACCCAAGCAATACTTAAGAGGTTGAAACCAAAAGATAAAGTTTATCACCACAGTTCAAACCGAAAATCATCATTAACTCTGGAATTCATCAGCTGAAACTTTTCATCATTAACTATAAAGATATTCATACGTACCAGGAAATGAAACCAAGCTAAACAAACCTCAAGACAAGTTAATTTAAGTCTCTGGCTTTATTTTGCCTGGGATGAAGATTATGACTCTCTCATGATGTCTTCGGCTTCTTGTTTTCATTCTGTCATCAGAACACTTATATATAGAAGCTGAGAATTTAGGTAACAAACTGATGTAACCTTCCCAGCCCCATCTGAAGCTTGAGCTTAGACAACAAAGCATCTTCCCCAGTGCTGCTCTGAATGAGCCACAAAGGATACAGTATATTTATATACTTATATACTACAGATACTAAAAATACTTATATTTTGGATGCAATCAAATATTATTTGATCTCCTGCGTAGGCTATGAAAGGAGCACCCAACAACCTGAAGTTAGATGACAGCAACTTAAATCTCTGGACCAGTTCACAGACCTCTAATGCTAAAGTTACCATCAGCATTCAGTGTTGCCTTGTTTCTTGTTTTATAACTGCCTGAATTGCACTTCAACAGAAAAAATCCATACCTATAAGACTAGGTTTAGTTGTGGCTAGGTTTAGTTGTGCCCCTAGGGTTGAGCGTTGCCTGCTTAGCAAGTCTACTCAGCTCTTTTCCTCTCGGAGAGTGACTTTGGGTGTCCTTGAACCCAATGACAGTGACTAAGGGTCTCTGTGCAGTGGCTCCGGTGTCTTTTTTCTCTTCCCGGATGGCCCCTCCTGCTTCCCTCCATCGGCACGATGACAGGGGCCGGGTGGCTGACTGTCTGACTCAGTCGACAGTGCCCGTATGGCTGTCCCTGCATCCTCCTGCCGCTCAGGCAGCCATTGCTATCTTTGATCACCACTCTTTCATCTTTTGTGAACCTCATTACTATCTGGCATAGCTTACAGCGTGTCAATTTCTTCCAAAATTTTTACCGCGCTCATGAACAAACGCAATACTCTGTTCATTCCCTGCTGTTGTTTTTTTTTTTTTAAGTATTGCATGACCATTGCCTGAAAAAGTACAATATGGAACATGTATTCTGATGAAATAGAATGCCGTATGTGTGAAAAGCATGAGCCTGATGTTTTCTTACTTTCAGCTCGCTTTGATCTGAACCTTGTGCTGCTGGGTAAAGTCATATTTTCATTCTTGATTCTTCTTACCTGTGCTGTGCTGGTTTTCTGCCATAGGTTCCTTCACATGCTGAGACTGGTCTCTTTATGATCCACAAGCTCCACACCTCCAAACCAGGAGATGCCGTTCTGGGACAAAAAGGCAGAAAATAAAGAAGATACAGGAAGCGTTACTTCGGAACTCATGCAATTCAGGCAGCTGATTTCTGTGAAATGTACACTCGTGAATTGCAGTTATTTGATTTGTGGCTTAAATCAAGCATGAACAACCTTAATACCTCAAAGTGCAGCATCGGTGGGGGGTGGGATTATAGCGATTTATTCAATATTCCCAAATAAACACGCATCTAGGCGCACACACTCGCCTCTGATACAGCTGATGCCAATAACTTCTGGGGTAATTGAAAAACTTGCTTTCCAGTTTAGCTTACTTACGATTTTACTCTTTGTCGGGGATGCTTAACCACAGCATTTTAACACCACAGGCAAGAAATTCTGAAAATCCTTAACAACACACTGCCCAAAGCCATGCCACCGAGGGGGAGAGATTAGTCTGATTTCACTATATGGGATTTTAGCAACCAAGACAAAAGAGTGCTGTGCAGAGTGCTCTCTGATTGGAAAGCATCCAAAATTTCATACAGTAAAATAAATTATAAACAAACATATATACATGTGCACTGATATACATACTAATTAAAATTTTTGGGACACTTGAAACACTGCTCATGAATATTTTTCACTTAAATCTCAGTTCGTTTCAATATAAGATTGTATCTTTACATTCTAGACATTTAGAAAAGATCTGTGAATATTTAATAGAAAAAAGCTTGTTCTTTTAAATATTAACAATAAATAAAAATCAAATTACACATAATATTGCCTGTTTGGACACTACTAGGTCATGTTCTTTCTCAGTTGTGTTTAATTAATGAAACTTTTTAAAATAATTTGTCTCAGTCGACAGAATGTGTGAAAAATACAGTGAAACAGATAAAATATGTTTAAAATATTAAAATATCTTTATTCTAAATCTAAGCAGCATGGCAAAAAGCACAAACCATTCACATGGTAGTGTCATAAAATCACATCACCTTGCACTCCTATAGTTTCTCCCCTGCGCTGTGGTTGCTCTTAATCACAGGCTACAACCCATCATGTAGCTTTGGATATTCATGCTATAAATATCATAAAAGAAAACATTTAGTGTCTCTATTTATAGTCACCCCTCTGGATTTAACTGTCAATAAAAAGTCTCAGAACATCAACAAGTAAAGGCAGTCTTATCCCAAAGGACACGGCTTTTACATGTCAGGCAATTTTGTGAATATTTAATGAAATGTCTCCGTGAGCATAAATAGGTGTTAATCCCAGATTTCCCAGCAGTTTTCTTTACTGAAGACGCAGAATAAAATATTTAAAATATCTAAGACTACTAGACAATTCAGTTACAGGCAAGAGTTCCTTTGTATTTTTTTCCCTAAGTATCGACAAACCGGGACAAGCATTCTGTAAAGACACCATCTCATATCATTTAACACTAACTGTTGATGGAGTCTATAGTAGATCATTTTGGAACTCCAGCTCAGTAGGCAGAAAGTCTCTCCTGAGCCTGACTTTTTCTGAACCTACATTCTTTCTATAAAAGTCCACTGTGGTGCGCAGCGCCGTGAGTTTGGATGGGGCGAACAAGGACACACAGACAGCGTTCATTATAACAGTTATTTGAACACTGGCACACAGGGGAAAAAAAATGCTCTTGGTTGAAAGATCCTGTTTGCCACAGGACCAGCAGTTTTGGCTAGCCTTTCCAACCTGCTTAATACTCCCAAGCTCTCCCTTTCTCCCACTGGCAAACATGGTCCCCCCATCATTTTCCCCAGAAGTGGCCCCAGTGGTTGAACACCTACTTTACTAATTTTTCCCATAATGCCACTATTTACATTAAACACACACACACACACATTTTCAGAACCGCTTGTCCCATACGAGGTCGCGGTGAACCGGAGCCTACCCGGTGACACAGGGCGTAAGGCCAGAGGGGGAGGGGACATACCCAGGACGGGACGCCAGTCCATCGCAAGGCACCCCAAGCGGGACTCGAACCCCAGACCCACCAGAAAGCAGGACTGTGGTCCAACCCACTGCACCACTGCACCCCCTCACATTAAACACATTTCTTGCTAAAACACAGTAACACGGGTTGCTACAAGTACTACAGTTCTATAGAGTTGATGAAAGCCATAGTTCCTCTGTTTTCAGTTTCTCTGCAAATGTCTTGAATTATTTTTCAAATCAGTGCCAGGGCATGAAATAATTTTATGCATTTTCGGATCATTGGAATTAAATGAATGAATAAATGTAAATTTACTGCACATATGGGTGTCATAGGCATATACGCACACTGGCCAAAACCGCTTGTGCCGAGCGGGGTCGCGGCGAACTGGAGCCTAACCCGGCAACACAAGGCAAAAGACTGGAGGGGGCTGGGACACACCCAGAATCGGGTTCCAGTCTGTCGCAAGGCACTCCAAGCAGGACTCGATCCCCAGACGCACCAGAGAGCAGGACCTGGCCAAGCCCACGGCACCACCGAGCCCCCTTCACCGTCATATACAAGCAATCAAAATATGCTTAATGAAGGAAAAGAGCAATGTTTGGACTGGTCTAAACCATTAACAATAAATATCACCAAATCGTTCCATTAAGTGGTAGCTAAGGCATCTATTGCCGGTAATTCTTACAGGAAGTTCTGTGGAGATTTATATAATCATATTCAAGGATGCAGCTTCATTCTAATGATAAAAAAGTGATGGAATTTCATCAGACAAGAAGTGAGAAAATTCCTCAGAAGTGGACAGATCTTTGAGTGAAAGACCTCTGATTATTCAAGAAAGAAATGAAAACAGCACTGGTGTCTTCTGAAAGCAATCAACAGAGAGCACTGCTAGCCTCAGAAAATATGAACTAGAACTACTATATCCTGAGGGCAGTACATACAGTGCCCTCTGAATTAACTTCTTTGACCAGATTTGCACTGCGGAAAAAGTTGTTAAAACCATACATTTATACATAGAAATGAAATCCCAATGCATCTTCTCTATATATCTTTCCCACTGATTTCAAAAATGTATTTTACATTATTTTGTTTATTTGTTTGAATACACTCTGACCCAGTTTATTCCAATCCCTTTGTCAGGATGAGGTTAATATCCTGACAGTTCCAAGGGAAAATATGAAATGAAACATCAAACCACTTGTACTGAAAAGCCATATATCATGCATATTGAAATCAATAGTTAAATGAGCGATGCATCTGCTGCTCTTTTCTGAGGCCAGCATTTAAAACACAACAGCCTTGAGAGAATGTTAAATAACCCATCACACCCATACATCACGTCAGGAATTAATATATATGGAGTTCAAAAACAGAAAACTCAAACTAGGTTTTGTGGTGGAATACTTCTAGCACTCACTTTTCACTTGGTTTAGTTGATCAATTCATGATTTTTAAAGTTCACTGAATGTGGTGTTGAGTGTATAGTTACCAGCCTTAAAATAATGCTTACAAATGCTGACAGGCCCATATTTTCCATTGCTGAAATGGTGTGTGTTTGTGTGTGGTGAGGATGATGGGGATAAGAAAGCAAGGTTCTTCTTTTAATTAGCAAGTGTTGGGGGAAGAAATTCCTTCCCTCTCTCTCTGACTTGAACCTTTGTCCTTTCTTCCCCTTCGAGTGAAGCCCTGATTTACTGGATACGGAAAAACTACCAGTTGCAAAAATCTTAGCTGATTGTTGCTTCCCAGCACCCAGGCCTCTAACAGAGTACAAATACATAGGCTCATGCTACTCTGTCTCTCTCTCTCTCTCTCTCTCTCTCTATATATATATATAATATATATATACACTATATATATATATATATATATATATATATAGTATATGTAGTGATTGATGTTTTACTCCTTTACCATCAGTGATCTAATGTGGCATGCAAAGAAAGGGCCACACTTTGGCAGGCTTTTGATATGACAAAAGTAACACTGGGTCGCAGTGGAGAGTTACCGTGGGATTATCTAGGTATCGTGTCCTACAGTGATGCTGTAGATATGTGGCTAAGTAAAGGTCATTCACACCCATACGATATGCCATGGGGGTGAGATTAACTGAGATCTACAGTAGGGGCTGTTAGTTTCTCCCTTGATGTATATATGCATATATATTTCTTATACATTGACCTTTTAATAATGAGCCACTTTATTTTACTTTTGAGGCTCTTTAGACTTGGGCTGCTATTAAGACACCTTCCTTCAGGCCCTTATGAGCTTGAAAATGTCAGTCTATAATAAATGATTCTAAACAAATTTCCAGAGGGCATGGTGAGCATTAGAGTACAACCTCGATAGATCCCTTAAATGATTTGTGTCACAAATCAAAATCCATTTGAAATCTACTCTGCTGAGGCTTTTTATCTACTCGAATACTTTCAGTTCCCCTGGATGAGAAAAACCAAAAGAAAGATATACAATGATGGTGCACAAAACAAATCTGTTCAACATATACCACATTGAGACATTCAGGAACTTTGCAGGAAACCCTGGAAGAGGCTTGACAAATTTGCAGAAAATTAACCATCGATAAAAATGTCTAGGGCCTCAGTGAAGCTGGCTTAGAGGACAAGTACGTGGTCTGCAGTCATCTGTTGGAGGATGGTGTGGACGGGTAGGAAAATGTGCAGTAGAAGTGTTGAACTCAAGATAGAAAAGTAATTCCTTCAAGCTTAAAATGGAGCAATGTGAAAATATAACCTGCAGATTGTTATGCAGTCACCACCTTGAAAAATGATAAAACTTCTATGTTACGGACATTATATCTTGTAAAAGAAGACCAGACGGAGTTCTGGGTTATGTATGATTGCAAAAAGACAGAGGGACTTCTGTAAAGTCATGTACTTTCTAGTCTAAACACTTCTTCTGTGAACTTTGAAAAACAATCAAAGCCTTATTCACAAGTCACTGTGTGATATCATTGTGCTGAAAGCAATTTCTTGAAAAGTGAATAATATGAGGATAGAAAGGCAAACCTCAGATGTCATGTTTGAGAACCTTTTTATGAAACAGAAAATCTGATTATGCAGTTTTAGTAAGGGGTTCAGATACTGGCAGCCTCTATGGAAAATGCTGTTTTCTATGGCAGTCTCCTCTGACCACTAAATTGCAATGAAAGAAGGCAAGAAAGCAAAGAAGAATATGATGACAGATTACACCTGTGTTAATAAATAGATATGTTAAATGTTAAACGAAAGAATGATGAAAATAATTTCTGTGTCACATCTACTACACACACCTATACCTTGTCTTTCATTTGTCTGAACTTCATTGTATAAAAATTCAGTTCTTTGGTTTCAAAGAACACAATGTAACATTTGTTACGCATTTTTTATACCACAATAACAGCAACAACGACAACAGTAGTAACATAGACAGCTGGTAGCATAGTGTTTAATGCTACTCCCTCTGGATCCAAAGGTTACAGGTTTGATCTCTGGCTCTAGTATCCTTGAGCAAGGTGTTTACCTTAAATTGCTCCAGTAAAGAATTACCCAGCTGTACAAATGGGTAAGTAACTGTAAACTTGTTAGTAATCTTAACATTATAAGTCTCTTTAGAAAAAAGTGTCAGATAAATGTAATAATTATTATTTAGATGATTCTCTTTGACAAAGCAAAACATTTTTACAGATTTATATAGCCATAGATTTTTTTGATTCCTTTCAAACTGAAAACCAAGTTCAAATGCACAAAATGAGAGAACCTATTGGGTCACATGGGAATGTTTTCTTTGTTACTGCTCCTCTGTCCCTCACACACAGAACAGTACATTCTGCACACAACACTGACATGTTTCATTCAAACCATATTTTGCAACAAGACACTGAGAACAATAAGGTCTAAATGTACCACTGTTCACAGAGGATAGCAGCACTCCATAAAAATATGTGCTGACGCAGAGAAATATTTGTTTAACTAAGATTTATTTGTGCACAGTAGTGGCTTGTCCAGAAACAAGCTGGAATTTTATTTATAGCTCTTATATAGATGTCATTACTGAGAAGCTGCCAACCTATAGCTGAGAGGAAATGAAAATGCCCAGGAACACATTTTGCTTTCATTTAAAATGTAGTATGTTCATTTAATTTCTAATTTGTGAAAGACCATACTTGCAGTTGCATTCCACATTTAATGGCTGTGTGTTAAAGTCCCTTGGACACACTCTGCTGTCTACATGATTGACGTATGACATCTGAGATCAGTATTACCTTGGAGAACAGACAGCTTTCTTCATACACTGGTTGTGTGTTATTATATACAAGTGTATCTTTATAAATCAAGGCACATGCAGTTCAGACAGAATGTCTTCCTGGAATTCAGCGAATGCTTGGAACTGTGCTTGACCTTGAAACAACAAACAGTGTACTGCTGCGATCAATTCACCTGAAACATGTTTTCAGTTCTGTGGTCCTCTGTCTGTGCAATATTGTACTTTTTTACTCAATGCTCTAAATCAGCAGTAGGATTGGAGTTTTGGTGTAAGATGCATTGCTCCTTGCCCATTTTTTTAACAATTTCTGTTTCTTTTTGCTACCAAAATGTACATTATTATTTAAAAAAAAATGACAGAAAGTTATGAACGTTCTAGTTCAATACTAATTTAGGACCGTCAGAAGTTCAGTAGTGGAGCTCTATGAAAAGAACATCCATCCATCATTAATTGCTTGTCCAGTGCAAGGTCATGGTAGTCAAGACACTATCGTGGAAGCACAGGACATAACGGATGGTCCATCCTTAATGGGGCTTCAGTCTCTCACTATTATTCACACATTACAGGCAATTTAGACATACTGATTTGCTAATACTACACACACACACACACTTTCTGAACCGCTTGTCCCATACGGGGTCGCGGGGTACCGGAGCCTACCCGGCAACACAGGGCGGAAGGCCGGAGAGGGAGGGGACACACCCAGGACAGACGCCAGTCCGTCGCAAGGCACCTCAAGCGGGACTCGAACCCCAGACCCACTGGAGAGCAGGACCCGGTCCAACCCACCGCGCCCCCCTAGCCCCATGCAAACATGTACATGTAAATTCCACACAAACGGAGCCAGTTTAAACCCACTTCTGAAAACAAAGTCCAAGAATTGTGAGGGACTAGAGCTACCCTGTGCATTACTGTGCTGAATATGGAGGGAAAAATTCTGGATGAAATTCAGGGTCTTTGCAATCCTGCAAAGATGTAATAATCTGGAAGCACTGGTAAAATTATTCTAATGCCTGATACTGTTAATTTGCTCTTGTAAACTACAGTATGTACTCATTAATCTATGAGTTCCCATAGAGTATTATTCTAATGATGATTAATGAGAATCATTTAATCAACACATTTAAAAGTATTATGTCCAGATCGCATCCTTTCCTTCTATCATCTTCAACTCCTCTCATGCCGTTTAGATTAGAAAGCTGTTCTGTTTGCCTTGTCACTGAAATGCTACAAATATTTAGGTCTTTGTAGTTCAAACACTTGAAACTGCTGAATAATATGAATTAAGTCTTAAACTGTCATCAAAAAAATAAGATTCCTAAAAAGAACGTTCACTTGCAAGACCCCCTGTATTCCGTATCGAGATGCCATTCTTACCCTGCGGGAACTTTGGCTGTGAGGTGGGGGTCCCCTTTAGGTCAGTCTCTCGAAACCGTGGCTCTTTGGGGGCATTAATGGCAGAGCAGTGTTGGCAGTCATGTGCTTCCGCCTTTCCGATAACATCACTTGTTGTGGCATCGGGGTTTGCTGTAATCATAAAAAAACAGAAAAAGAAGAATCATGTTTATTTGTATCGCTAGGCTTTCCTGTGCCCATGGGTAGGACCCTTACCTGTCCGATACAAAGTCTATTGACATTATTTAGGAATGGCTATTAAAAGAAGATGTCTTTTTCAACTAGAGAGTAAAGAAATAGCACTGAAATTGCATTGCCCTCCCACTTCCTCAAATGATTTGATATTATGATGTTTACAGAAAATTATACGAAAAGCATAGGGGAACACAGGTGTGTTTTTCCCGGAGCGCCTAAAAAAACGCTCATAAGTGCTACAGCCAATTTTTGACAGTTGAAGTTTAACCTGAGCAATGCAAGGCCCTTGCTCAAGGGCAGACCATTTCAGACAGCATTAATTTCAAGTCCCACAGATCTGTGTTTCAGCACTGCTGCCTGTGACCCACAGACTCAGAGTCCGAGTTAGGCGGTCTAGGTACTGTTCCCCACAGCCATTTGCGACCTTCTGCCCTGGAATCGGCGCATAAACGCATTTCATTAACAGGGTGAGAGCTACTCTGCTCTGGACTGCATCAATCACTTCTACAGCTATTTTATATTACTATCAGCTTCCCTCAGGAGAGAGTATATTTATTCTGTGTTCCTTTGGTAGGCAACATCAGATATTCCTTGTTTATCAGCCGGAGCTTGCGGTCATTTCCTTGTACATTTTTTTCTTTACACCCCAAAGGTAAAGAAATCCTTCTGTCATCGGCAGCACTGCATTCAAGAAGTTATCTGGCCTAAAAGTTTTGAGTTTCATTCCTCCATGGCATGTTCTCTGTAGAAAGTCAGGAAATGCCTGCGAGAATATGACAAAATGAAAACAAACTGGTTTTCCAAACTCTATCGCCTTAGGCTGTCAGAAGGGGCAATAATGCTCTTTCGGCACATTGTTCTTAAAGCATACAGAATCACCGCAAACACCACCCAGAGGTATGCCATTACACACTCCATGATGGGACTCCCATCATGATCCAGGTAAACCCACACTAGTGCATTACCTGCCACATTGCCCTGAATTGAGCCCCCAGCGTGCCAGCAAAAATAACGTGTTCCACTCCTGGGCTCAGAGCCTACTGAAGGTCTTCATTAATGCAGGGCTGCCAATTGATCTCCCAGGTCCCCCGGCTCTTGCTGTCATTCCACCATGGCAGGCAGCGAGTGCGGGGGGCCACGGGGGGCTATTTGCGGTGCAGTGCACATCCAATGGTGTTGCTTGGTGCAAACACCTACAGCCACAGGGAATGAGGTTTCCAGGTTGTTGCAGCCTTGGGATTAAACGGTTTGCTAGTCAATTCAGCACCACAAACAGAAATTGTTTCCTTTGAGTTATAGAAACTATATATTAAAAAACAGAATCAATAGCTGAACACTCCATTAAACTTTTTCAGTCCATGATCAAAAGCAATTAAAGGAAACATCATCATCACTGGAATAACCATTCAAAAGTTGCCTCAAATGACCTTCCATTTTAGTTTGTTGAGATGTTGGCAGGAGTATTACCAATATGTTTACCAGTTGAATCAGGACCGCTTACAGAATTGCAATGACTGTACAGTACAAGTCAAAAGTTTGAGTACACATGGCTAACTTGACTTTTTTGCTACCGAAACTTCGAATGACTCGATAAAAACCAATTTCAAGCACACGCACTGAAATCTTCAACTGGTACTTTATATTCACGGTATATTTATTTAAAGAAACATGAACGAAAAATGGCTACATGCTGCTACACAGGAATACATTGCTAGAGTGAACTGGCATCATTTAGAAGACCTGGATTCCTCAAATGTGTCTCCTAGTGGACTTATTGTGATGGAATTTTGCTGAAGCCAGAGCTCAGGGGAGCAGTACACCTTGAAGTCACAGCATTCATAACACCGCAGCCCACTTCCCATTCAAGCAGCTGTTGAAGAAGGACACTTGTGAGGCCCCTTTGAGCAAACTACTTTTGCCTGAAACCCAGTAAAGCGCTTTGCTGTGTAAACAGGATACAAACAATGTAAACTCATGGGTACAGTAAGCACCGCAATGGCCTCCAGCTAAGCAAATAGGCAAAACGGTAGGATGGAAACAGTGCAACACAAGTGCTCGGCTCCAGTCCTCCAGAGTCACAGTATATGCTGGCTTTTTTCAGCCCTTAATTGCTTTAGTGGTGTAATTGTTTGGTTAGCAGGTCAAGTCACCTGCTGTTTCAGGAACTTTTTAAAACTTTGGCCCTGCAAAACTTTGCTCTATATGGAGCCAGGCTGTGCACCCTAGCTCTGCAGTATTTTTGAGCACATTGTTCACATGTGGCAACTTCTTGCTTTTCCACAGAGCACAGAATGATACTCACATGCCCTGCTTACAGAGCCCTGTGGTGGGCAGTCTGTTTGTCCCATAAGCTTTACACAGGAGGATTATCAGACCGCTTAACAAACAAATAAATTACCTGCTGGTAGGCCTGGAGCCTTTGGCAGAGAACTCTGTGGATGGCCTTAATGCTAATCCTCAGCCCTTGCAGAGCATGTCTCTTGCTGGTCTCTTGCATCCATCCACAGCTTAATTATTGTGTCTGCTATATCGAACAAGCAAACAAATTTCACTCTGCATCACTTGTGTTTTTTTTTTTTTTCTTTTCCTGAATGACTCCTTCAGCTGGCAGCTCCAGTTTAATTATCCTGCTTGGAATGACTGGGCTGGAGAATGGCTGTGCAGTGGCTTATCGCTGACAGTGCAGTTTGCTGGTGACAGCTACATCCCAGCCAGGGCCACACTGAAGGGCTGGAAACCCGCAGTGAAAGGCAGTATTTACCATGCTATTATATGCAGCCAATGCTGGGCTTTTTCCTTTCTTGCAATCTGTGAGAAAGTTTTGATTTGGACGTGAAGCCTTCAGCCAGACACTGTAATTGAATTAGTTTATGAATAACATAGCTTGCCTTGTGTGCTGTATGTAGTGCGCTGTAAGCTAAAAGGAAATATTGCCTTTAAATATAATCTTATCATGCCTTCTTGTTCACAAAGCATGCTTGTTAACGCACTGTCTGAGAATAATAAAGTGCTTTTGAGAATAGATTGAAATCAGCCTGTTCAAGATCATTTAATGCAGTTCAGTGGGTAAAGGTATGCTTGATTTCTCACAGTGTTTGTCTAATTTGTAACTTTATATGCAAACAGTGGTGTTTCATGGCAGGGTGCAAAGGAGTTGCCCCTACGGGCTTGGAAGCTATAATTATCGACAGAGTCTGCTGTGATTCAAATCTTTTAAAACAAAGAAAGCTGAAATCTCAAGAGCTGATGGCAATCAGAACGGATTTAGATCCATAATTATGGGAAAAATCAAAGCACCTTAAAGACCCAGTTTCACTCATTCCTTGGACAACCAAGCAGCCCATGTTTATATCTGACGGGATACACCAAGAAATTACTTTAGGAGGTGGAGATGGACTAAGGTTCAGCTCCCCATTTAATTTCTTGAGACCATAGGTTCACCGAGGTTTAGAGGACTGTACAGTTTTAGGAAGACGATGATGAGTGGTGTAGACAATGATTAGGCAGCCAAGTGGAACATCGAAAAAGTTTAGTACTGGAGTCACACAGGGTGGCAGAATTTCAAAGCGTCCCATTCCGTTCCGTCTCCACTAATTAGCTTCTGTGTCCTCATTAATTAGCCCAACCTTTTCTCATCCTGTTATAATTGCACGAGACTGGGGCAAGCACTTCTTCACTGCAAAAATATGCCACGTATATTTAGTCTATGTGTCCCTGGGGTAACGAGTTTGACAAATCCACTTGTGACATTAGTGGCATAGAGCTGCAGGTGAACTTGTTATAAGACTTTGGAGAACAAGACTCCAAGACTTCATATCTTATAGTCTCAATACTATATTGCCAAAAAGAACAATAAACTGTATGTGAAAATCTATAATAATCAGAGATGATCTTTTTCAGCTTCGCCTACAAGCTTGTTTATCTTACAGCGGCTGCTTAATTAGTTGAGACAAATGGTGAGAAACATCCTACATTTCCTCTGAATGAATTAGATTTGGCGAGGACCATAATTTTACGAGTAAACATGGAAGGGTACAGATGTATAGATACTGCCTTACTAAACCAAGCTGCAGCTTTTCTGTTAAATTTTACTTTCAATCTTAATGCCGTTAGCTCCCAGAAGAGGTTATTTTAAAAAAAAAAATAAATTAGGTTTTTCCTGTCAGTGCTGTCTGTGCGTGCTCCTTCAGTGCTTGTGGTTATGCTTATGGAAGATGAAGGCTCTCCATACCTGCAAAATTCCAGAACCTCCTGAAACAAGACAATGGGTGTTGATCTCAGACATCTTATGTGTAATGTTCATGAATATGACAGGAATAGGTATTACAGGAATATACAAACCCTTCTGTAAAAGTATGAGCCTCAGATAATTTTGCCATGAACTGTCAGCCCAGCTGACACCAACCATTAGCAAAAGTCCCTTCAGACACTCCTGAACAAGTTCTCAACCAGTGGAGTTGTTTTGAATTTTTTTCTAAAAGGCAATAGTGACATTTCCAAAGGCCAGCCCATCTGGGTTCTCACTAACCTTTTTCACCTGGAGTGCCATTTGATCAAACTGGCAAATCCCCAGGAACAAACTTTATTAAACATCTTCTGTCCATGAGAGGGGCATGTAGTTGCTCCTGCTAAAAAGCCCAGACCAACTATTGACCTCTTCGTCGTCACACAAACCAATCTACTTTTAAAGAACATTTTTTATTTCCTCTTCTCCAACAGTAGCATTTTCTTTTTCTATGTTACAACACATGAAGTACCCATAAATCATAAATAAAAAAATAAAAAATTATGTATATATATATATAATATATATATATATATATATATTATATAAATAAAAACTAGCTCTGAGTTTAGCTCTGAGTAGCACACAGGAAATAATGTTATATTTTTAAATATGAACAATAAATACAGAAGATTGTCTGAATGCAGCTTATACATATTGATAAGGTCATGCTCATTATGAATCGCTTATTGTAGAATGCAAACTTTCACACAATAAAATGGGTCACCTTGCATCAAGTGCTGATGGGATCAGTTCCCTGAGAACAGGCACTAGAGACAGGCCCTCGATTTCTCACTGTTTCAGTTACCAGAATTCCACTGGGATGCACTGGTTTGCGGAATTTCAAAGGAAATCTGGTGATTCCAAACCACTCCTGTTCTAGGGCAGGAAGGGTCAGTCCTGGGCAGGTGTACCCATAAGTGACATCCACGGAAGTAATACTAATAGGAAAAGTTTGCAGGTGACAATAATCTAATACTAAATGGCATTTTGAGCAACGTGTGAGACGGAATGAGCTCTCAACCGCTCCAGCCATTCCACAAGCAACAAAGTTCTGAATAGGATTTGCACTGTTGGTCAGAACCAAGTGGGTAATGGGGCATGGTTTGTTTAGTTCAGTATTAATTCAGGATATTTCGCTGGCAAGACATTAATATACCACAATTTTCCAAAGAAATGACAATGCATGAAGACAGAGATAAATGTGTGGGGTATCTACTGACAGTCAGAGAGAAACTGCAAAAAGCATCACACTTCCACTGAAATGGGATTGTACAAAACACTTTTAAAAGCACATTATGTTACAATACTTTTCAAAATACAGGTGTAACCATTAATTACAGATCTGAATCGCCTGAATCTCTATTAATGCTTCACTAATTAAATCTGTCTTTCAGTTATACATATCTCAGCCTTTAATGTAGTATGTGAGAAATTCTCACACATACACACACCTAGCTGAAACAGCTTGTCCCAAACAAGGTTGCAGTGAACTGGAGCCTAATCTGGCAACACAGGGCACAAGGCTGAAGGGGACACACCTCGGCACCTCGGACGGGATGCCAGTCCATCGCAAGGCACCCCAAGCAGGACTTGAACCCCAGAGCGACCAGAGAGCAGGCCCCACTAAAAACTGCTGCGCCACCACATCCCCCTATGTAAGAAGGTCACCTTAGTGTAATCATATGGAAGAAACAAATAATCAACATTTTCACATCTAGTACTATCATTGGCAAAGAAAGAAGCACACATTTGCTTTTGCCACATCTGACACTATCAGAAATATTGGAACTAGTTTTTGCTATTATTCTCATCCAGCACTATCACAGGTAGCAAAATAAACACATTTAAAACTGTGTTGTTTTAAAACAGGGGAGGTGCTGAAAACAAACATCCTTAGCCAAATCATTTTAGTTCTTTTTTACCAGACAAAATGCATTTATTGGTTTTGTCTGAATGGTGTCTAAAGGGACGCAACGGTCTCTACTGGCAGCAAGAAAAAGTAAAACTTTCAATGTTCACAGCTGGTTATATAATGAAGCAATTTAAGTTAAACACTGTATTTGAGAGCATAGAAGAGGGACCCCTTCAAGGATTCGTATTGTCCACATTTCTGCTACAAGGCCAAGTCATAATCGTTACACTCACCGTCTTGGAAGCAGAAAAAAATAATGCTGGATCTGTGAAATCATTAAAGATGTCCAGTAAAACCTTTTCCATACTATTTACTCTATCCCGATAAAAAGGTGCACTTTTTTTTTAATGAGAACAGTAAACGGGGGGCGCGGTGGCGCGGTGGCGCAGTGGGTTAGATCAGGTCCTGCTCTCTAGTGGGTCTGGGGTTCAAGTCCTGCTGGGGGGTGCCTTACGATGGACTGGTGTCCCGTCCTGGGTGTGTCCCCTCCCCTTACGGCCTGTGTTGCCGGGTAGACTCCGGTTCCTCGCGACCCCGTATGGGACAAGCGGGTTGGAAAATGTGTGTGAGAACAGTAAATTATCATTATAATTACTTTTTACTGGTATAACTCAGTACAAATGATTAACTACTTACATGAATATATGCAATTTGCTAAATACTTTAATTTTTGCATTGCTGAAGGGAAATATGAAAATATATTGCAAAATATAGATATTATTGGCTATTAAAAAACCTCTAAAGCACAACAATTACAATTAAATATGAAAAAAAAGCAGGAACAAATGCATGCGAAACCGAAATTATTTTTACTTTTTAACACCGGTTCAGTCTGACTCACAGTAATAAACCATGCAGATCTTCTGACAGTCATGCCAGTACATGTCCTGAAGATGAAAGCTGCACATCCAACCCTCTGTTAATAGGCTCTTAGCACAGAGCTGGGGAGGATTCGGATACTTGTGGCACTGTCTGGCTTTGCAAAATACCTCTAAATGACTCACAGCAGGAGACTAGAACACGAGCACTTGAGTCTGGAGTACCCCCAGTCCAGCCTTTGAAGGTTACCTTTACTTGCTGAGAATGAGTAACATGTCCATTTGCAAGCAAAAGCTCCTAGCTTTAAATTCTTATTCTCCGTTTCTGGCAGTCTTTGTTACTGCTGATCTCAGCTTTCAGTTCAAGGCATGATAATCTGGCATAATCAACAGTATACAGTACATTTTCAAAATTAACAGAGAAATTTTACACAAAAAGAGATGTGTATCTGATGTATTAGAGAAAAAAGTACAAAAATATTGTAAGTCACCTTTATGAATAAGGTGTGGGCTGATAACACTACATAGTGTTCATTGCACTCACTTTGGAGAATAGCATCTGCTAAATGAATAAATGTAAACGTAAATGTGAATACACTCAACCATGATATAACGGGGTTCCATGCAATAAGAAACACCTACAACGTCACATGAAATTTTATACCCTATTTTCCCTGTTTTCACACAACATGCATATAATTCAACACAATCCCTTTTTTCTATTTTTGTGAAGTGGTCATCTTACTTCCACACATTTTATTCCCTGCCTACTATGCTTCTTCTCACCCTGGAAAGCCCACAGATGCTTGGCTTCTTCGACATCAAGAACATCTACTGTATTAACATCCTATTGCTACTTCCTGCTTCATAACACACTCTCAACCAATCACAATCCTCAATTAAGTAAACATAAATCACAGTTGAAACAGCAGACTCGGTACTGTTTTCATCATTGTTACTTTTATTATTTCTCATTTAGCTGATGTCTTCCTCAAATGAACTTACAGTGGTATGTTACTTATAATGACTTCCTCATTAATACAGCAAGGTAATTTTTACTGGAGGTAAACAAGTTAAGTACCTAGTTTAAAGATACTGCAACAGGAGTGGGGGCCAAACACTCAGTAGTAATGGTACCCAGGGCCTCTAACAGCATCATGTACACATGCTTTGCAGAGTGAAAGGCACAGGGAACGATCTTGCGAATATTCTTATTTTATATCATAAATATCCCTTAGCCGAATCATCGGTGTCTTCATCCAGAGACTACCCCGCCTCATGCCTTTTACTTCCTGGATAGAGTGCAGGAATATGCGGTTAATAAAAATCGGTCATTAATAATAAATGAATGAAAATATAACAGTGGGGGGTGCGTTGGCGCAGTGGGTTGGACCGGGTCCTGCTCTCCAGTGGGTCTGGGGTTCGAGTCCCGCTTGGGGTGCCTTGCGACGGACTGGCGTCCCGTCCTGGGTGTGTCCCCTCCCCCTCTGGCCTTATGCCCTGTGTTGCCGGGTAGGCTCCGGTTCCCCATGACCCCGTATGGGATAAGCGGTTCAGGAAATGTGTGTGTGTGAAAATATAACATTAAAAGACAAGTTAGAAATACTATTTGTGATATAAATATTAAAAAGTATGCCTTATCACTGTCATGTAACACAGAAGTGCCTTACGTCTCTAGGAATAGCTGCAGAAGAGCCAAGAAGACATTGACTCATTTCCTGGTCAAACTTGTGAAACAAATGGCTTGTGGAAAAAGGGGTTTCCACTAAGTATACTCACACTTTTGGATGATACTTTTTCATGAGACAATGTGCAGCCTTTTTTACAACCCAGCAGCACTCCTTCCATGTGCCAATGACTTCTGTGATTTTGCCATTTTCGTTTCGCTAATTTGCTTGGCATTACTATGTGCCATGCTGAACTGAGACAGCCCCGAAGGCTGTTCTGTGCTAGCAAGTGAACTTCAGGACCGGCTGGTTATATTTCTCTCTCCCGCTCCATCTGCAGTCAGAGCGCAGATGAACCAAAGTTATTCTCGTCTTTGTCCACCAACGTAAATCCCTTGAAATGCTTGCTCTGCCACTGGGTATCTGTGTCTCTGTCTTCTTAATGGAGAAAAAATAGGCAAACAAACAAAACAAAACAAAAAACATTGCAATTGCTTAGATGGACCATTAACCTTAATGGACATGAGACAAAATGCACCCTACAGATCTTTCCAAATCATTTAAAGTGATAGAACAGAAGTTTACACTCTCTGTTTCCACGAGATTTTCTCTTCCACTGATTTAGCTGTTCTGGTTATGTAGTGCTGAAACGTACAGCTGATTCAGAAAAAGCTAATAAATAAGCATACATTTCATTGTGCCTTTGATCTATAAAACATGAGTTCCCAGTGTCTCTGCTGATTAAGTGTAACATGAATAAAGCTTTCATCAAGGACACAAGAAAAACAGGAAAGTTCTGCTGAATTCAGATAAGTAGACGAACTGGTAAGATCTTCTTAAAGCAAAAACATCAGACGCACACCTTGGACAACCTTATAATTTGCAAGTTACCACCAAAGAGAGGTGTTGTTGGTTAGACTACAAATACAGTTTAGGCCCCAGAAGTTAAGGAGAATTTGCTGGTTACATCAGCAAAATAGCAAGCTCTCTCCTTGACACGAAATTGTCAGACATTAAGTTTGGTCTTTAATGAAAACAGCCTTACTCTAAATCATTTACATGCCCTAGTGTTCATGAACCTCCTGCATCACATTTTCTTTTTTACCTCATTTACTGTGCTGCTTTCAGCCATGGTGATCTAGTTATTGGCTGTGAAAAGGACAGGCACCAACAGCACTGCTATTGACTAGAATTAACACAGTAAAAAATCATATCAGGTAAACCTACTAACTCATCGCTCAACAGAAGTCCCCCAAGGCTCAGTACTTGGACATCCTTTGTTTCCTTCTACAATAGATCCCTATGCTCTGTTGCCACTGAACATTATAATTATGCTAGCAGCATATAGCTCTCTTTCCTTTACCAGTTCTGATTACAATTCAGCATATCATATGAATAAGTAAATGGGAATAAAAACTCTGCAATTAACAAAATGCCTGTATTCATTTTGTTCTTTAACTACTTGTCTGCACTAGCTATCTGGGCTCAAGCAAGTCCTTAGTAGCCTTCTGCATCTTTGAAGATACAGAGCAGTGATGAGAAGACCACATGAAGGCACTCAGTCTTACCCAGGAATATCCTAGATGCAGCATAGTCACTGCAATGTAAATCTTTTCCAGAACTATATTTCTCTAGTTTTATTGGATTAAGTTTGGAAGTATGTTTATTGTACCAAAATCAGTAACAATACTATAAATAATGCACACTCAAAGATCCAGGGGTAAACAGGTACATAATTCACAGAATACGTTGCAAGACGTATCACTGAAATTATCAGTAAACAGAGTAAAAAATCTATACGTCACAGTAACAGATATATCTGATATCCAGCCTAAGCCATGCCTTGGAAAAAGGCGTATATGGCAGGTGCCATTGAGCCAAAGTAAACTATTGGATACCACTCACATTATTTTCATTGCAGGGAAAGGGCATATCATTGCTTTTCCATGCATGTCTTTGGATGGTGGAGGAAGGTGGAGCACTCAAAAGGAAACCCATGTTGAACACATGGAAAACATGCAAACTCTACAAACATGGAATCAGATTCAGCTGTGTGACATTGGCATTAGGCCTACTTGTTGCACCACCATGCTGCTTTAAACTAAGATCATGTAAAATCTACAGCCATATTTAGTTTTGACATTTTTGTCTTCAGCAAGTAACCAAAAGGCAGACCTAATAAATGTGAATTTCAGTGAAGTGTATTTATCTAGGGGGGTGCGGTGGCGCAGTGGGTTGGACCGCAGTACTCTCCGGTGGGTCTGGGGTTCGAGTCCCGCTTGGGGTGCCTTGTGACGGACTGGCGTCCCGTCCTGGGTGCGTCCCCTTCCCCCTCCGGCCTTACGCCCTGTGTTGCCGGGTAGGCTCCGGTTCCCCGTGACCCCGTAAGGGACAAGCGGTTCTGAAAATGTGTGTGTGTGTGTGTGTGTATTTATCTATAGTGACAAACACACAGTGCTAAAGCTAAAAGCTCTCTCGTGGACCTGTAATTATGAACTTTAGGTTGGATGAGAAAACAGTCTTCAG
Organism: Scleropages formosus; assembly: GCF_900964775.1. Taxonomy (NCBI): domain Eukaryota; kingdom Metazoa; phylum Chordata; class Actinopteri; order Osteoglossiformes; family Osteoglossidae; genus Scleropages; species Scleropages formosus. Next base: position 39,332,092 of record NC_041806.1, on the reverse strand, counting down.
TGTTACTCTCATACTAAATAATGTGTAACAACTTTGAAAGAGCAATTTGTTCCATTTAGTTTTCCTTTTTCAGACAGAATAAGCCAACTTTATGCTATGCATTACCGTAAATTTCACTTCTCCTTCCAATTAGCGTAGGAAGGAGCTTGTGAAGTGCTTTATGCTAATGACAGTAACAATAGTAAGTTCTGCATTTCAGTTTTTCTATTTTTTTCCAGCCATCACAAAGTGAAATAGAACTATATATCTGTGAAAACACATTAGTAAGCAATGATCTACTGCAGGCAAAGCAGCTTACAGGATTAAGCTCTGAGTAGACATTCTGTATCTATGGTCAATAAATATACAAATAATGTGCTATGAAATCTTGCTATGACAAACTGCTATAAATTCTCTGGTGAAAAGTTGGGTTGGGATGAGAATTAATAATCTTAGACAATTAATGTGAGTTTTTGAGCGACACAGGTCCTTTCCTGCTCTCTACATACTTTTCTTACATGGAAACATCTTCCAGAAAGAGAAGAACACTGCAGGGTCCAATGAAAAGCAGGCATCAAACTGCTTAGTTGAGGGTTGTTATACACAGAAAAAAAACCCTGAGCTGGATGCAAGTGAAACTAACCAGAAAGACAATATGATTAGTGACAGACAAAGCTGTCACCTGTAGGTCAGTAAACCATGTGTGACTGATTTGTACTGTAATCATATCAGCTTTGACTTTTTGATATGGTAAAGCTTTTTTGTTCCATTGGTTGCCCAACATGTTGTAAGAGACTCTTGTTTCCTTTCTGCTCTGCCTCTTCTCCAGATAAGACTGGATGCCATGGGAAACAGGAAGCTCTACCAAGAGTCAACACGCACCCATAGCTTGACCCTCCCTTCTGCATGGGAAACAACTGTGTTTTCCTGTAGAATAAAAACATATTACAGTATTATTCCCTTAGTTATGGCTTGCTGACCTATACAAAGAAAGCAGTTTTTCCCTTAATGTGTTCAGAAATTCTTGGATACAAATGTAACTAAATAACAACATAATAAGTGTAGTGCATTTCAGAATATAGCATGTCTTCATTGTAAGTTAAATTATTACTGTACTATTTAATTACACTGCTGCTCGTTTTATTGGATTTTAATGTCAATTGGTAAGATAAATCCAGTAAAATTAAAATATCTATTGCATTCATTAATCAATTCTCTACTGTACCTTCCTGGTCATTACATAGATATACCCTGTCTGTAGAACATAATTACTGTAAAATCAGACAGCAGATGGGATTCATGCAAAACAATAAAGAGATGTCCACTCCAAGGAAAGTAGACCTATACACACTTCTCATGTATCCCTGCAACTTCTAAGGACATTTACAGTCTCTGAGCATTTGGCTTTCAATCTGCAGATGTATGAAGTTGATCCAATTCAGGGTCCTTTCCTAAACAAAATATGACCCAGTGACCTTCTCCACCCAATGTCAGCATTCTGCCTAGTCTCATGGCTACCTCAGTTGATGAGGAGGGAGGATGAGCAACCTCATGAGATTTTCAACCAACCTGCCCTAAAACTGACAGTGATATTAATTGTACTCATTAATAAGATGGGGTAAATAAACTGTTTCAACAGGATGCCAGCTCAGGTCAGAAACATTGCCTTACTTGATTTTTACGTTGTTTGGTTTATGCCTTTACCAAAAACAGGTGTCAAATTTTTGTATTGGAATCTTTGTACTGTGCTGACAACTTAAAGGTTATAAGACTACATCTGTCACTTCTACACAACCTGCTGAATTGTTGTAGATGTGATCTGGAAATGTTTCAAGATGCTTCTAGATGCTGAGAAGAGCACATTTTGTCTATGTTCTTCTCCTACTGTGAGATGACAGGATGTGCTGATGTCATCACACTAAAGGATGTGCATCATCCTACAACAATTTTGTCTAAGTCTGCTGGATGAGTGTGTGACCAAGCAACACAAAAGGGAACATAATATGAAATATGAAATAAATAGTAAGTGAATAAGTTTCAAAAGCCCTCTCCTTGTTGCTTTTTCATTCAAATGTGAAGCTCTGCGGGAGACAACCATTATGTTCCTCTGTGTAGTACATTAAAGTGGTTCTCTGCATGCACAGAGGGAAAAACAACTCGACTTTGACTTGCCATAACCACACTACATTGAACATTCTTTGGTGCCGCAATGTTTTTCTTTGTGATCTAAAAAGCAATTAGAGCTGATGTTCACAACAATGTTCTGCTCGGAACCACTGAAATGGTGCAACATTTAGTGCTTATTGATGAAAGATGTGATATCATTTCACTTCAGATTTTCACAAACAGGTTTTTAAAAGTTCACAAGACAAGCAGTTAAAGCTAGAATAGATATATGTGATCCTCAGATGAACTTTTATGGGAAGGTTTGTTACTTCAGTCGAACAGAATTGCGCTTCACAATATTCTCAGTCTATTACCCCTCATTATTCTGTGGTCATATACAATGTGTTTTTAAAACCAAATGAAGTCAAACTGGCAAATGTCTGAGAGAAGCAGTAATTCACTATGTATTTTCTGGCATCTGTTCCCGATGTTCTGGATAGTACAGTCACTGCTTTAGCAGACTGTTAAGCACACTCACTGTATAGCTCACAGATGGAGCATTTGAACAGGACCGTAGGAAGTGTTGGCTTACAGATGACCCAGAGCAGGCTTTGCGTAGCAGTGCTGCTCTTCTGATTCCCATCGTCCACCTCACAGTTGTGCTTGCCTGGTAGTCATGTTACTGCAGATGCGCTCCTGGTCTAGAGGCTTATGATGCTGAGCTCTTCAGCTAAGGCTTGTCATTAAATTTGGCCTTTCATCTACTCAATTTCCTCATTAATCTCCTATCATTAACAGCTTAAAAAACATAATTTCTTAAACTTTTTTCAGCGTATTTAAGCAGCTTATATATAAACTGACATATTTTTTTTCAGGCAGTACTGCGTACGTAGAACATTTGTGAATTAAATTGTTATATAATATAACATGCCATATCCTCACAACGTTTCTGTAACGATAAAACAGCACTATGTACAAACCAAAAAATACTGTAGATAGAAGCCAAGAATCACTTAGGCTGTTCACTTGTGACTACATTTTGCAGTGCTTGTTGTTACCCAGTCAGCATGTAATATTAAAGCAATCTTAAAACAATTCTGGTATTTTAGTCCTCCTCATAATGTATATTTTTTGCTGTTAACTGTGCACTTGGGACAGCTGGTAGTGTAATGGTTAGAGCTGCTGTTTTTAGACCCAAAGGTTATGGCTTTGAGTCTTCATCTTCAGCTGTAGTACCCTTGAGCAAGGTACGTACCTTAAATTGCTCCAGCTAGAGTTACCAAGCTATAGAAATGGTTAAAGTAGCCTAACATTGCAAGTCACTTTAGAGAGAAGTGTCGGAAAAAATGTAATGCTGGTTTTTCTTAAGGTTCTGCTGTCTTAAATTCTAAATTTAATGAAATCCCTAGTATTTTAATAATCTTGTACTGAATTTTAAAGAAAACTTTATTGAATGATTAATAATGAATAAAAATCCTAGTTGACAAAAACAATTTAGAATTTGTACCTGTGAAGGTATGAATACTTGATATGCTGTACTACTGATATTTATTGAAAGTTATGTACCTTATTTTAAGACATTGTTTTAACTGAATTGTAAGGTATATATAACCTTTCTGAACCATCAGATGAAATAAGTAGTTATCTGACATCCGTGGTTCTTACAGTACACACACACTGTCGGAAACCACTTGTCCCAAACAGGGTCACGGCAAGTATACAGTATTCTTTCATTATAATAGATATCTATAAGATATAAATTGAAGCTGTTAAGAATTATATGAAGCGTTATGTATAATGCAGCAATGAGTACACCCCTTTCAAAGGATATAAAAGGATGAGAGAACATTCAAGATGCAATTTATGTGTTTGTCAAGAGTCAACTTGATAGCATTTAGCAACAACATGAATAAAACATAATGACAGAAATCACTCTTTCCAAGGCTTTATATCATATAGATGTAAAGGGTATATCTGCTGAACTCAACCTATGACTGTAGAGATTCTGCTCCACATACACAGCTTTAGCAGAGGCCAATATTTCATGTACATAGGCCTATTACCGTGAAGAGTAGAAAGATAGGCCACATTCACTTTCTGCAGTGATTTTCTGGCAGCTGCGACCATGGAGGCTATAGACCTAACGTGAAGATAATCACTCAATAACTCGAGTGAGGAGGGCTATACCACCAATTTCTAGTGGGCCAACTGTTATGCACCACGCAAATTTTCAGGGTTGATCAGCAATGAACTTGTTCAGTTTGAACTCAATACAGAACATCACAGGGGCTCCACACATTAGCTCTCTCTTGGCTTCATGTTATAATGTAGCTGGAGTTATCTCAAGGTTATCCGAGTGCCCTTAAAGGCTGCTTTCAACCTCAGCTGGCCACCCAGTGAAATACAAATCAATTCGTATAAAAAGTTTATTATGTATAAGTACAGCAGGACATTTAAAAGGACTTCATTCAAGGAAATGAATAATGCAATAAGCAGGTGCATTTGGACAAGCAGACTTCTCACCATGCCTCTTCACTGAGATGCCTGGAGGAAAAATAAGAAACACCATGAACCAAAATTATAAACACAATCTCTTCATGTATCATACATCCAAAAGAGAACAATAATACATGAAGGAATGAACCACAAGCAGACTAGAGAGCAACAGAGCTGTTTCTTACAGGCTTATACACTCAGAGGCTCAAATTTAGCAGCTGCTGTACATATGGCACAATTCTCCCAAGTTGCAGTAACAGGACTGGTGTCCATTACTGGTGAATTAAAAGAAAAAAAGACACTGTAAAGATGTATGCTGTGAAAATGTATTAATTAAAAAATTGGAACTGATGTAATGCTGTAATACCCTACTGCTTGTCTGTTACTGCAAGACTGAGCAAGCTAAGATTAAGCTATTTAAATAGAAATGAAATCATTTAAGGTATTGTTAATCATTGTACAGTAATTGTTATAAATTGTTTTGACATGTTTAGATAAATTGCTAAGTTCAAGGAAGGATGGTAGTTCTTGAGGTTGTGAAAGGTATGAGGAATGGTGATTGGGAATGTTTCTAAATATAGGTAAGTGAATATCTGTTGCATGTGTAAACTGTATATGTTAGAATAAGTTTTGAAGTGTTCCTTTGTTCTTCTTGTGACATTTTAAAGGCCATATATGTAATGGGGTCCCATGCAAGTGTGGGGGGCTGGTGCTGTACCTCAAAGAACTGCTACAATGCTGTTTGGAAATATTTACCATAATGTATCAGAAATGGAGCAGGGGGTGCAGTGGTGCAGTGGGTCAGACCACAGTCCTGCTCTCTGGTGGGTCTGGGGTTCGAGTCCCGCTGGGGGTGCCTTGCGATGGACTGGCGTCCCGTCCTGGGTGTGTCCCCTCCCCCTCCGGCCTTACGCCCTGTGTTGCCGGGTAGGCTCCGCGACCCCATATGGGACAAGCGGTTCTGAAAATGTGTGTGTGTGTGTGTGTATCAGAAATTTTTCCCATTTTGTAGCCATTTTAATTTTATAATGATTTTTAAAAATATTCTGTACAAAGACTCATATCAGATTTTTGTATCAGATGTTTTGGGACAGAGATACACATTTAATGTCTCAGATGATCCCTGCTCATTTTTGGTAAACTGATCCATTCGCTTTAGAATTTCTATGGCATGTTTTATACCAGTAAAAAACACCTATACAAAAAAAAATACCTAGTATTAGAAGGTCTTTACAATGTCAGCTCCATCTTGGCACATAATATCTTTATATGAGGTGGACAAGGAGGAAATCTCAAGCACAAGCATGAAAGAAATCAATACAGGGAACTTTCCATCCCTAGGTATTCAGTTATACAATTGCAAAATAAAACAACAGTATTTGTAAATACTCCCCAGGAAATACAGATAGGAAATAAATAAATATACATGCCTGACACAGTTTAGTTCAGAAATGCACTATTCATAGAACTATCTGAACTGAAGACCCTGCTCTTCCACATTTCAAAAATTCACTTTTGGCATCTTCCCTGTTTTTTTTTTAAAAATGTAGTTTTTAACACCATCTTTTCTTTGTTCTTAACATCATGTTAGAAGGGCACTGATGTTAAAGTGTGTAGAAGGACAAGAAAAACACATTTTTTAGAGCAGAAATCCAAAACTCTTTAGCAAAAATTCTTCCCCAACACTCTTGAAAACACTCCTAGAGTCCTGCATGTATTAAACACTGTGCTGAAAGGCACAATAACTATCATGTGAAATGACTGGGGAGTTACTCTCCTGGGATTTTCAGTCGATCTGCAGTAGTCAACAATTTAGTGATTGGTACGGAGCATTTTCAACATTCAGTGTTTAATCGATGCTAATTGGCTTTTAAATTATCTGTTACACTTAACGCTGCTGATGCCAAGAATAAAATAGCACAGCAGTGTGTGTGAGCTCCAACAAAGGACATAATTTTGTCACATCTGCAGGTATATACTGAAAACCCAGAAAAGGCAACAGAAACTACACACACGGGCTGAAGCCGTTTGTCCCGAGCAGGGTTGTGGTGAGCTGGAGCTTAACTCAGCAACACAAGGCATGGAGCTGGAAGAGGAGGGGGCACACCCAGGACAGGACACCAGTCCATCACAAGGCACTCCAGGCAGGACTTGAGCCCCAGACCCACCAGAGAGCAGGATCCAGCCAAGCCCACTGCACCACTGTACCCCCCTAACACACACACACACACACACACACACCATCTGAACCGCTTGTCCCATACAGGGTCGTGGAGAGCTGGAGCCTAACCTGGCAACACAGGGCATAAGGCCGGAGGGGGAGGGGACACACCCAGGACGGGATGCCAGTCCGTTGCAAGGCACCCCAAGCAGGACTCAAACCCCCGACCCACTGGAGAGCAGGACCCAGTTCAACCCACCACCGTGCCACCGCGCCCCCCTTACCCCCCTATCCCCCCTAACAGAAACTATCAAACACAAATTTTTTTCAGTAGTAATTTTGAAAAAAAAAAAAAAAAGCCCCTCTGCCAGAATACAGTAAGAAGGAAATTTAACATCTGTTCTAAACCACTTCTGCCTGGATCATTTCTAATCAAGTAAATATTCTAAATGGACTAAGAGAAATTACGTATCTCTCTGAAGGGAGTAAATTAAATGAATCTGTCACGCCCACAAGCCAAGCAGCCGCACCTGCTGGTAATCAAGGCCAGGGATAAAGGCAGCGCCGTCCCGGCACAAGGTTGCGTAACCTTGCAACGCCCTGGCTAGCAAATTCAGCGTTCGTCCCTTGTACCCTGTTCCTCGTTCTTGTGTCTACCTGGCTTTCGACCTCTGCTTCCTTTCCCTTGTTCTGAGTACTGTCTTGCCCTCCCAGAGACGTTTACACCTCGATCGACATACGCCTGTCCCTGACAACTGATTTCGCCTGCCTCTCTGTGTTGGAAGGAATCCGGGATGACCTCACTCGCGGTTGGGTCTGAACCACCTACCTCCTGTCTCCCATCCTTGACTGTGACAGTATCCATGAGCTGCGATATTGGGGTTGACACTTTCACCGTGAATTTTTCTTTAATTTTTATTTCATACATTACATTTTCCCGTTTTCCTGTTTAGTCAGAAAATCTAAACCAAACACACACACACACACACACACACACACACACACACACACACACACACATTTTCAGAACCGCTTGTCCCTTACGGGGTCACGGGGAACCAGAGCCTACCCGGCAACACAGGGCGTAAGGCCGGAGGGGGAGGGGACACACCCATGGACGGGACGCCAGTCCGCCGCAAGGCACCCCAAGCGGGACTTGAACCCCAGACCCACCGGAGAGCAGGACTGCGGTCCAACCCACTGCGCCACCGCACCCCCTAAACCAAACACGTATTATTTTTTTTAGATACCTATTTTATTAGCATCCTTAAAAACACTGAACATCTGGCTTCTAATTTCCTAATATCCTTAATGGACCAGGGGAAAAAAAAAAAGAAAAAACTCACTTGCTCTCTATTTTCTGAAAAGGGCTTCCAAGAAACTTTGCTTTCTGTTCTGCATTTACATTTACATTTACATTTATTCATTTAGCAGACACTTTTGTCCAAAGCGACGTACACCTCAGCAAAAGTACAATTTATGCATTAAGTACATTTATGCATTGTTCTGCAATGTTGTCATGTTATAGGTCAATACCTCTTTCACCTGAAGAAAGGAAAACATAAATTTAATGCTTATTCCTATCATTGTGTACTATCTTCATCTGAGAATAGAAAAACATCATTTTTTTACTCCTGTATACTATCTTCACCACATCGTTTATTCATTGTAAGTTGTTTATTATGCATAGGCAAAAAAAGTTCAGAAGCCAAAATCATTCATGGGGGTAGCAAAGCTTACAGTTTGAGTGAAATACAATATAGATCTCATGCCTGTGACATCACTTGCATTTACCTGTAATGCACACAGGAGATCTCCTAATGTCAATCTTATTGACACACCATTCCTCCCCAGGGAAGGCAAACACCATTATACAGTCTGAGCATTATCGCATTACTCTGGCTGATATCGCAGCCTCTGAAATCCAACACTTGTGTGGTTTCCCAAACTGACTTTCCTCTAAGCACAGGCCTTCATTAGAGCATCACCACACTTTTACAGTGCTTTGTGCCTTAAGAGCAGCTTGCTTGACTACGATCCCAGCGCTAATTGGAAAACCACAATTTACTGAGTCTGCCTTCCCGCTTTTCTCTTCTAATTGCCATGAATTTCTCACTCTGAGTAATGTTTTTGGCCGTTGTCTTTCCCACAAGTATCAGTGCTGTTTTTATTACCTTTTGCAGTGTTCATTCATCAAACTGAACCTGTACTCTGAAAACTGAACAACTGAGTGTGCTCTTTGGAAGATTTACCCAGTGACTCTTAATCCTAGCTGTGCTCTACATTGTTATTGCAGGCTACCGCACACCCTAGTTTCACAATACTCTAAACAAGGAGGTATATACAGTATATTTATATTCACTGCATTGTTATACTGAACGAGCACACAGCTGAGAGTGACCAAGAATTACTTAAAATACGTTGCTTGAAACCCCATCTACTTCAGGTTTTTGATTTTTAAATTAAATTAAAATCAGCTATGCATATCCAAATTTTTGGGTGCCACAAAAATAATTAGGGCCAGCGAAAATATGCATATTCCAAATATCTGGATTTTTTTCTCTTTTTTATCTATTTACATGGTGACATGGTTCGTTCCGGAAGGATATGTCGGATTCAATTGCAGAGCGAACAGTAGTTTATTACAAGGTGGAACAGGAAGCATGGTCAGGGACGGGCACAGGTCTTCGATCAGCAAACGTCGTACACAAGGGCAATCCAGAAACGTGGTCGAGGAAACAGGCAGGCGGTCAAAACACAAAAAGGCTGATCTGGGTTCAGGAAGGGGAAGGGACACATGGGACGAGGACAAGGGCCCAGAGAAAGGCGAAGGCGAAGGCAAACGCTGAGTGAGCGGTTTGGCGAACAAGGTTCCGCATCTGACTTTGTTCTGCCTCTGCCTTTTAAGCCTCCGTCTCTGTCGAGCTCCAGGTGTGCCTTGTCATGCCGACGACATGGGCGTGGCACATGGAATAAAACTTTAAAATAAACCTTCCGTTAAGCAATATTTATTAAATATGAAAAACATCCAGGAGGCATGGCATGATAATAATGAAGTAAGTTTTATGAATTACAGTCATGGGAATTATGATATACCTTGCACTCTGCAGCAATGCAGAAAAATCTAGTATAACACATATTCCCTTAATCTTTTATTTAATCATGTCTCATTAGAACTAGCACGATTGCCAATATAATACCCATAAAAATCCCCTATGGAGGGAACAGTGAATTACACCCAAACAATGAAGACGAATAATGTGCGTAAAATTTTTTGTCATTTATTTTTACTGAGCTATAACTGGAAGACCTGACCTGAAAGCTGAATCACTGCTTTACCCTGTTCGCTGCATCAGACACAAACTGCTTGCTTAATTATGCATATACTGCTTACCTTAAAATTCTGACACTTGAATTATTGCTTGTGTTTTCCACACTAACAAAAATAAATCACTCTTATAGTACCATCAAAGTGACATAGATATTTCTTTCCTGCTTGTAATAGAAAAAGTAGAGGGACAAGAGGCCCATAGTTGCACTATAGTACGGATTAGATTATTTAATTCTAGAACAGACATTTTGTCAGGTAAAGCTACTGTAAAGTAGCTGTAACTTACACATGCATAAAAGATGAGACATTAAAGAGTACATACAGTATATTCTGGAATACAAGTTGTTTGTGGGTAGTAGTCTCACCCACAAAAATTAGGTGATCAGTATGATCACTATGAATAATTATGATGAACAAATACATGGCAAGGCAGTTCAGATTAAGCACTTTTTTTTTTCAGACATGGACCATGTTATTGTTTCAACTCCATGACCAGTGCTATTGGACCTCTATCTGTTCCACATTTTAAGAAGCATGATTACTGCGTTGGACATCATGGTGATGCAGGGTGTAGTGCCAGTGTCAGTGCCTCACAGCTCCTTGACTGTAGGTTCAGACATGGGTTTGTATGTGGCTCAGCCTGTGTGGACCTGTGTGGAGTTTGCATGTTCTACCAGTGTTAGCATGAGTTTTCTCTGGGTGCCCCAGTTTCCTTCCACAGTTCAAAGATGTATTTCAGGTGAATTGGTGACTTTAAATAGCCCTTAATGTAAATGATGAGGGAGTGAATGAGTACGTGTGATTGCCCTGTGATGGACTGGCATCAGGTCCAGGCTGCATCCTGTGTCACCCCGATATTTCTGGAATAGTCTATAGAACACTGCAGCTACTCACTGGAGGAACACTTAATGATAATGGAGCAATAGATGCTCACTCTAGTAGTGTAACAAATAGCAAATATTTTACCTGCCTGTGTCCTGCTGTTAAACTGCTAAATACTAGGACCTCCTTTAACTCATGTCAAGCAAACACAATAACTGGCACTGCATCCTTGCCTTAATTATGTCAGACTCAATAGAAAGCAAGCAAACTCAACTACCATCACATTTCTGAACCCGGCATTTTATTACTTTTCGCTTACAGTATGTGCTGTACCTTATCATTTAATTTCTGCCATCCTTCATCAGTCTGCAGTCAAACTGGTGTGTATTAAAAGCTGAACTGCGACAATAGAAGTGGATTTTGTGGGGTTATCCTATCTGAGAGGAAAGCTACACAAAGGGCAGGCAGCTTCTTCATCTGGGGCCTCTGAGACCTTTGCACTTCCAGCCATCTTTTGGTTCAGGTGTGAAATAGGATTGATTAGGTGAATGTAGAAAGCTTCAGTCACCCTTTTCATCGCAAAGAAACACTATGTACTATGGCTTGCCTGTCCCAGTCTTTGTACTTCCTCTGTAGAGGTACAAAAGAGACACCTGTGCACAATCTAATACCTGTCTACAAGATGCTGTGTACATAAGTAGCATTTTTAGAGTACTAAATGGTAAATTAACATAATCTAACAGGAATATACAACCTTTTTAGATATTAAGAATTACAAAGCTTTGAGGAGCATCTGCCTCAGACTGAATTTCAGATTCCTTTAAAGTAACAATAGCGCTTTCTGCATTGAAGAGCATAATGAAAAGTATTGAGCTTTACGGTTACTTAAAAGGATTACATATTGGATTCATCATATTGTACTTTGGACATCTAGCTTTTAGCTCACCACGCGGATCAGGATTTTCTTCACATTTCTGTTCACATGACTTGGCACCAAGCTGACACAAATTTCTCTCATGAAACTTTTAACTGCACTAAGTTCTTCTAAACCACACTCCAATAATAATGCTCTGACCTCAATCCCCCAACCCTGTCCCTGCCAGGCCAGATCAGTGTTCCCTAATAATGCTGGACTACAGCTGAGAACTTTACACCCATCCTGCAAATGCAAATTTTTTCCATGCGGTAGATGTAACTGTTTATGGATTTAACACAAGTTTTTCTTTCCATAAGTCTTTTCTCGGGCCTTGCTTCCACCCTGCGTCGGACAGGGCTACGATGAGTCATAGGTATTTAGTGCTGAAAACAACAGTCTAATCTGTAGAGCTCCCCGTGCTTGTCTTACCATAAGCTCCAACTCCCTGTCGTGCATCACAGTTAGATCCCAGGTGATCCGAACTGTAATGCAAGTCTTCATATTATGCAAATCGGCTCAAACTGTCATCCCCCACCATCTATTTCAATCCCAATTTATTGCAGAAGTTTCTGTTCTGAAATTGTATAATGACGGAGGTAATCTTTTTGGACTGTGGGGGGGGGGGGGTAAACTAGGGTACAAGCCTGTGGTATAATGGATCTATCTCTTTTTGCAAGGAGTCTCAAAGAAATCCCAGATGAACCAAAAGCACTCTGCTGAAGAGCACAGGCACTATTACTGCAACAGGAAGTACTTCTACAAAAAAAGCATCTCTTTCCTGACCTCAAAGGGGCTAACTGACAAGGAGGTAATATTAGTGGTTCTTATGTTTTCCCGATGGAGCACAGAACAGCATTGTGGGATACTGGAGAGTACAGATAAGAAGGAGTCTCAGCCACTGGTCTTAAACATCTATTTTGAAACATGGACATTCCTTCATGTCCCATCAGCTCAGTTCAGTGCAGCCAAATGTATTCAAATCCTACCTCACAGAGATTTTTAGTTGTGGCCAAGACAATGCAAAAGGTAACTACAAAATAAACAACCATAAATACGCAGCTTATATTTAATGTTTTATACTTCCTGGGAACCCCATGAATTTTTCCACACGTGTCATTTCAATTTAGGTTGTTTAGTTCCCATGTCGAGTCTCCGAACTGCTGCACACGGAGCAATATTTTTCAGATGAATAAATAATGCTGCACGTTCTGTAACAGAATGGGTCATGTGCTGGTGGGAAAGTGCACAAGCAGTCACTCGCACTGTCACACTCTGTCAGGGCACATTCTGCATCAGCCCTTCTGAGGACTATTGCTTCAGCTATCACCTTCAAACCGCTTCAGCAAGCGCACGCACAGTGATGCACACATAGACAGAATGCAACAGCTCAAGTACATATCCTATGACATTATCCTGTAGGGTTGTTGAGCAAGACTGTGTGCAGCACATTTTGAGCAAGTCAAAGGTATTTTGTACCTGTTTACATTCATCATTCAAGCTGTCTGAGATGTTACAGAAAAATGACAGGAGAAGAATTCTTGTAAGACTGTTCATTACAGATTTGAGAATGCTTAATCACATTGATTGCTAATAGATTAATGGAGAGTGGGCAGCTAACCAACATATTGTTTCAATAACAATATGGCACATCATTAATTAATACTTCGAAAACATTTCTAGCAAACATAGGTCTGTATATAAAAAGCTACCGTGCCATTGTACATATACAAGTTTTTAGTCTTTGGAACAGATATAAGAACAATAAATTCTTGTTTTATGTCATTATATTTATGTTTAACATTTTTCTACTCTACAATAAATGCAGAAATTGGTTAATGAATTATTTTACAGTTGCTTTTTTGAACATTTATTGGGTCTATAAGGTACAGAAACAGTGAATTATTCACAGAAATTTTATGAAGGGTCATGAATATAAAATAAATTTTTAAGAATAATAACATCATAAACTTACTGTGACAGTGTGCATGGCCTGGTTTGAAGAAGACAAAGCCTATATGTCGCATTTAAATAAATGAATAATAAGAAAGTTTAAGCACAGTGCATCTTACAGTCTCTGACAACACTCTCTGACAAAGCTACTTTCCTGACTTTGTAAATGCAATGAAAGTTGATTGTGGCAGGCTGAATGTCATGGATCAAGATCCAGTGTTGCAGACTGGATATTTGAAAATCTGGACCCATTAATTAAAAGTTGTATTAATAACCATGGACTGGATATGTGAAAAATTAGTTACTGGGACATGCCTGATATAGGTCCAATGGGAGCCAACCAGGGTGCATTCTTATGACATACCCAAGCAGCCTCAATGGACTCCTCATAATCTGGAGGATCAGGGATCCAATGACTTAGCTCCCACTTTACCACCAGAGATCGGTACATTCTTTGAAACTGCCGACGTTGCACCAATACACCCTTCACTCTCTTATTCTCTTTTCCCATCATTTATGTACACGAGTATGAGATACTGGAAATCCTCCACTAGGGGCAGTTATTTCCCCCTCACCTGTGGAGGGATAACACATTCTTTTCTGTGAGATGTCCATGACCTCAGCAGAGATGTGCTCATTTTCAAACCACCTCCTTCACACTGCTTCACACTGAATGTTACAATCACATGAGGCTAAAAGAACAAAATCATTTACAAAGAGTAGAGATACTACCCTTAATCTGCTGAATTAGACACCTTCTGATCCTTTGCTGCTGCTTGACATCCTGTCCTGCCCAATCCAGATTTGTATATTCCCATTTCATCTGTACTAACATCTATGCCAAGAAACAGAACTAGACAATAGTTTCACGACCAGGAAAAAACATATGAATTCTTCCTCCTGAATCTCAGACTCAGCTATCATTTGATGTCTCCATTTTAGTACCCTAGCATAAGCTTTGCCTGTGAGGCTGATAAGTGTGGCACCACTGTAGTGATACACAACCTCTGCTCCCCTTTCTTAAATTTAAGGACCAGAACCTTAGTTCGTAAATCCAGGGGCACCTTTCCTACCTTCCACGCAATATCAATCCCCCCAGGAGCGGTCAACATTTCCACGCCATTGCGCAGAACAGCCTAGGCAGGATTATGCCCTCTGCTTGTAAAGCACTGAATGGTTTGCAAGAACAGCTTTGGGGCCACTCAACAGTCCTTCTACTTGGACTCTCAAAACTCCTTCTGTGCCTGAGCTTTTAATTAGAAACTGCCAGGATCACCCCTTGTTGTTTAGCTTAACAGCTTCCCTTACTACTGGTGTCAACCAAAAGGTGCTAGGTTTGCCATGGGAGGGAAAAATAGCCCTCCAACCACAGCTTTTAGCACCTTGAGATTTTGAACATGGGTCAATCAGACTGAATCGTACAGGGCTCATTCAGAAGACAGAGAAAGTTGTGTTGAAAGCAGGATTTGAATTGATCTTGTACTGTGCTGTTCACCAGTTGTTCCCAAAGAACTCAAAAAAATTTTTGGGTCTTCCAATGCCTGTCCAGGTTAATCCATCAAATCCAGTTCGCCAAGTTGCCACATTGAAAAAATCTCTGATCTGCCACATCGCAGTGATCTCTGATCTGCCAGAAATAATTTCCACTGCAGAGACCTCAACTGGGGGCTTGTGAGTATCCCCACATACACCCAAGGTTTTTCACAAGGAGGAATTCCAGAGTAGAAAGGAGATGACCACCATTATGAAATCTGGTCCCAGTGCCAATGGGTAGAGGTAAAACCAACTACAGCTAACTAATATTTTACCATATGCTGCACCAATGTGGGCTCATTCCCTACCAGAGGAGCAAAACTTCACATTCACAAAGTCAGTTTCCATTAGCAGGGTCCAGTCCATCTGAGTCCATGGGACTCATGCCTGTTACTTTGCTGGCATTGCATCTGACAATGAAACTTTATTGTGTATTTACTAGGCACTCAACAACAAATCCCACTCCTGGCAGGGCTTTCAGGTGTGGGTGTCAGTTCCTTTTACCCATTCAGGGGACACTTTTTTCTCTGTACTGATGTGACGGCCATCATGGACTATACGTATCCTCAGAACTACTCACAAACGAAGGCCCTTGAAGATGCCTAAAACTACAGATGACATAGCTCTGAGGTTCACTAAGACACACAAGGTACCTGTGACATTCCATGGGTGGAGCACTATATATCTGCTCCTTTTAAGTAAGTTAAGAACAAATAGCAGATATATATGGAGACAATCACTGTGTTTTTGCTAATTCAGCATTAACTACTTTATACATTTACATTTACATTCATTTAGCAGACACTTTTCTCCAAAGCGACGTACATCTCAGCAAAAAATACAATTTGTGCATTACATTAAGAGAAAGAGACATCACTGCAGACATGTGATTCTTAAGTAAATCTAGCTTGATGAATCGATGTTCATCAACTGAGTAGGTGCATAAAACGCAGGATAGATAATCCTGATGACCTCCTACCAAAAAAAATTTTTTATTTTTTTTTAAGAATCAGGTACACAGACAAGCAATCACATACAATGCCGGAGTAGCGGCTGTATAAAGGCCTATCTGGGAAAGATCATGAAGTTATGGTGCATGAACCTTTACACCTCACATGAGCTGGATAGATCTTGGGTGAAATGAGTCTGGAAAAGATGAGTTTTCAGACCCTTCTTGAATGTACACAGGGTTTCTGCAGTTCTGAGTGAGAGGGGAAGGTCATTACACCACAGCGGAGTCAGAACCGAGAACCTCTGTGCTTTACCTTTCAAGCTCTTGACCACCAATTGAGCAGAAGTAAACGAGCGAAGGGGTCTGGCTGGGGTATAGCGGTTGATCAAGTCTTGTAAATAGCTGGGAGTCTGGGAGCAGTTCTATAGATGCATTTGTAGACAACAACCAAGGTCTTGAATTTGATTCAGGCAGCTATAGGAAACCAGTGCAGAGAAGTGAGTAGAGGAGATACACGGGAACGCCAAAGCGTTCTACTCTTTTTATACTCATGTGGTATCTGAAAAATACTTAATATACTTTATATAAGCACTGGTATAATTGTTATATCAATACAACAGTTCAATTCAACAGCTTCAGAACACAAAAATATCTTAAAATGAAGGAATGAGGTCATGAATGACCTCGATTTGCAGCACTGGGCTCTAGTTGCCCCACTGCACTTGTGAATAATAATTCATAAGCTCTATTCAAGATGTTCATATGCCTGTGCCTTCTTTACATATTTTACCAACAAATGAAATACAAAAGTTTAAAATACAGAATGAGACTCAATCAGACCCTGATCCACCATTTTTGAATTTTTCTTTAAGGCTAAATTTTCACTTATTCGGGCTACATTTATAGATATTTTCCATAAAACCAAAAGGATTATGCATTTCTAAGGGTTCCGCAGTTAATTTAAAAACCCTGTGGAATGGAAAGAAAGGCCTGCCAATAGATGCATTAAGAGCATAAAATGCATTGTAACTAAAAAGATGTGTCCTCTAGGACCACATAAATTGATACTGTAATCCTAGAGAAGGCTGAAAAGAATAAAAAGCTGAAAATCCTCTACTATACTATATGCCATTTGGATTTTGTTTTGTTCTTTTGTAACAGTCAAGTGACATAAAGTGACACCTTGGTTCTGTAAGGAACTAGGAACTTCTGCTGTAGGTTAAGCACAGTTATGCCTGTCTTCCACAAAGAGTGTATCTGATTACAGCTTCTTAAACTCAGTCATGCACACACCTCTGATGCAATAAGGAGATTGTGCAGGTTTCGTAGTGATGGAACAGATTTTTAAAAAAAATTTGTCATCCTTAGACTGTGGATGACACAGGGTGTACATTCAGACACATAGAGATAGGTAGAATAGTCATAGTTTCCCGAGAAGTACTGTCTCTGGGTGCTATGCTTCTCAACAAACTCATCCTCACAACAAACAACACTGAGTAACTTTTCTGAGTTAGCTTTTCTTCTGTCAAGGAAATCTTCTTACAGCTACAGGAATGGTTTTCCCACAGAAAATAAGCACTTGCAATTCATGATAAATATGAAAATGAAAATAAAAGAAATAATTTGCTGTTAAGGGCTATCGCAATGTTTGTACAATTTTAACAATTCATTTTTTTTCTTCTTAATTCAAAACAATTTACACGTCTTTTAGGACAACAATTCAGTCTATTGTTTTCCTACTTTTGTCTGTTTTTTGGGGCATTTGCAAGAGGGTGCCAAGAGGAATGCTGACCTTTATTTGTTTTCAAGAGGATGCCAAGAGAGATGCTGAGAGAACTGCATTCTGCAGTGGCATCATGTGGGACTGAAGTCATGTGCTCCAAATGACATAATTAGCTTATTATCCAGCCTTGGCTTTGCTACCTGAAACCCCTAGCACTAGAGCCTGAAAACACCCATGTTGCAATAAACAGCAGCTCACTCCATTATTTAAAAAGGGACAAATGTCTGTGATTCGGGGTGCGGTGGCGCAGTGGGTTGGACTGCAGTCCTGCTCTCCAGGGGTCTGGGGTTCGAGTCCCACTTGGGGTGCCTTGTGACGGACTGGCGTCCCGTCCTGGGTGTGTCCCCTCCCCCTCCGGCCTTACGCCCTGTGTTGCCGGGTAGGCTCCGGTTCCCCGTGACCCCGTAAGGGACAAGCGGTTCTGAAAATGTGTGTGTGTGTGTGTGTGTGTGTGTGTGTGTGTGTGTGTGTGTGTGTGTCTGTGATTCTGCCTCATGATGCTATGCATCACACTGGTGACACCAAGTGAAAATTGAAGCTTCAGTCACTAGTTTTGTACAGTCCTCTTTACTATTATTCATCTCTCGATTTCCTGTAACCTTAAAGTAAACTCGGGGGGTGTGGTGGTGCAGCGCGTTGGGTCAGGGCCTGCTGTGTGGTGGGGCTGGGGTTCAAGTTCTCCTTGTCGTGCCCTGTGGTGGACTGGCGTCCTGGTGTCCCATCCAGAGTGTGTCCCCTCAGCCTTGCACCCTGTGTTGCTGGTTAGGCTCCGGTTCACCTTGGGACAAGCAGCTTCGAACATTACGTGTTGTAATGTAAACTTTTCCATTGTCCATTACTGGCTGTTGTAGAACGATGTTTTTTTGCTCTTGACTTAAAATTCATGCTTGACCCACCCCAAGCCTGGCAAATGTCACACCCACAATGAGAGCCCAACCGAATCCACCTGGCAGGCATCAGCAGAGATTAGGATAAAGGAAGCCACACCACCGCTCCCAGGTTGCAGAATCTCTATGAGACAACTGGCCCCTCTGCATTCTGAACCTGCCTCTTTGACCCTCACCCTGTGTTCCTGCCTCACCCCTCCAGGCCTGAATCTTTGTCCCCTAAGTCTTGACTCCCTTGTCTTTGACCGCAGCTTGACACTATGACCTCGGACGACGTTTGCCTCTCAATTCTTTGACCTGTATCTGTTCCTGACCACGTCTATTTCCTTGCCCTCGGACGAAAGAACAAATCATCCGCCACTTAGGTCCTACCTCCTGTCTTCTGCCCTTGTGTGCATGAAAATGTAACACAGCAGGATTACATTTTGCTCGCTTTTTAATTGTCTTTTAATTTATTATATTTTCATTTTTTTATTATGACAGACACAGAAAAGGAAAAAGAAAAAAAATGCACAAAAAATAAGGAAAAACTGAAACAGAACTTTAAAATACTGCAGTGCAAATGTGTAATTTACTTCTTTTATATGTTTGTAATTAGCTGGACTATTGACTTTCAATTATCGAAACAATACAAAAAGGTTTAATAATTACATTCAAACTATTACTTTTTACTATGAATAATACACACACACACACACACACACACACATTTTCAGAACCGCTTGTCCCTTACGGGGTCACGGGGAACCGGAGCCTACCCGGTAACACAGGGCGGAAGGCCAGAGAGGGAGGGGACACACCCAGGACAGGACATCAGTCCGCCGCAAGGCACCCCAAGCAGGACTTGAACCCCAGACCTACTGGAGAGCAGGACTGTGGTCCAACCCACTGCACCACCGCATCCCCCATCCCTATGAATAATAATATAACAAATATAGATCAGAGAATTAAACAGTGTTCAAAAAGTGAATGAACTAGCTGGTATTTAGGTTACATTCAGTTACACTCTGCATAACATGTCAGTTTACACAGCGTCCTTATTTATCTTACATATAAAGTATAATGTTCAGGGCGATATATGGGTTTTTGTGCAATAATTATGTTTGTAAATGCAGAGTTTTCAGATTTTGCTTCAGTACAGCACTTTAGTGCTAGTAACCTAGTGGCCAGCATATATGCCCTCAAGGCAAGGTTCTTTAAAAAAACGGAAGGTTTTCCTGTACAACTTCTGCCCTCAGGAAGCTGTAAATGAAAAAGTTCAAAAAGTGCAAATGTGACAATGTATGGCTTCGTAGCTAGAAGTTTTTTTTTTGTACTGGCCCCACCCTGTGTCTTTGTCCATGCTGACCTTGGCCCTAACGCCCACAAAACAATCCCTCTAAGTGCTGCAGGGAGCGTTTTAATAAAACTCCCCTCTGTTCTGAAGTGCTGGAAAGTGCCCCATCAGCAAGTGCATTTTGCAGATGTGACTCGAGCCCTGCTCATGGGGAAAGATCACAGAGGGAACAGTCTGCTGATGCTTGAAACCATGCACAGTTCCCTCCAGAGCTAGTGCACAATGCTGTGCTATTATACTTCCCTCCAACACACTGCACAGTGTGTCATCTGGAAGTGCACTGAGGTACAAAGGTCCCACCTTTTCATTCACTGGTCAAGGAGACCACAACCTTCCTGTAACCTTAATGCAAAAGGTCCAAATGCCTTCGTGATTTTGTAAGCATACTGTGAAGCAGGAGCTATGGAAGGTGATGTAATCCAATGCTTAGATAATGTCCAAATATATAGCGATATATATGTACATTACAAAGACACATGGTATCTAACCTACAAATTCCAGGGTGCGTAGATCCATTTTACATGTAAACTTCCGAACTTTAGCACTTAATGAAAATCAGATATAGCACTTAGAAACAAAACCACATAGTACATAGTGCTATATCTGTATCAGTGGTATCTGTGATTGATGACCTGTGGAAATCATGTGTTTACTTCAATTAAAATACAAATCTGTTGGTGAACTGGGAGAACAGTTTTTGTATAATCTCATACAAGTCTTACTTCAGTCTAGCCTTTTTAAGAAAACACAGCTGAATGGAAAAGAAAAAATCCCATTGCGGCCTTGCTATAAAACAGCGGTACAGCCCTACTTGAACAATTACTTGAGGTTTTAGCTGAGATTAGATGACACGAATGACCTACTTCCTTATCGCGGATCCAGAACCCTGGCAGAGATGCGGGTGCTTCTGATAGCCAGGCTTTAACACTTGGTTGTAAACATAGGGAGTATAAAGAGAGATTAGAACATAGGTCAAAGTTGTGATTAAATTCATCTGCAAATCTAGTATAAGTTAGAGGTTCACCCACTCATTTACCACTTTTAGCACGCAATATATTTGCTGAGGTGGGTGATAACTTGTGTCCAGGTATCTAATTTTTGCTGATTAAAAAGATGTAGGTCTGTTTTTTTTCACTGCAAAAGTGAACAATACTTACTGCGCAGAAAAGATAACTGGTAGAAACAGACTGAAATAATAATAGAATAGGAAGTGTAACAAATGTCATTATCCCATATTATATTTGCGCTAATAAGGAGGGTGCAGTGGTGTAGTGGCACAGTGGTGCAGTGGGTTTTTCCTGTGCCTGCTCTCTGGTAGGTCTGGGGTTTGAGTCCTGCTTGGGGTGCCTTGTGGTGGACTGGAATCCTGTTCTGGGTGTATCCCCTCCCCCTCCAGCCTTACATCCTGCGTTGCCAGGTTAGGCTCCAGCTCGCTGCGACCCCTCTTGGGACAAGTGGTTTCAGTCAATGTGTGTGTATTTTAACTAACCTAGAAAACTCACAATGACTGTTTTAGTCATAAATAGTGGAACCTTAACGTGATTAATTTTCATCACAAACTGCATACTACTGTGTCTTTTTTAATGCACTATTGCACTGCTTTCAGTTACTATGTATTATAAAAAAGTAAAATCTATGAATGCTGCTATCTGCTTCTGCAGCACATGAATGCTTTTGTTATTTCGCATACCTAAACAAATTTCTCTGTACAAGCTCACTGTCTGACCTGCATGGATTTAGTGTTATGGTACATAGCATTATTATTTGCTTAGCAAGCTTTTTCAACCGTTACTCTGTTGGATGATCATGCACTGTACTCCAGTGATTACAGACATGCTGCAAGCAAAGAAAGCAGCGATGGTTTGCTTCACTGTGGCCAGATCTGAAAGCATCTGGAAACAAGTCATCTCCTTATTCACAACTGACTGTAGTCAGCTGTCATTCTTTCAAGTTAGAACCACAGAAAGATGTTTTACTAACGCAGGTTACATTGAGCATTTTGTACGTTCAGGGGGGACCCCAATGGGTCATGGACCTGCGACATTAGGGTCATAATTCCAGTTTCCTATCCACAGCGTGACCTATATTTAATGCCTTGGCTTTACGTGTTGAACCTTCTGCTTACTAAGCCTTACTTCACACTGCCGCAGGATCCTGAGCAGAGGCAGTAATACAGCAGTGATCATGTGGGATGTAGCTGTAAACAGGGTTTCCTGTCACAGGAAAATTGATTCATTTAATTTTCATGGTGATGGAAGTTTCATTGCCAAAAATCCTAGCTCAGAGTTAAGACTCAGATGTGAAATTCTATGAGTATATTGTTCATAAAACAAACAAAGTCAAAGAAAACTTAATATAGCCAGCCTGTATTGTCTAAGTCAACAATTTGCTTATTTATGCATGTTCTTAAACAGTACTTTGAGTCAAGAGATGCTTACGGGAAGTGCTATTTATATATTAAATCAATGTAAATGGATCAGGCCAGGGGCCAAAGTTAACGGATGAGGCTAATTATGAAATTAACCAATTTAATTGGGCTGGTATCAAGGCTATGAGTGAGGCACTTCTTGTTGGCAGGTCCTCCACCACTGCTGGTGTGTTTATAAATAGCTTTATACAGTTTTTAATCTCTCTGTAGTTTAAACCATTAGCAATGGTGTAGTCTGCCAGCCACCTCTTCTACCCTTAGGAATAAAGCAGGCTACAGAAAGTAAGGGTAAGTAAACAGTAGTTTGAGGGCTCACTCTTTGGTGAGGCACTGTGCTAGAACATGAGTCATTCAGTAAAACGTGACATTACGGCCAAAGAAGTCGGCCATACCAGATGGTTATAGGTTTAATCACTTTGTGCTGCCCTTACCAAGGTACTCAATCTTAACCCCTTTAGTAAAATTGCTTGTTATATGAGCAGAAAATGAGTAAAGATACACATATCTTTGTTAACAAAGATACAGTAGTGTTTTAGTACAAAAACAAGGGGGACAGTTGAGAGATTACAGATATTCTGAGAGGCTAGTATTCCTATCACAAGAGACAAATGCACCAAAACTGTTTTCAGTTCTTCCATACTGCCTTGTACCATTTCAAAAAAATTACAATGGCATAGATTTAGATAGTCCTGCTCCATGACTGGCACAGCAATGTAGATCTCAAGTATCTCTACAAATTACCATAGTGGATACCATACACATGGGGTCCTGGTGATTTAGCACAATGAAGCAACACGGCAGAAATGTTTAGATCTACAGAGGTGTCTTAGTCATCTTAAATTACTCCGTGCTGCGGACGCTTTTTCAAGAAACTGTAATTTCCTTAGAAGAAATACAAGCAATTTCTTCTAAGGCTACAACTTGAATTTTTTATTTTAAATGTTGTAGCTATTCAAAACAGATATGCATAGTAAATATATATATACCTGAACATAGTACAGTATTGTATTACTGTTACCTTGAAAGCCTCTGGATTCATTAGTGAGGTTCTGTCTGCTTTGTTATTTGGCCAAGTAGTTGATTTGGATGATTAAATCTGTTTTAGATTTAAAATAAATTAAAAATAGACAGTGCAGAAAAGGTCCGCGCTAAAAGTTATCAGCATGAAAACGTTTTTGGTAATGTTAATGTCACTTGTCCCCATTGTTCCTGTGAGTGCTCCTGTTCCCTCCCATACTTGAAAGATGTGCTTGAGGTGAATTGGTGACACTGAATTGCCCTTAGTGTGAGTGTGTGTGATTGTCCTGCAATGAACTGGCATCCTCTCCAGGTGTTACTCTGCCTCATATACCTTGATTGTGGGATAGTCTTCTGACGGCTGTGACTCTACATTAGCTATTGATGAGAGATGATGATGGATGAATGAATGAAATCAGCAAGCTGGAAATTGTTCCCCTTTTCTGAAACTATTGGTACAGACTTGTATTGTTGCAAATGAAGAACTTGATTGCAAATTAATCCTTGTTATTTTTGTCTTATTTATTTAGTAAAAGTTTTTGTGTCCCAGATGTAAGAAAACATACAAATATACAAAAAACTTGTTAGGGAAGCTTGCCAGTCTCTTCTGCAAGACAGAGATACACGTTCCCTTTATTTTTTCGACTCATTAATCCTCCCTCCCTCTCACCTTCAGGGAGTTTTTTTGAGTGTGTTTTCTTGACACCCCTCATGTCAGCCTTCGCCAGTGCAATGGAGGGCAGGATGAAAGCTTTCTGCAGAATGTCAGCCACAGTAGGAGCATGGTTTGTGGCTCTCGCACCAGTCAGGACCTTTACGTGCAGAATCGGACTGGAAAGGGCCATGGGAATACCACATTTGATGCATTCTACTGCTCTGGTTCTGCAGAGTGATAACACCGACATATTTTAAGTGCTACTACATGCTATACATATCCCGTGCTACTTTTTAAATACACATTACAGCTTAAATTGGCTTAAATGAAGCAGAAATGGAAAGTGCATGCTGTAGCCCTGGTCTCACTACTGTGTGCTACGGACCCAGTAGACAAACGATGACTCAGCAACAGAAACAAACACAACATCTCTAAAGGCTGCTTAACATTCATTGGTTTGAGAAAGAAACCTTTCAATATATTTTCCAAAACAATAAAGGTGCTGCTTAAAATCAAAGACAAGGAAAAAGGCTTTTAACTCACCCTCACCCTTAACTTTTCAACTCTATTGTGTTTCCAACATGTTGTCAAGCTTTATGGATGAGGTGTAGCTCTCCGTGTTCTCTACATTTTCTGTCATGGAGAACAAAATGAAACATCCTGGATTGAAAATGCTCTGGTTTTTGTTCAAACTATTGTTGTGATCCATAGACTGAAATCCTGAACCGGGCAGAGAGTTAAATCACTTCTACTACTGTGTCTCTCTTTGAAAATACCTTATAAAGAAAAAACAAGGTTTTAGGTCCTATACAGAGAGGAAGCTGAAGAAGAGCAGATGCAATAGATTGAGCTCTTAAGGGGGAGCTAGAAGACTGAGGGATTATTGCTCTACTCTGATATTTGGTGATCAGCAGCTCACACAAAACCATATTACGTTTCTCAAATGTCAGCACTGTTTAGGGAATCTTATATAGTGTGCCAGAGTGGTTCTGAAGAAAAAAACGCAACTGCAGGCCTTTTCAGCAAATCTCAGTTAAATACTTTCATCCTGTAAGGCAGTAATATAAAATGGTATTAATTGAACAGGATATTATCATTTTCAGTTGTATTACGTTTTCAGACTGAACACTGGACAATTTACAGAAATAAATATTTTTGCTTTGCTGTTTGTGGTCTTGGGGCTGTTCTGAAATATGTTCTTAGATGAGAGCATGTTGATTTTGCACAAACCACCCATGCAACACACGCCACAACACAATTTGAGAGTCTCTTCTGAGTATTCATTAACAATGCTCAGTGGCACATTGGTGTATTGACAGCGTGTCTCTTGGCAACACAGGAGAGGAGGACACACACACACAGGAGGACCCTGAGGAATCCAAGGTTTGTTGCAGACTTTCAATAAACATCTCAAACCATTTAAAAAAAAAATGCAGCTGTTCTCCTATTAACTGGGAAATAAGTTGCAAACCCTTCAATAAATTACGGAAAATAAAGACCAGAAACAGGGATCACAAAAATAATCTCTGGTAAAGGTTTTGAAATATTTCAGATCAAGATGAAATGTTAAGGAGTCTCGAGGGAAATGCTTGTTAGAGGAAAAAGACTGCCGTCATGGTCAAACAAGATAACACTGGATAGGAAAGTTCAATCAAGGCATATCGCCGACTGTTTCTGACTTAGTCCTATTTGCTGTACCTTTCCTGGAAAATATGAGCACAGCGTATCAACGGCGTGGATGGATCTCCTGTGATTTGAGGGGAACCTCAGGCTAATCCTGGAGTAGATTCCGGATCAGAACTTTCAAGGAAATCCTTAGCTCATGTCCATGTAGGAAAAGCCGGATGTGCGAATTCAAGCCCCAGGTGGAAAAGCAGCAAAAACAGATAGCCTCTCTTTTACCTGCCCCATTTTGCTGTTGTGCTGGTAAAAATTTCCCCCAAAGGGCAGCAAGTGTGAATGCTTAGGAACAGGGAGCATCCTGGGGAACATGAACAAAGAGAAAGAATCTCACAATCAGGCTATAAATACCTGCTGAGATATGAGCAGACTTCTTTCCATGTCGGAGAAAAACCAGAAATTGTCACACAAAACAAAAAGATTAAACATCCACAGGAAATACTTAGTTCATTCAGCACCATAATTTGACAGTATTTGTTGTCTGTAAGGGGAAGTATTTAGTCATGGGTAAAAAAAGGACATATCACTATGTGTTAGCTTTTAACTTTTTTGTACAGTTTATGCTTAAATAGCTAAATCATAACTCAAATGTAGACATAATTGCCTTTGCACTATTCATTATAAAACAAATACTGAAGAGCTCTCTTATGAGTACTGCTAACTGAATAATAGGATTTTAAAATATTCATTTGTATTTTTAACAATATTTTTTAGGTCTATTGTACAGAGATTATTATTTGAATTGCTTGCACAACTGATGGGATAGTCTTGTTCAATATACTTCATCAGATCAGAAATTCCTGGATGACTAGCCGTCACCTAGATTCTGGTGATTGTTTCTGCTGAACTTTTTAATATGCACATTATACACCGTCCTGTTTCGGTACCTCATGGGCAGCTGAAATAACTTGTGGTCCAATGAGACACATGCATATTTTCTTTTCAAGAGTTTCTACATGGAGTCCGTGCTGCTGTTGGATGTCAAACCGTTGTGCATAGCCTGCTGTCATATTTTCCTGTCAAATGCATCCACAAACTCAGCGGGCAACCTTGTCAGATGCAGTTTGCTTTCAAATACAATTGCAAATCTCATGTGGAATACAAAGAAAAGGAACTACTATTACTGACAATGCACCATTTTGCTGGTAGACAAATGTCTACTGACTTCCATAGTCACTGCTCAGTAGCACAGCCTGGTTCTGTATTAGAAAAGGAACTACTGAGAAGGTCCATAATTGGTTCTGCCAACATGGGCGTGGCACTCGGCCAACTCGATATCCCACTGACATGTCTATTAGGGGGGTTTAAGCAAAATGAAATAAGACACTGCCCTCCTTACATCCTATCTGGAATTACTGGCTATTTGTATAGTACAGTGAATTTATTCTGGAGTTCACAGAGCCAACAGCAACATGCACCAACAGAATTAGCATGAGAAATGAGTATCAGTTGCATTAAAATAAACAGAAACCATGGAAACATTCTTGCATTTTCCAGAATCGATCAACGTCCTTTAAAAGTTTTTGTGAAGCGCTTTTTTGGGTTGTTTCCACATATGCAGTGACTAAACAAAATGATTAAATAACTTATGAAATAATAAGCTACTAAAATTGATAATAAACAGCCTGCTTTCCTATAGTTACATTTCTGTCAAAAAGAGATCACAGAGTGTTAGTTAATAAATAAATTTAGAAGTATTAATTTTTTCATCTTTTCTTTTTTGTGTATTAATGTGTTAATTCGTTAGTGACTGTATTTAGTCTGTGAGCCTCAGGCTTTGCCTGACAGCTGTATGTCCTCTAGCTCTTGTCATCTTGTATGGGCATCTTGAACAAATATCTTCATGACACTTCTTACATCTAAAAAAGACTTCTTAGCTTTCCCACATACAGAAAGCTACTAACCAACCAATTTCAACAACTGCTTGTCCTAAGCAGGGTCACAGTAAGGCAAAGCCTTTCCCAGAGACATTGGGTGCAAGGCTGAAGGGATGCCAGGGCCACTACACAGGCACACATGGTGGTTGAAGGTACTGGAGCAACTGCAGAGCAAGCACCTTGCTTAAGGGTACTACAGCCAGAAGCAGGTATTGAACCAGCAACCTTCAGAGCCAAAAGCAGCTGCTCCAACCACAACACCACCAGACACCCCTACAGAAAACTAGAATGCGCTAATTTTAACCCAGAGAGCTGACTGAACTTTCTGGACTATTGGTATAAACCTCTGAAAGAGATGCGTACAAAGTTGCTTTGGAATTCCCGTTCATGGATAGGAAGAAGCAGCAGTGGTTACATGACAGGAATAATCATGGTACATTACTGTTTCAGTAAATACCTGCATTAATGGATTAAGTCTGCATAACTTCCTTGTAATACAAAATATCTCAAGGAAGATGCTTTAAATTCCTTAATGGCCTTCTGTGGATATGCAACTATCTAGTTTATTTTCAACTCAGTATAATTCACTTCCTCTGTAACCTGTGACCTTTTTTCAGAATTGCGAGCTTATAAATGAGAGGGGCCCATCGGGAGCACTGAGATCTGGCTGTTGCTATAAAACACGCCTATAGAAAAGTCAAGAAAAGCCGACGAGGGTGGAGGGTAAATCTTTAGAAAAGAACGCTTTGTGTTTCACAGTCACAGAAAAGCTAAGCTGACACTGTAGTCTTTATCTGGCCTCAACAGCTCCACAATGTCTCTCTTTCCTTCTCTCTCTCTCTTGCCTTCTCACTAACTTCCTCCCTGTTTCTCCATGTCCCGCTTGCAGTCTTCAGTAAGGGCACTTTTGCCTGTCCCAGCATTATACAAACATCCATCTGGAAACTAAAGTACGAGAAAAGGCACTATCGTTTTGCAGCACCATTCCCTGCGGCTTACTCACTGCCACTGCCTGTGTGCTTACATCAAAGGAGATGTGTTCGTTTTTCCAGTATTCAGTATCTCAGGAACACCGGTTATTATTCTTCCTTTCTTTATTTATCAGACCCATTAGGAACCCAGGAAAGGAACAGGGAAAACATTATTTTTAGCCCCCATTAAGTGGCAACTGTGTTTGAGAAATCAAATTAAAAATGTTTGTCCACAGTCAACTTCAAGTCATCCACAGGAGATAATTACTGCAGTCACCTGTCGTCATGGGTTTGAATGATTCACGCACTAGATAATTGTTCAATTACGGTCAAAATGGAAGAATGATGGGGTGTGATTTCAGGCACAATAATAAGGTAAAAATGACTGCTGGATTTCCCTATGACAAGTGCAGAACTACTACAAAAACACATAAGCAGGTTGCTAATTTAATTAATCATGTGCTTTTAGGCCCACTCGATGCTGCACAGCTTGCTTTTTCTCTTGATCAATTATAAACAATTCTGCCACATTCTGAATCTATCGTTATGCTACAGAATGTCACACCAATCTACGTGGCTATGCATACATGACCTTCTTGTTGTAACAGGGATGATATTTGTTCTGTGGAGGGATTGTTGTGTAAAAGGGAACGTGGTGGCACAGGAGGCTGCTCTGCTGCCTCCCATCTATAAAGCTATGGAGTGGGATATGGTTTGATGATAGATCAGTGAGTGTGGAGTTTGCATGGGTTTCTTCTTGATTCTCTAGGTTTCCTCCAGTTTGGTTGCTGCCTTGTGGCTTATGCTTCCGAAACAGGATCTGGACTATCGCCACCCTGAATTGAGCAAGAGGTTATCAATAATGAATGAATGAATGAATTGTTGTGTAAATGTTGGGCAAAAAGGTAATGTAAGTTACATGACCAGTCTAAAAGTAAAATTTACAGTAAATATTCTAAATACAGCACAATGTTTTACTGCGACGTCAGACATAATGATGAGTAAGAAGCCTTTAGGGAAGTATAAGTGCATGTTGCATGACCAGTTTTGATCTGAATCTCGGAACTATGGATTCTAACTGGCACAAAGCATTCCTACATTGCAATGATCCTGCCACAATAATAAAATACACTAATGAAAAACCATCCATGTGTTAGCCAAGGCCTAACAGATTAGTGAATTAGCTCTTACTTCGACCCATGGTGTTCCTAATGTATAACCTGTTTGTCAGCAGTTTTATATGAGCTCTCAGTGCTGTGATTTTGTGCCCCCATGGATTCGTTGTTCAGGGCTCTAACATGATTTAGCACGATTTCGATTTAATGATTTAGCCATTAGGTTTCATGCTGTGGGAGAATGTGGTCTCCATTCACCCCTTGGAGGTTTTTACTTTGGCACATGGCTTAAACTCTGTGACATGCTGGAGGAAAATCCACTTATCCACCATAATAACTTTCTCCCTAGTCAGTTCCTTTCCAGGGTGTTGGTGCTGGAGAAGGCTGTCAGCCAAACATCTCACCCCAGTCTATGAAAAAGAGCTTCAGGTGAGGAGGCCTAGGGGGATGGATTTGCTTGATGAATTTAGAGGCCAGGAGTTCTCAGTCATGGTCCCGGTAGACACATGTTTCATGTGTATTGATCCAAACCATGCATTACATCACAAGATTTAATTAGTTGTCTGTCTTGGTTCAATAAGTGACCAGGTTAGTTACGCAGGAGGTGCTCATCACAGTGGAAATAATTACCTACAGGTCTAATACCTAAAAAGAATACCACCACGGAACCCTGTCCTAAATAAAAATTTGTCATGTGACATATCAAACTCTTTTTAAAAATACAATAGCCTGTAGTTTGTCATACAGTCACATAAAAAAAAAATGAAATAAGCGTGTGACTTGGTGTATGCTTTCTTTTGGAACTTTGTTCACATTCACACATGTGGCTCAAAAATGACCAATTACACACACACATTTTCAGAACCGCTTGTCCCATACGGGGTCACGGGGAACCGGAGCCTACCCAGCAACACAGGGCATAAGGCCAGAGGGGGAGGGGACACACCCAGGACGGGACGCCAGTCCGTCACAAGGCACCCCAAGTGGGATTCGAACCCCAGACCCACTGGAGAGCAGGACTGCGGTCCAACCCACTGCGCCACCGCACCCCTCCCATGACCAATTAACTGCAAATTATTTTATTTATTTATTTATGGGTAAGAAAGGACAAAACGATTATGAAGACAGAGAAGTTGGAGAGGAATGAAAGACACACAACCTTGCACACTGTGTCCTCGGACATACTTCAGACAGCAACAAGTAAGCTGACCACAGAAACAACGCAAGAGCAACACAAGTTGTGGCTTAGCTCGTGTTACGCTGCAATCCCAGGGCATATGTGCCATTATATTTATAGCCTTTATATCCGCTGAGAGGCCGAGCTAGTGAGCAAGGAGGACTTGCTTCAGGACTTCCCAGAGCATTGCCTACAAGCACACAGAACCGAACGCTGTAGGAAGACCATTTGTCCATTAATGAAGATAACATGTGCATGCAAAAATTAAACAAACCATTAAAGAACAAGTGCACACCTAAGGAACTCTTCTCTACATTAGTGACTCAAAAATCTTAATATCCATTACAATTAAGAGTTCAAGAGAGCAGCATTCAATCTCTTGGTTGCTACCTGGAAGGTTAGTTTTTTACATTAATAATATGCCTCGGAATACAAAATTGTACTTCAGTGGCAAGCACTTTAGACAAAAGGAGTGTTCTGGCATTTCAGCACTACTGGTCACAGCCATCTGGTTGTCTCAGACACCAGCGGCTGATTTAATTAACCAGAACGTGTATAGAATTCAACATACCTGATGAATTAAATCTGAGCACACCCTTGAACAAACAGTGCCAGATTCACAAGTAATAAGGATGGCTCTTTTGGGCAAAACCCATGCTGGTGGCAAGCAGCATGGCCCAGTGAGTGGAAGAAATCAATTTTACACAAACTGTGATTGAAAAAACTAAACATTTGTTGCTCTTAGGTGTCACGGCAGTTTGAGCTGTAATCTTTTTAAAGGAGTGGCTAAAAGTAGGTCCGTGCAGAGCAAAGGTTAATGGTAAGTCCATTAGGGGCACAGCTATAATCCCCAGAGGCAAAGGTGACTGCTTAAACAGCAGACAGCAAGATAAGCAGGATATGTTTGGTAGCCTGCTGTGCAACAATGCAGCTGTCGGTGGCGTTAGTCTTGCCTTCTCAACCCGTTTCAGTGCTTGCCTACCATATTCCCTGACCCGCATAAGGTCAGCATCATACAGACAAGTTTTCATGGTCTCAGTCGGTCCTAGAGCTGGAATGCAATGACTCATTAATGTGTTTTTACTAAAACTGTACATGGAAATATATTTTACTGCTTATAGTCCACACCAAAAGCTCCAATAAGTTGTTGACTCATGTGTCTATTTCTCTTCCAGTACAAAAGCTAACATTTGAGCTGCATGATAATTCAGATGAATTCTGAAAGATCTGATAATCTTTTTGGAACTTCTTAGTGCTACATGACCACGCCTGCTAAAAATGCTTTGTATCATGTATCTGTACATATTTGCATTTTCTCAGTATACTGTTTCTGTCTCTGTGTTGCAGTGACCCAGTTCAGTAGTTAATTAAAAAAAAAAAAAAACTATGTGAAGTGCTCAAGGAACTGGATTTATCATCAGGGTCAAATGAGAGACTTTCCCTTTACCCCTAAGCCATACACATATTATTTACAATTAACACATGTTAGTCGTAGCAAGAATAGTAGTAGTAGTAGTAGTAGTAGTTGCAACAGCAGTAGTAGTTGTGTGATATTTTAATGAGTAATGAATACATTTATCCAAAGAATACAAAGTCTACATGGATTTTTACAACTTTCTTGCATGTGATCTGCAGGTTGGGAACCCTCTTAGGCCCCA
Organism: Scleropages formosus; assembly: GCF_900964775.1. Taxonomy (NCBI): domain Eukaryota; kingdom Metazoa; phylum Chordata; class Actinopteri; order Osteoglossiformes; family Osteoglossidae; genus Scleropages; species Scleropages formosus. The sequence continues at coordinate 39,299,262 of NC_041806.1, read as the reverse complement.
GGCCAAGAAATTTCAGTAGAGTACAAGATGCTAAAGCTCATCAAAGCGTAATGAATGCGATCATCTGAACAGCACAAGACTCTGACACTTGGTATCAGCGAAGCTCTGAACGAATTTTGTCCTTTTCTCTGAAGCAACAATGATGAGGAAGAGTCAGCTGAGGCTTCAGGCTATTATTGAATAAAAACTGAGCACAGCACAGACTTGCAAACACCCACCACAACACCTGCCCACACACAAATATGCAGTGTGTGTACATGCATGGAGAGACACATTGCAGGTTCACTCCTTCTCTGAGATAGACACCTTTATGTGCTCAAGTGTACAATGAAGCACAAAACTGTTCTCTTCTTTACACACATATACATTACATAAAGAGATTCATTGCACATAATAATTCCACAGTCAACATTTAATCTTTGAGGGACATATGTCCAGAAGGATGACCTTGACAAGCTTCTGATCTTTGAAGCGAAAGAAGGGAGGGGCCCTGCCAAACAGCTTGATTACTTTTTTTCTGCCTCATTGATAGTTCTGTTAGTTTTCTTTATATCTGTTTATGTTTTATTAATTCTATAGTTTCTGTCAACTTAACTGCAAAAATAAAAATAATTAAAGAGGAAGAAAGAATACAAGAAAAACTGCTCCCAAGTGTATATTTCTTCCTTCAAATATTGGATGTCAAATTTTTGGAAGTTTTCCCTGTTATTGCAAATACAACCTCTAAAATGCTGAAAAGGCGTGTTTTTCTTATGGTACTGGTACAGAAGCCATTTATGCTTTGAAATCATGACAACCTCCCTCCATGTCTAAAATCCAAGCGGTGAGTACCAAAGGCCTCAAGACATCCATCACCCAGGGTGAGCGAGAGTGTCAGATCTGGTAAAACACGATGTAAGATAATAAGCTCTTCCTGCTTGCTCTTGATTTGACTACCTTAACATTAGACACCTCTCACACGTTTCCAGTCAATATGCTGACTGCTACTGTCTTATTATTTTGACTCCTACGCAGTTGAACATATATGCAGAAGGTTATGCATTGGTAAATGAGACTGGTCTTGTCACAAAGCGATTTGCGCTGACACTGTCCATGGTACTGAACTGAACTGAACTGAACTGAACTGAACCGAAGCGAACCGAACCAGCCCCCTCGCTACTGACCCGGAGCGTAAAAAGCGCAGTGCGAAGAATACAAAAGTTTGCAATGAAAATTACGCATCCATTCACTAAGGCACAATGTTTAGGGGTGTATTTCACATACCCCATTTATAAGCAGATCTTCTACCTTTAGGGTTTAGATCGTCGAAGGGTAGGACTTCACTCACTGCTGAAAGCGCCCATCTGCGACTATACTCAAAATGTTTAATAAATCCATTGATACTCCCCCTCCCCCGACCCCGCACACACACCTTTTTAACTTGTTGCATGCGAAGGGCACCACCTAACTTTCTCTAACACATGATGTGCATATGTCAGATGTGTTAGAAAGAGCTGCTGCGAAGCCATTGCAGGTATTTCACCTGCTCCTGCGCGCCGATGAACTGTTTGTAACGTGCCCTTGAGAGCAATCCCCTGTTGCCACATCCCCCTGTAATCATTAACATCGGAATCACTGTCTAAAGGAGAAGTCATCTTAAGGAAGCGATGAACGACATTTAAGTCGCAATTTTTTTTTTTTTTTTTTTTGGAAGGACCCTACGAACATACTTAGATCACACATACGTGGCGACAAACATCGAAATAATCAGGTATGGGGGTGGTGGACGAGCACCCCTTTAGTGTCTTTATTTGTACAAAAAAATGCTTGCAGTTCTATCTGCTTTATCCGCAGGAACGTAGCTAACACACAGTACTGGATTTTTATAAAGTGTAAAATTATTGTTATTTATTTGTTATCAGTAACAATTATTTAGCTGAAGCCTTTGTCCAAGACGACTTTCTCTGTGTCAGATAATTAACTTTACAATCATTTACCCATTTACGCCGAAAGGGTATTCTTACAACGGAGTAAGAATTGGTAAATCAGGGTAAGAATTATATGAGTCCCGCCTTTCCTTTCCCCGTCTCTGAGCAATTAATTATTCACTTACAGTTTAGTTGCAAAAACAGCCCCCGGATATATTTGACCCTGATCATTATCGGTCGGGTGGATTTATTCTTATACAGAAACCCTTATAGCGGTTCAGTGGAACAAAATTAACAGGCGACTTCGAGCCGAATAACATCACATTAACACACATCTGCACATGATCTAACATCCCCGTCGTTTTCCTTCTCCTTTACTGTACCTTTGGGTGGAAAGGGTTTATCCACGGTGTCCTGTCGGGGCGTTAATTTCTCCGGGAACGATTTTTACTCCATGTCATCCTGTTTATTAAAATAATAACACTCATAATAATACGGATAAGAAAGAAAATTCGAATTCAGAAGCACGGTAGGGCGCATCCTCTGGACCAACCGAGCCGCGATTGCTCCCTAGTTCTTCTTCCAGAAGTGTAGTTGAAAACCCTCTAACTGGGTGCTTCCGGACGAAAATACCCCAGTGTGTTTAAAAAAAAAAAAGAAGAAGAAGAAGAAGAAGAAGAAGAAGAAAAAACCAGTCTACTTTAGTCCATTGGAATCCGATCAGTATTTCGTTTAATCTTCCTTTCCTTTTGGTGTTTTATTATAGTCCTCATTTTCCAGCAGGCGATCGGGGTTTCCTATCGTCCTGCCAAGTGGGAAAAACATCACGTTTTCTCATTTAAACGCGAAACATTCGCAGATGCTCAGCGCAGCAGCGCAGAGGGAACGGGCGACGCTCACGTTCGGCAGCATTTCAGGCGAAAGCTGAGGGAAAGTGCGCTGCGGAAAGGCACCGGCAATCCCGCAAACTGCGCCCCTTCCACATCTCCGGCCAGGATGACACACGGGCTCGGGGAGATCAGCCTGAGTCTCTCTCCGGGCTGAGAGAGACCCGAACGCCTGCCACACCTGCATTCACACACGTGTGTGAAGTGCTCGCACTTCTGCTCTCCCCCGATCCTCATTTCCACGCCAGGGTGCTGAAGTTCTGATGATGCTGATATAAACGGCCATTGCCGCGGTTCTTTATTGAATGATGATGAGCGCAAATAAATCCCGACATGTGCAGCCGGGGGGGGGGGGCTGACTGACACGCGCTGCTGTGTCTTAACAAGCGGATTAGGCCGTTTAATAACCAGTCAGAGGAGTTCCGTTAAAGGCTCTCCTTTGTCTGGTGCGCGAGCACATAGGGACCGACGACGGATTATGGTTAAAGACAACCAGCTTTGAACTCATTGCAACATATGCGATGCTATTTAAGGCTCCGAAGGCCGTGACATGTCCAGCAGTTCCACTTCATGTCTTTGGCAATCAAATTTGAGCCGGTGGTCCAAGCGGACTTCGATCTTTGCTATCAGGCCCCTGTACAGTACCGTACGCGTGGACATTTGTGCAAATTTTCTATCCATGCTTACTTCGGAAAAAAAAAACATAATTCTGCTACAGTACCAATGCAGAAGGTGCACATATTTTAATAGCCTCTTTTAATGTATGAAGGTATAAGCACATGTTTGGCAGGTGGTGCAGTGATTTGGGCTGCTGCCTCACAATCTAAATGTTCCTAGTGTGAATCCTGCTTCTGTGGTTGTACTCTTATTCAAGGTACTTGTTCTGAATCTGTACAGTAAGCGTGCTTTCTATAAAAGGGTAAATTACTGCAAATGTATCTGATTTACTTACATATTATGCAATTTTGTTTGGGATCTATAAAGTTTTTACCTATCTAATGCAAGTTACCTTGGATAAACGGGTCAGGTAAAAGAAGGTTAAAGGTTCACAAGCAGTTTATGTAGTGGTTAGGGCTGCTTCTTTCAGGTCCAAAGGTTGCTGAACTGAATTCCACCTCATGCTGTAGTGCCCTTGAGCAAGGTAGTTAACCTACTGATTCAGTAAAAATTACTCTGTTGTGTAAGTGTGTGGTTAATCAGTGTAAGCTGCATAGGAGAAAAGCATTAGCTAAACAAATAAATGTAAATGTAATATTGTTCATGTGAGTGTGTGAAGTGGGTGCGGCAGACAGTGTAATGGTTATATCTGCAGCCTTTGGACTTGGAGGATCATGTCTGAATCCTAATTACTGGCACAGTACTTATAAATTAAGTGTATTAATTATGCTCAAATCATTGGAAGCACCTTAACATTGTAAGTGGCTTTGAAGAAATACATCAATTAAATGAATAAATGTAATACAGGTGATAATGATAGTAAGTTTCTTACCTCGGACGATGGCTGCAGTTGGACCAGTTACCTTTGCCCAGTGATTCTCTAAGCCTATCCTGGTTCTTGCTAGATTATTGTAGATACCTTATTTTGGAGATATAGTGAACCAATTGTGTCTTCTTCAAGATGTGCTTTTTTTAAGAACCTGAGCTTTGTCCACGCCAACTTGTCAAAACTTGTTATATGAAAATAGCTCAGCTTCTGGACAAAACTAATATGTAAGGTACAGTACCCAAGAGGGAGTCATATTTGAAAAAACTTACATCAAGCCCCATCTTGATAAAAATGTATTGCAAAAAACTCCTCACCAAAATGGTAAAAAATGTGGTCTGATGAGAATATGGACAAGGGCCTCAACTCCACCAATCCAGCGTTCATTTTACGTTATGGTGCTAAAATCTCTCTTGAGAGTAGGTAATTAATAAAGGACAGCACTCATGAACACTGAATAATTGGAAATTCATTTCGAGCAGGAGTGTTCCAATATATAACCTTCTTCAGGTCTCTTCAATAGATGAAGGCTGGGTGGTGAAACAAGCCTGTGTGAAACAAATGTCTACAATATCAATTATTCTAGGTTTGGAAAAGCTGTCCTTTATTATCTCATTTTCTGATGAAAGAAAAAATCTTTTGCCCCAATGCCAAGTGACATGTTTGGTGAAAGAAGAGCACCACTTGTAATTCAGAAAAAGAAACTGTCCCAGGCTGAAGTGTGGCAGTGGCTGCTTAATGTTGTGGGGTTGCTTTTCATTGTCAGGTACTGCTAGGCAACTCAGAATGGATTTAGAAATGATGGAGCACAACAAAAGCAGATCCTTGAACAGAACTTGTAACAGTCTGCAAAACACCCAAACCTGGGATGCCAATTCATTTTTCAAGAGGGTAGTAGCCCCAGACACAATGGGATTGCAACCTCTAAGTTACCTAAACAAATTAAGTGTAAGTCCTTGTGTGGCTATATCAAAGTCTGATTTGAATCCCACACAAAACTGATGGCAGGAATTTAAGGTCTACACCACTCGTCTGCAACCAACAAACATCAGCTGGAGCAATTCTAGTGAAAATTAAAGCCTAAAAATACAAGAAAGTAGCGATACCACAAAAGGCTCAAGACTGATTGCTGCAAAATGGGAACAACTAAACACACACACACACATTTTCAGAACTGCTTGTCCCACACGGGGTCGCAGAGCCTACCCGGCAACACAGGGATGAAGGGACACACCCAAGACGGGACGCCAGTCCGCCGCAAGGCACCCCAAGCAGGACTTGAACCCCAGACCCACCCAAGAGCAGGACCCGGTCCAACCCACTGCACCACCGTGCCTCCACGCCCCTGACGCAACTCAACATGAAATGGTAAAAGACTCAGGGGGGTGGAAAATTATCAAAGTTCAGATTTTCCATTTTCAATTTTTCTAATTGTATTAATAAAATACAAAACTGAGGTTAGTAGCTTTCAATTAATGGGATACATGTACATGAACTATATGAATACTCACAGTTACAGACTTTTATCACCCACTTGTCCTAATCAGGTTCACAGCTTTCTGGAGCCTATCTCTGAATCACTAGCAAAGGAATCAAGGGTACTCCCTGGATGGGACAACAGTCCATCGCAAGGTAGCCACACATGCACACATTAATTGACATTCTCACACAGTAAGGGCAATTTAGCATTGCCAGTTCCTTTGAACTGGATGTCTTTGGACTGTATGACGAAACTGGAGCGCCCAAAGAAAACTACTGCAGAGAACATGCAGTCTCTACGCAGACTGAACAGGATTCAAATCTACATGAATAGTGCCACAGCATTTTAAATATAATTTAAATTATGAATAGATACAGCAACTCTACACCTCCAATGTATTTTATAGAGAAGAAGTACAATCATAAATATTAGATAAGTACTGCAGTGGTAATAGGCAGGGCATTCAGTACACATGTGTTTTCTAATGAAAGACCAATGAAATGAAACCCAAATTGTCCACTATGTTAAGCAGTGTAATGCTGCTTGAAAGAGCAAACAGCTCTCCCTGAGAAAACATAAATTAGTTTCCTGTTTGATTCATTGCATATGACTCATCCTAATCTATGATGGGTGGGGTGTTTGAGTATTGGGAGAAAGTGTTGCAGTTTGAAAAGGATTTCACAATGAACAAAGGGAACCTTGAATCAGAGCTAGTACTTCATTGTTTCTAGATTCATTGGTCTTGGAAATGGAAGCCGTAAAGATGTGAAGGCTGCTAATGTATTCCTTAAGCAAGAAAAAAAGTTTTCAGTCGAGGAAAACAACGACAAATGTTAGGATTCAAAAATTATGCTTCAAAATGACATAATTCTTAACAACGAACTTTTGTGATGCATGATTATATCTTCAGTGACATCATGCCAAGATTAGTAAAAGAAAAGTCACATTTGTACTATGGAAGTTCTTTTTCTAAAATAAGTGGAAGCATTAACAATTTAAACAACTGCTAAGCATGTGTGAGAGCCCAAAGGAAACACGTTAAAAGACTGTTAGAGCTTCGTTTTAAATAGCATTGGTAAGCAGTGGGTGTTTTGTTAAAAATTTGTTGAAATAATGACACCAGTCTTTCCAAAAATATTATTAGTATATCAGCCTGCAAACTGATTTAAGACAGTGTTTTATCAAGAAGAGCATCCAACAAGTGCAGCTGTACATTTATCATCTGATTTTAAAAAAAAAAAAAAAAAAAAAAAAAAAGAAAAAGCAGACAATAGAATAGAAAATAGAGGTTGTGATTTCAGAAGCAGCCAGAGATGTGACAACTGGACATCATACAGTATCTAATGTAGTTACGGCTCCAGATCTTACTACTGTGCATAGGAGTCACCTGATTTTAGGCTGAGTTTAACTTGTTTAAACAGCCACAGTGATCTGTGGAGGTCTAACCCTTTCTTCTACAGCAATTTAAGAAAAGGAAAAAAGATTTTCTAAAATAACAACAAACAATTATGGCTGTACATTTTTAATTTATACCAAGACAGGTAACACTTTGTCTTGGAGTGCCCTTAAACACAGCAGTCTTATGAAGTTTCTGAAAAACACTGGTTTTCTAACTCTTTACTGATTTAATGAAAATAGGCATATATTTGCACAGAGATTCAACCTAATGCCTCCTGGTTTTAGCACAAATTCAGTAATATGCTGAAAAATAGTACTTTAAACTGGTACCTTAAACCCAGGCTCTACTGTAGACTCCATATTCTATACTAAATTGCCACAAGGTAATAGTTATGTAAATTCACACTTTGTATTCGGGAATGCCAAAAGGTTTTCTTGTCTAATTTTATAAAACCAATGGCCAATGTAATACCCTTTGCAATTTTCAGTGAGGTACATTAATTGGGTGGCTTGATTGCAGATTTGATCTTGGCTAGGACATTCTCTCATTTTTGTCCTTGCATTCGCTACAAGGCCTTTTGAAAATCATGCCTTTCAAAGCTATCATAATCCAATATTCTCCAGCAGCTTCTGCCAACTCATTGTGGGCCTTCATAATGACGAAGATGAAATCGCTAGACACTTCCAGTGCGGTAATGGTCCACTAAACATCAATCGTCTTTTCTTTCCTCTGCTTGCTCACAAGGAACAATTCTCGCCCGGTACCCATATTCATTCATTTACAGATTAAGCGGCACAGTTACTAATTACTTCGCCATAGCATTGAAATGGGTGGTCATAGACACAAATTAGAGAGGATAATGTGGCTCTCCCTAATCTGTTTACAAAAACTCAAAAGGAGGCGATGGCATTGATCATGGGAAAAGCAAAAGTCACTTAAATGACTCATTCAGTCTGCAATTACAGCACACAATTTTCTGTGCACAGCATGCCTTTTAAATGACGTTTCCCACTTTTTCCAAAATTGTCCCTGTAATAACACAACGCAAGCTTTGTCTTTGTCAAATTACCTTAATTAAAATGAATGCACATAACATTAAAAATAAATTACATTATTATTGTTTGCTAACTATAGTTGTGTTAGAGCATGTGTAATAAAGTGCTGTGTTCCAAAGATTGGTACCAAAGCGTGTAGTACACTAATAAGAATAATAGATGAGAAATAGTTAGAATAGTTATTCACAAAATTCAACCTATTTATAACATTTTGTGAATAAGTTGAAAGTACTTATTGAAAGTTATATCATCGGTGTAAAGCTTCTAGTATATTTGCCTAGATTGTGTCATATTTGGGGGGGGGGGGGGGGGGGGCACAGCGGGTTTGGTCAGGTCCTGCTGTCTGGTGGGTCTGGGGTTCGAGTCGTGCTTGGAGTGCCTTGTGATGGACTTACATCCCTTCCTAGGTGTGTCGTCGCCCCCCCAGCCCTGCGCCCTGTGTCGCCAGGTTAGACTCCGGTTCACAGGACCCTGCTTGGCTTCAGACATTGTGTGTGTGTGTGTGTGTGTGTGTTATATTGTTATCATGAGACTATAATGCCAACCATTTTTGACTGTTTAAAGAGAGGCATAATGATACAAATGGGAGATATGTTTCACTTTGTAATGTAAAATTTAGGACAAGCCAGCTCCAATGAGTCACTTTGATTTTAACTATAATGTTAATGTTGCTTATGTAAGTAAAAGTGGAAGTCAATGGCATCCCATTATGCACAGCTGTACCATCCATATGTCCCCTGTGGTCCAGAAAAGGCCCTGCTTTGACTGGGTCAGCACATACAAGCCACTAATACAGAGTTTCCCCTTTAATTCTTCAAGGTTACTATATGGCAAAAGAGAAAACAGATGAAACTAAATGTGCCTCATATTGTGCATTTGTTCACATTTAGGTCTCCTTTCATAAAAATGCTTTGATCACCTTATCACTTAGTCCATTACCGCCACAGAGCGTAGGCGACTGGCTCACATGTGTCAGACAATACGCCTCTGCGTGTGAAAAAAATGTGTTTAGATTTACATCTAGGCAAGAGCTTTACGGAGATCTCCAAACGTGGTGCTTGCGTACTAGTCACATGAGTCTGACCTACTAAAACATCTGATGATGGTAGTGGTTCTATGCATTCTTTCAAGCTAGTACTACAGCTTCAACCTGCTTTAGAAGGAGGTGATTCAGTTAGAAGAAACTCATCCTACCCTTACATCTAAAGACCTGGAACTCCCAAAATTGCCATGATTGCTCAGTTAAGGACAAAGTGAATGGAACTGCCAATCAAAATGTTATGAAACACTTATTTGATACTTAATTTTCAGTTTATTTAATTTCTCCTGTTCAAAGTGTGTAATTCAAATTTTTCCCCAAAATCCAATATATTCCCTTTAATAAAAGGCAAAGCAAATTGAAACAGCCGTATTTTTTCCGCGTGTGGGAGAGATGGGTATCTGCTTTTTGTACTTCTCATTGCTTAGAGTAATAACAAATATAATGCAGGTACCTACATGGTGTGACAGTACAAAAACGATGGAGAACTTGTGTGTGTGGGGCATAGTGGCATGTTAGGAGCATGTTCATATGACAGCAAAGAAGAAAGAGTGTGCGAAGTGCAGGGTAAGAGTGTGTTATACTTGGTCCGCACTGCTGCAATGTTACCCACGAGTCATATTTTTTCAACTCCAATTCTTTACTCCTGAATAACTGGGGGACTACATCTTGGATGAGCTAACCTGTAAAGTGGTGGAAAGAAGTGTCTATGGGTGGATGGTATTCTCCTCAAGATTTTGTTGTACTTTCAACATGCACCTTGCTGAAGGTGACTGTTCTCATCTGTCCTAAGTTTACATTTAATTAATATTTTTCTCCAAAGCAATTTAAGATGCTTACAATGATTTACCCTTTTGCACAACTAGGGAATTATTAATGGAGCAGTTTTTTTTGGTAGGCACCTCACTCAAGGATATTACAGCAGGAGCTTGGGTTTGAACCCTAGTAATTCCATCCAGAGGCACTAGCTCAGACTACCACACACACACACACACACACTGACTGAACCACTTGTCCCATACGGGGTTGCAGGGAACCAGAGCCTACCCGGCAACACAGGGCATAAGGCTAGATGGGGAGAGGACACACCCAGAACAGAACACCAGTACATCGCAAGGCACCCCAAGCAGGACTCGAACCCCAGACCCACTGGAGAGCAGGACCCAGGCCAACCCACTGCACCATCGCACCCCCCAGGATACTTCATCTGCTGTCAAATAATGATGTTTGTTGGATGCTGTACTTCAACAGAAAGACATGATAATTGGGTAATTGGCTCCGACTAAAACTCTAAGAAATTAAAGGAACAAATGAAGTAATATGTTCATCTTCATTTAAAAAATATTAAGTCTTTCAGTAATTTATTGATTAGATACAAATCTATTATTAGTTGATTTTGGATCAAATCTGTTTTTTATTCTGAAAGCTGCAATGGTTGAAATATCGTCTCATTTAAAAAAAAAAAAATGTTGACGATGAAGATAGAGCACGTTAATGTGAGATGTCACTGAAGCAGCATGACTGATCTGTAAATTCCCACTTTGAAATTTAATTGGCTAGCTCATTTAGAGCTGACTGTTCAAGATGACAATGTCACTGTTAAAGGCAGACCAGATGGAAGTCAAACAAATTTATCTAAGGAGCTATAGAATGCTGGAATTCATACTATAATGAAGCTAATTTAACTTCTGTTCTAGTTCATCCAACTATCCAATTTTAATACTCAGTTGTCCTGAGTAGGGTTGCAGGAAACCTGAACCTATCATGAACGCATTGTGCACAAGCCTATGGGTGGGTACACCCTAGATGGGACAGCAGTCCATCGGAGAGTCGTGTTTTAGTTAACATCGCAAAAAAAAATGTGTTACGTATTGTAGTTTGTACTCTCTCTCCCCCTTCTCTCTGAAACAGAGTAAACAGGCTCCCAAATACGTTTTCATTTATTCATTTAGCAGACACTTTTTTCCAAAGTGATGTACAACTCATAGAAAATACAATGTGTGCATTACATTAGCAGAAATAGAGACTTAGATCCAGATTTGTGATACTTAAGTGCAGTTAGTTTGTTTTTTTTTCCACCATATGAACCAATGTTCATCACACGAGCATCTGCATAAGACTTTATTTGAATATTCACAATTCCAAATCACCTTCCTAGTAATATGTTTTTTTTTTTTTGAGATATATAGTATACAAATATTTATGTTACATTACAGGAGTTGCACTGTAAAGGTTTATCTGGGCATGATCTTAAAGTTATAGTGCATGAATATTTATGCCTTACATGGGTGAAGTGAGTCTGAAAGAGGTGAGTTTTGAGACCCTTTTTAAATGTAGACAGGGATTCAGCAGTTTTGAGTGAGAGGGGGAGGTCATTCCACCACAACAGAGCCAGAACCGAAAACCTTTGTGCTTTACCTTTCGTGCGCGGGACCACCAAGCGGGCAGATGTGGAAGAGCGTAGCGGTCTGGCTGGGGTGTAGTGGATGATCAAATAGAAACTTTTTAGGCAGTTTTTATGTCTAATCTTAAACAGACAGCAATATTTCCCCACCTGGCTTCAGCCACCGCTCTTTCAGAGACAAATTGGTGGTCCGCCTTTTTATGATTAGTAAAAATGTGATTATTAAAGAATGAAACAGAAAATGTTTCTTCCACAACAATCAATGTGCATTTACTGTATTTTTTCTTGTGGAGAGCAATTACTCAGAGAACCAGAGAAAAGCCAACCCGGGAATTACAGAAAATACGAAGCGTGGCAGCAATGATTTCACAGGATCAGGTCCTGAAATGTTTTTATATAAGAGACTGAAGAGGGAGATGTTATGACAAGATAAAGCAGCTGTGTTATTTGTGTACTTCTTAGTAAAATATGTTTTTATTAGTGCTGAAGACTGGTCAATGCACAAATAAATTAAAGATGAATCTCGTAGTAAATTAAAATGTGCTCTTTCTTCTGTGGTGTAGTAGGTAGCTCTGATGATCAGGCCCTGACTCTGTCTGAGTTTGCATTTACCATAAATCACATGTCTGTAGGTCAATGGAGGACAGAGGCCACTGGTGACCCTGAATGTACAGCAGTGCACTAGTATCTGGTCTATCATGTGCTGTGGTTTCTGCTTGCTGGGCTTTATTCTGGGTTGCCATAAACCGGCTTGGACAACTGGAGTTCTTCACTTAATTGGACGTAAAAGACCTAACATGTCTATTCCAAAACCTAAACACAAAATGAGAACTATTTCTTACAAATTTCATACATATATATGTTTTTTTTTTCCCTCACAAAGGATTTATCTTCAGCGCTGTATTTACATTTCAGCAAAAAGAAAGATTGTATGTATGCATGCATGTATGTCTTTATTTGGCAATATTCAATATTTATGTCACTGGTTTTCTTTCAACTGGAGCTCCTCAAAAGATGTAATCCTGAAAAAAAAAACTCTCCCCAGGATTGATTAATAATCTCTGCTAAGGATTATATCCAGCTTCCAATGAAACCCAGCCTGACAGAGTGAATCCACCATCATCTTAATTTTCTAAAAAAATTCAATACACTTACTGTTTATAGTACATCCTCTTGGACAAAATACTGTTTTTATAAACTAAATCAACCAACAAATTAAAACAGTTGCTAAAATGTCTAGCAATTATTAATTCGTAGTAACAAGTGAGTTATATTTATGTATAAAGTTTGATTTTGTCCGGTAGACCATCCTCCAAGTAACTGACTCTGCTAACGTCAGGGTCCACACCATACAGATATTTTATTGTACGTCAAAAGCCGTTTAATGACGTCTCTGTGACTGAACTGGATTTCTGTGGATTTATTATATACTGAACTAATAGAGTTTAATTTCTCAACACTATGAACTAACATGTATAATGAAATCATGTATAAATTTGAGAACATAAAAATTGTCATTTTTAGTTTTATTCAACATATGAGGGGAATGCATAGAAAAAACACTGAACGTTAAAGTCTGTTTTGATACCATTACCTCTCACAGTAGTGTGAAGTGAACCCAATTCAATGTTCTTCTAGTATTAAATTTGAACTATTATTATGATTATTATGATTTACAGGAAAGCAATTCACATCTGTCTAATAAATGTACAATATTGCCTTGCAGGCCAAAATGCTCAGCAAATCAAGAATGAATGAGTTTGGTCAGTCAGTGCACCAAATGTAACACATTATATCACAATACTTCTAGCTAATGATCTGACTGGACCTACACTAGTATAGAAAAATGTCCTCCACACAGGACTGGTCAGAACTTTTTTGCTACTGAATCCAATGATTTATAGTCACATGGGCTGTCACTGAACATCCACACCTTCATTTTTCTTCAACATGGTGACAGAATACTCATAGGACCACATCACACTTCATCTCTGTGCTGACGTCCACCATGAGTAACCCTTGCTCTTCTTAACAAGTTTTGCCGGGTGTTATGAGAGCTTTGTGCCCAGTGTGCCGCTATCCATCTACAGCTTCACTTCAGTTTTTATATGTGATACCTACAGTACTCTTTGAGCTGAACTATTCATACAGTTTGTGTTTGCAGTTAGGAGTAATATGTATTGCCAACATGGGTTTGGAATAATGACACTGACCTTCAAAAACAGTTCATTGTATTCTGCAACTATTTGTTGAATCGAATACCAAACACCAACACACACACATTCTCAGAACCGCTTGTCCCTTACGGGGTCACGGGGAACCGGAGCCTACCCGGCAACACAGGGCGTAAGGCCGGAGAGGGAAGGGGACACACCCAGGACGGGACGCCAGTCCGTCACAAGGCACCCCAAGCGGGACTTGAACCCCAGACCCACCGGAGAGTAGGACTGCGGTCCAACCCACTGCGCCACCGCACCCCCAAACACCAACACACACACACACACACACACACACACACACACACACACACACACACACACACACACACACACACACACACACACACACACACACACACACACACACACACACACACACACACACTTTCAGAACCACTTGTGCCTCACGGGGTCACGGGAAACCGGAGCCTACCCGGCAACACAGGGCGTAAGGCCGGAGGGGGAAGGGGACACACCCAGGACGGGACGCCAGTCCGTCGCAAGGCACCCCAAGCGGGACTCGAACCCCAGACCCACCAAAGAGCAGGACTGCGGTCCAACCCACTGCGCCACCGCATCCCCCCAAACACCAACATTAAAGTCAATTGTTTTGAGTTAATGAACTCATCCAACTTTAGCAGAAACATATTTGCTTGACACGGTATATATCGATTAACTCCACTATAACACATTATTACTTCTTGCCAGTACCACTAACCACCATAAATATACCAGTACACAGATTGGCAGATCTAACTGATCTGACTCCTACCATCTAGGACCTGTCACCAGAAGTATTTTAACTACTCTGTTACCTTCTCTACAGAAAGGTTTCTTTAAAGTGGGATACACACACACACACACACACACACACATTTTCAGAACCGCTTGTCCCATACGGGGTCACGGGGAACCGGAGCCTACCCGGGAACACAGGGGCGTAAGGCCAGAGGGGGAGGGAACACACCCAGGACGGGACGCCAGTCCGTCACAAGGCACCCCAAGCGGGACTTGAACCCCAGACCCACCGGACAGCAGAACTGTGGTCCAACCCACTGCGCCACCGCACCCCCTAAAGTGGGATAGTAGCACTAATTTATCCTTTGGTATCAGGTGATTTATTATTTATGCCTCCATCATGGCTCCCAATAAATCATCAAACTACTACTGTTTTTGCACAGTTCTGAGAAAGGATGTGCCCAGTGTAAATCAGCAGACCTTTTTTAAGAGGCTGCAGTGGTGTGGCACACCCATTCGGCTGGAGGGAGGAGAACTGAGGAGGAAGGACCTAGACACAGGTGTCTCTAATCACTCACCCTATTTAACCCATCTTCTTGAGAGTGAAGAGCCCCAAAGACTGACAATCTGGAACCTGAGAGCAAGACTCAGAGAGAGCAAGATATACAGATAGAGAGAGAGAGAGATGACCTGCACTTGTCCCTTCCACAGTTACCCTATCACTGAGCACAATATTTGACATCCTGCTACCACACCTCTCCCTCAACATGGGAACAAAATGCCCTTTTGTAAATAAATCAGCACCTGTTTTGCACTCACCCTGAGTCTCCGGAGTCTTCGTGACACAAAAGGAGATCAACCCACCATATTTTGAAACTGAAGCTCTGTGCCAGTTAAACTGTCATCCTGTAAATCAAAATCAAAACAAGGAGTGCATGTATGATCTGATGACCGACTGAGATCACTGATATCTCCAGAATCCATGACATCCTCGAGCTGTGTGGGAGCCTAGTCTTGCAGCAAGCCCTGGATCAAAGCTGAAAAGAAAGAAGGTTTGTGTCATTGTTTTTCTCATTATGCAACAGTCACATTACTGCTCTGAAGCACAACAACGCTGCACACCCACCTAAGTGTGCTTTGTCGGTTCAGGGTTTGTCTAGTGGTTTACTTCCAGACATCTTCTTATTTTATACAATATTTTTTCCAACTTCCAAAACAGTAGGCATTCAGTTAGATTGTTAAAACAATGATCGGCCATGACATGATGACTTTAATAGTATAATGAATTTACAAATAGCAATAATTTAAGCGGAGAGAAAGCAGTTAAGTGCTGCTCAGCCCACAAAGTCCATCAGTTCAACTGAAAACAACATTTAGCAGCAGCAATCCTTATTCCCTGAGTGGGCGCTCCTCTTAATGTTGATAATGTGCCCAATTTATGTGCTGCTTTACTGCCGTATCTCATCCCTCTTGCTCCCACCCGGCTCAGTTTCAGTGTCTTGACTGCAAACCACCAAAACGTTCTGAGAATGATCTTGATGATATCAACAGACACATATCAATTGCATGCTGTCAGAAAGCAGATAAGATTGCTTCATCTCTGTTGAGGAAAGTTAGGCTTTCTGCTAAGCATGGCATTCTGAGTCTTGTAGTATACAAATGCTAAAGGTTCAGGCTGTGGAACTGAAAAACACTTGGCACGGTTCTTTCAACCATGCAGATGAATCGATATGCTGCCCGCACGAGGTGTCAGAGAAGGAAATGCTGCGGTATGATTTAGAAGCAGGAAATGCTGGAGGGGCTTGCATGAAGATCAAGGAGGTGATCGCTAGTACGAAGGAGACATGAATGAAAAGGGAGGTTTGTATACAATAGACCTGTGAGGACTGGGTCTGTTCACCTGAGCTCTACAAATTGATTAAGACTCGTGTTGTTAATAAATAATTATGTGGGAGAACTTGAAATGCAACAAATGAAAGGGAGGCAGGTAGTAGTGGTGCAAATTTGTTACTTTATCTTTAGTCGTTCAAAACAATATCATATTTTTATCCAGATTTATCTCACTTTTAAGACTCTTTCCATTCTGTAAATGTCTCAGTTAATAATTAAAGCTGTACATATGTATGGATTTACTCCCTTCCTGACCTACACTTTTGTTACCAGTGCAGTTAACATCAAAGCCTGGATACAGTGCTGCGTTCGGTCCTTCGGGGGGAAAGGGAATACATTCAATAACTACAATCTATCAGAAGGGCTGACAGCTGTGCAATGTGGTCAGGGAACACTCCTCCCATGTGAAAGCACAATATATTGGTCTAGTAAAGGTGGTTTTACGGTTTCCTAAGGTCACTGCAGATGGTCCAAAAGGTCGAAAGGCATGCAGAAGCTTTGGAGCAAGGATGCTCCACCCATGACTTCAAAGAGACTGGATTTGCAATGCTCAAGTTGAGAATAATGGTGGGACACATGGAGAAACAGCAGTGACTGCAGCACAGAGACTAAATGTCCAAATATTGAAAAGCTGCCGCAGTGCAGAGATGATTGTCTTCAGGTATTACAATGGAACATCATTCATGCTGGGTATGCAATGCTCTCAACAGGCTTAGAGTTCTTTGGAGTCCTTAGATGCCATCCTTATGTCCTTCACTCTACAAATGCAGGGTTTAAGACAGGGAGGCTGGGCCAGTATGGACAACACAGCCCAGGGCTCAGAAGACCTTGCAATAGTCATGAATTAAAGACGCCAGGCCAAGGCTCATAACACACCAATATACCTTGGTGTAGCCAAGACCTTGCTTCCTGTTCCAAAAAAAAAAAAAAAAAATCTGAGGCACAGTTACGGTCTGAGTTTGCAACAAACGGCACCAGACTGAGGTTATTAGTTGTGTGATCATGTCCCTGATCCCTCCCTCTGTGCTCCTCACTAGCTCACTTGGCTGTCATGCTCTCAGACTGTCTCATTAAGCTGATAATAGATAAGAGTATTTTTCCACTGAAATGAAAAGCTCCCAGAGAAATTAAAATATATGATGCAATATCAATTTCTAGTATTAATCTGCACTGATTCATTAATTGGTTTCAGTGATATTAGTCAGAAAATTATCAACAGCAAAGTGAAACACTGATAGTTCTCTGGAATAGGTCTAGGTGGCCATTTAAAGACATTAAAGTAGAACATTAAATCCCTTATGTTTTTCCTGTGTAATGGGGACAAAATCTACAGCACAACAGAGCCAGGGGTGAGTTCAGAATGGCAATAAATCTATAATACAAAGTTATAATACATGTTCTTCTTTATATCTTCCACTTTATATACCTAATCCCCTCTTTGATGTTCTTTTCCTTCTCATGCTTCTCACTAGTTTTATTTGATGTTTTTTTAAAAAATTAAAATAATTTGTGATTTGCTGCTTATTAATTCCCTGGGTCCTAGTTGAACAAGTTAAAAAGTGAAGCATAATAAAGAGGTCAAGGTATAGCACTTGTCTGGTGCAGACAAATTCTAACAGATTTGGTGTACTTCACTTTAAAAGGTACTGCCTGATCTAAGGACAAGACGCTCAATTGGCTCAGTCAGGGTACTTATTTCAGTAGGTGGTTTTGGATGGAATTGCAAATCTTTTAGTAGAACAGGGGTAAGAATGGGAGAAAATGGACCTTTAAAGAGAGGAGACAAATAGCATGACAGAACAGAGGAGGTGGTAAGCAATAAAGAAGAAGGAGCGGTGACTCTGTCTGTGAAGGCAATATAAATAAAATGTGTTCAGTTTTCCCAAAACCAGGATTCAATCTGATTCTGAGTAGACGGACACAAACAAATTTTAAAATACTGAATTACAGACTACGACATTCTAGTTCACATGTCAATGTAACTTTAACATTGCAATGATTTCCAAGCAGTGCACCAAATTCACTACTGGACTCATTTTTACATACATAGTAACTACAGATTACATAACAGTACAGTATAATTTCACCCTTTAGCATGTGTGTTTTAAAAATGAAAATCTGAAAAAGCATTTTAGTTAAGTACTCAGCTGTTAAGTGCAGGGAAGAAGACTCCAAATGACACACTTTGGGAGGAATCTGTACCCTCTTCTCCAGCAGCCTTGGTCTCTGCCAGCCTGCAGACTGCGCACAGGGCTGGCATAGCTGGAAGCAGAATCAATCTATCTGCTTTACATTGTAACTGAGGGGATTAAGAGCTGCTGTTACCCGCAGGACCCCTAGATGCTCTGGTCTCGGTTGCTGGCATACACCCTATCAGGTTGGGGAGGGGCGGCGAGTTGTTTTCCTCTTGGTCTGAGCAATACGGTGACATGTGGAGGGGAGCACTGTATCTGTGTCGAACCCCCCTCGCCCCCCACCCTCCATCAAACCTCGCCTGCCACCCTTTTCGTTAAGTCCTCGTGTCCTGGTTTATTTATTTAGGCTTGCTATTTTCTTTTATATTGGAGCAAGAAATACAAAATTTATATCTGTCCTGCCAGACTGAGCATATGGTCAGCTAAATACAGGGGATCTGGTTTAGGTTTCTGACCTTGTGCACTGGAGCTTGTAGGTCATCGGGCAACAAAGATTGATGCCTGAACGGTGTGATTTGGATTAAAGGCCCTTGAGCCGGAGAGGCAGGTGACACTTGTGGTCAGTGAGTCCTCAGAGGAGACGGGGTGTTTCAACAAGGGCAGAGAAGGCTTTGGAAAAAAAAAAAAAAAAGCAAACAGAAAGGGAAATTAATGAGAGTTTAGAACTGGACTTCCTGCAAGTGTTGTGTCATTAATAATAATAATAATAATAATAATAATAATAATAATGCAGTTGCGGTAGCTGTCAGATATTTTGGCACATCTTTTCTCCAGCTGTTCATGGTATTTTAAATAATGAAAAAATCATAACACTTATGAAAGCTTTATAATGTAGAATCATTGTTACATCGTACACTTGTGTTTAAGCTAGTAACAGGCTAAATAATTAACCTGAGTATCATAGTGGTTAGAGCCACTACCTTTAAACTCAAAAATTCCACATTTGAATCTTACCTTTTGTACAAGGTATTTAATCTAAATTGTGCAACCAAAAATGACCTGATTGGATGAATGGGTAAAACTCGGGAAGCTGCGTTGGAAAAAGCTTTGTGTCAATTAAATCAGTATGATAAAATCATTTCATGCCTCATAACTACTGAAATCATTGTGATTTCTGAAATTTTAAGCACAGATCTTGATCAGAATTCTTGAGCAAACATAAGCAAAGATGGGCTCTGTTTAGTCACTGTCGGTGCAAAGAGTGACTGTAAATGTAGCTAGAGATGTTAATTTGCAGGAGTGACACCTGCTTCCCCCGCTGCTCTCTTTCAGTCAGCAGACATGCACCCCCTGCCCCCTATCCCCCACCACCACCACCTGCATTCTTTAATGAGCCTTACAACAGCAATCTACACAAAACAGGGAAAACTCAACCCTGCCGAACACTGGAAAACATTATTACTGACATTAAAAATGCTTTTGAAATGAAAATAAATGTTACAGATGAGAATTTGTAAAATGTAGTTGAGCAAAAAGTAGGTCCTTTCTCTAAATTTTACATAGATGAAAGTAGCAGTAGAGTGCAAAGAAAATAACCTGAAAAGTAGAAATCCCTAAAAAAACACATTACTTATGGACATGCAAAACACGTAATACATTAATATTCATCTCTCTCTATATCATTCAGCTCTACATTCACTTAAGGGTTTTCATTATGGAATTGTGTAACCTACACAAACATATAATTATGTATTTAGTCCTTAATGTGAGGATAAATGTGAAGTTTCTGAAGCGTATTTTCCATTAAATCAGAACCGTGTCAGACATATGAGGCTTGGCGGGTCTTGGAATCGCCCCATCAATGGATTATCAGTGCCGTTTAAAATCAAATTAATGAAACATCCACTGAAACAAATTTTCCCTGGTAATACGAGTTCCAACACAAAAACAGAGGCAGAACCTAAATTAATAACCTGCACATTTGACAGCAACTGTCGGAAAAGTGTTATTTCATTACCTCTAAATGACATATTTCATTTCCCACTTCGTTAAGATGCTGTTTCTACTCCGCTGCGTCAGTTCACGTAGTGAACTATTTTCAGGATATTTAAACCATAGCAGTGCATAATTAATAAAGTGTCGCCACTTGTCTAAGGTTGCTCCGGCACAAAATAATAATATAATTCAGGAGCACGTTACAGCTCCACAGAGGACCTGCAGGATCCAGTTTTAATTTTGTTTTTAGTTTACCAAGACTGTCCCTGTGTGATAACATAAATTCATCCTGATAGAGACAAGCTGTCTCATTCACCTCATTTTCCACAACAATGGCAACATGGCAAACTGAGACCATTGTACCATCACAACACTGCACTACTGGTGCACACGCAACTACAGTTCTATGCCATGCTGACTGCTAATGGCAACAACTGTATTATTATTCACACTTCACATAAATATATCATTCACTGTTAGCTACACATGAAAAGTAATACCGCAGTGATTACCTTTGGGGAGAGGGTTTACACCCCGACTTTCCACTGGCAAACAGAAATAATCGGTTTACAGCGGCTGTATAGTGCCTGATGGAACTCTCCCGCTCTTTCTTTCTGGAAGTACCATTACTGCAGGGAAATTTCACAAGTATTGGCAGTTTAGATTACATCAGGTTAATGAGATAATATCTTTATTAATCCTGAATGAAATATCATGAGGTTGCAGGAGCATATGCATAACAATGCAGTGAAAGAATGACAATGTAGGGACAGAGCAACGATGTAGTGAAGGAGACACTGGTATCATGCTGGAAGAAATTAAATATTACATTTCGGTAAGATTTTAAGAATAAACACATAAAATAAAGACAAAAAACAAGATTGAAAAAGAAATAAAAGTAGTACGGACAACTCAGGGCCACCCTGACAACATGAGGTCTCATTATAGGGCATGATGGCTATTGGCAGGAATGACCTCAGGAAACACTCCTTGGAACGGTCTAACTGAACCAATCTGTTTCTAAAGGTGATATTCTGTTTAGTGAAGGTTGCAAACAGCTAGTAAGAGTTATTGTCCGTAATGGGTAGGAGTTTGTTTTGAGTCCTTCTCTAATTTCTCTAGAGAGTCCAGTCTATCTCCTAGGACTGAGCCGATTCACATGTAGTAGCAATGTTACTGTGAAACGTTTGCAAATATGCATGTATCCATGTGTGTGTGTATATATCTTCATGTCTCTTAATTATATTTACATTTACATTTCATATGTAATTCTTTTATGTTTGCATGTACTGTAATTATATGTGTGTCAAATGCAGGGTTATATGTATTTTTTTTTTATTTATTGCCAACATATGTGATTTTGAAAGTTATGAATGTGATATTTTTCACTTAGGAGTGATTCGTGATGTAAAAATGGCACCAAATACAAATTGTTGTGCATTCGGATTTGGAAGAGAAGTTGGAAATAAAAAAAAATTATTGAGAGCCTTAAAGTTGGAAGTAGAACCAGAATTCCGTTAAACTGGTTGCACTTTTGACAGTTACCATGCATAGTATTTTTTGTATTTTAGGTTATATTACGTTCTGTTCTGTTTGTAGACTTGTACATATTGTAAATAGCCCTGCACTCTTCACAAAGACATTAAATCGTTTGATTTGCGTTGCATTTCTGTGTTTGCCTCTGTGCCATCTACCAAACCTGCAGCCTGTAAACTCAGTGGCAGGGTGTAACAAGAACCCAGTGCAGATTATAAATAGAAGCTAATTATAAACAAAAACTGACAAAATGCCTCTGTAGTGTGCGATATATGCTGTAAAGAAGCTTGTTCTAAGACTGTAAAAAATTATAATCAAACATAAAACTAAATAAAATATACAGTACATTTGCCCGGGGGAGCGGTAGGGCAGCAGGTTTGGCCGGGTCCAGCTCTCTAGTGGGTCTGGGGTTCGAGTCCTGCTTGGGGTACTTTGTGGTGGACTGGTGTCCCGTCCTGGAAGTGTCTTCTCCCCGTCCAGCTTTGCACCCTGTGTTGCTGGATTAGGCTCCGGCTCGCCATGACCTTGCTTGGGACAAGTGGTTTCAGTGAATGTGTGTGTACATTTTCCCACCAAGTCTCGGGAAGAGGAATATCCAGTGTTGCATGGGTTTAAATATTTCTTTCCGTAAATCCTTCCACTGGAAGAGGCTTTTGACCACCACAACCTTGCACTGGACAAGCACTTATTGACAATGGATGGGATTTCTCCCCTGGAATTAGTGTTTATAAATTGCAAGTGAAAATGTTCTGGAGTGATTTTTTTGCTCGCAAAAAGCAGTGTAACTGGGAGAATAGGGCTTAAGTCACAATTCCAGCAAGTGTCACAAGTAGTCAGTGACATGAAACTTGTACTTATGATTTGTAGTTGCTTGTGATTGTTTAATGATATTTGGTTAACGTACAAAAAAATCTTTCTGCAGTATTCCACTCACGGAGCGGAAAGCAAAAGAAACTGCCTCCTTTTCAGTTGCGTTGCATCAGTTTTCCCCAGAAGAAATTAATCATACAGAATGTGCTTGTTCATTAATCATCAGTTGTTTTATGAACCCTTGCAAATGGTTCATTGACCAGGACTGCCACGAGCAAGCTATGCCGTTTTATGACAGTATACGGTGGGAGTCTCTTTTGACAGACATGATTGTGTGTACGTGCATGTGCAGAGCAGTGGAATAAAATTAATTGTTTAATGACAAAAGTATTTTTGTCACAATCCATTAAACAAAGGGGCAGATTATTCTTGGTTTCAGATGTGGATTCTAAGTCTTTGTGGATGTTGCAGGTTCTTCTGTGTTTGTATGGGTTTCTTGTGGGTGCTTTGGTTTCCACCCACAGTCCAAAGGCATTTTTTTCTGCTAAAGGTTGACTGTAAATTGTCCACAGTGTGTGAGTAAAGTCTGTGACCGTATTGAAGAACACGTGCATATGTGTGTACCCTATGCTGGACTGATGTCCTGTTCAGCCTGTACCCTGTCTCACACCCTATGTTTCTGGGACATGCTCTGGACTACCAATACACTGCACTGCAGAACTAAGTTGTGGTAAAGGATGGATGGAACTTAGCAGATGTTCATATCGAGGGTTAGTTAATTCTGAGTTTTAAATCATACATTTTTTTAAATAACTACAACAAACCTTCTGCAACTTGCCAAGGTCATCATAGCAACAACATCATAAGCACCTCAGCAATGACCTGAAAGTATGACCTTTTGGTTACAAACTTCTTCTTTCATCAAGACTCCAAGCTTCTGTCTAAGGGAATTTTATTTTATACCTAGTGCACACAATGTTTTACTTGTTACCTTTTAAATTTTCCAGAGTCTACAGGGAAATCACAAACATCTAGATGAAACCATTTCTTTTCAGTGCGCTACCCATCCAGACTGCTTTAAGTTGACAGCTTTGCTGGGCCTGATGTGTGCTTGTCTGTTTTTATTCACTGAGACTTTCTTTAACTTTCCATTCCTGGGGCCCCAGCCATCCACAGCCAAGAAGAAAATGATGCAGCCATCACATATTTAATTTGTGCAGTCATGTCATGTGCAGGCAATACGCAAGCACTGCACTCCAACTCAGCTTGTATAGAAAAGAGGCCATATAGGTTTTTGATCTGTCTAAATAAAAGACAACAAGGCAGAGGTGTCAGAGACTTCTTAGTCCCCTTACTAATTAAAATAAAACTTGAAATGTAGCAGGCATTTATATCAGGCAAAGATTAATGACGTCTCAGATGACACACCGTAATTCTAACCAGATGTTCTCTGTCTGGCAGTTGAAAACACACAACATTCATCTTGACCCAAGTGTTATATTTTTGTCTAATGTATTTGTCTTTTACTTTCGCCATGCAATATTCATGAAGCTGTTGTAAAGCAGAGCAGACAAGGCTCTGGTGCTTTTCACTATCACTTCGTCAGTATCTCAGCAGAGACCGAACGAACACTACCTTGCTTTTACAGGGCCTGTCGCCACATCTGCAGCAGAACTTGGGTGGATAAGTGTGTCCTAGAATGACCTTTCGTGGCAACTTACCCCAGTCCTTTTGACTGAGTCAATTTCTTGACACTTCTGCTACTCTGAGCACACAGCATTGGCTACATTACCAACGGAGATTAAATCAGCATGGTGTCTCAAGACAGATATCTATAGAATGATGGTGGCGGGTCCTTCGGACATCTGAAGAAGGAGGGACACTTTAATTAGTCATCTGCTCTCTGTATGCTGGAATTCCTCCAGGGTAAACCACTAGAAACAGAGTGTCACTGATCCATGTGCTGATCTCAAACCAAGAGGAAGATTATTTTTTCCACATAGCAAGCTGATAAAAGGGAAAACTGATCGCAATGGACAAACAAAGCTTTACAACTGGTAACTCGCTCTGCTGGGAAACACCTGACAACTACATAAAAAACATTATAAACCATGCTCAATAAGTTTGATAAAAATGAAAAGCTAGCTAAATAGTAAAGTAAACTAAGTAAATAGGAAACGGACAGCTCAAATTTAAGGCTTTTCTAATTCCCGTAAAACTCACTCACAATGTTTCCTATTTGGATCAACTCTTGAAATGTTTGCAATAATATCAAAGCAATAGCTGCCACAGTGAAAAGAAAGTTTCAGTGCAGAATGTCGCCTTGATTTGATTTGATGCCAGGCTACAAATAAATTGGATGTCTGATTGTGAAAAGCCTATTTATGTATGCTTGGCATTATGCTGTTTGATCTTTTGCACGAATGAATGAAAAGCTAAAAGTAAACATCTATCACAGTCCATGCAGCAGTATGGGAGGATGATGTTATGTCTCCTGGATGAAGTCAGGAAAGTTTCTCTGAAAAGTTTGTCTCCTTTCGTAACAAAGAGATATGCAGTGTCACTGCAGCTGGGCATTTTTCTGTGAGGCATTTCAGGATTCACAGCAATTTGCTGAGGGGCATGAGATATTGCTGTCTTTGGTTTTGGATTCCTGCCGTGTTGGACGATGGATGTCTTTCAAATGACCGCTTCATGAAGAACAGCCCTGTCAGAGTTATTGAGTCTTCATTTAACGACAAGGCAGCCACACCGGAACCACATATTGCAAAGAATCTACACTATTCAGTCTATAGAAAATCTGTACAGGAAATGTTGAGCTACATTCTTATGTGCTCTTATATAGTGTATAAATCTAACGAGTAACAGCCGAAAATATAATTATTTCAATTTAAATGTATAAAAGTGTAACAGTTGATTTCTAATGACTGGCTTTGGTTGGATCAATAAGTTCCATATGAATTTTTCCATCCTCAGCATGCCTTGGAAATGCATCTTGACACTTTTGAAAACAATTACACCAATCTCCAGGTCCCTTGCTTCACTAAAAAGTGGCATAGATCCAGACTCATTTATCATATGTATTCTTACAGTTGATTTCCATAACCTTTCTCAAAGTTCCTTTGGATGTAATCTCTAATGGTTGTGAAGGAGGCCCAAAAAACACATTTTAAAAGGAAAGAATGAAGCACCAGGGACTCATCTTGGTGCATGTTGCTCCTGAAAGACCTAATGACTGTCTCCTACTGATGCTGGAGCCATCCAAAACCCCTAGACAGGCTGTTAAAGAGAATTTCTGTGTGATGCGATGAGAATGCATTCATATCACTGCAAAGTGACTCCAGCAGCCTCTCTGCCAAGGCAGTCATGTGCAGATAAAAATGCTGACCAATGCCACATCTTCATGAAACCTACATTAACTCGCTGTGCGGGTTGCGCTGAGGGACTGTGGGAGAGTACAGCAGAAGAGAGGAGTGAGTCTGAACTTCTCCCTCTAATGAGATCCTTTAGCTGGCATTTGTTAATAGATGCAGCTTGAAGCCAGCAGTCTGCTAGATGCAAGGGTACAAGAGAAGAAAATGTCAAGGGTTAGTCACAGTGACTGACAAAGACAAAACTAAATTTGTCTTTTTGAATAGGCGGATTACAGAGGCTAATGTAGAGCTTAAAATTTATTTTCCACATTTTTAAAATTAGATTTATTGTGTCATTGGGTCATTTGGAAAATCGCAATCTACTCCTTGGGGTTATAAGGAAAGGTTGCAGCCAGGCTGAGGACAGTGTGTGGTTTCAGGATAAAGAACCATGGGAGAAGACAGTGTTACAAAAGACAAATATTTTTTTACATATTTGTTTTCTCCACATTGGCATAGATACTCACTAATAGTATTGGCTTTTTCCTGGGGATGCCAAGGACTGGTGTCAGCCACCGTGTCTAAAGGTGAAAGGTCCATAATGGGTTTGAGACGGTGCTTCGGGCACAATTTGGAGATTAAACAAGCCAAGCCGCTGGGTGAAATAAAGCAATTAGCATGTGCAAATAAACGGTGGCAAGGGCTGTCCAATTTCCCACGTGCATTTGTCCATATCGAGCGGCTGCTGGGAAGAGGTCATACTTCTCCTAGCCGTGGGACTGCAGTTGGCACCTAATCAGGAGCTCCATGCTATTAAGGGCACCGAGAGACACCCGGAACACCCTGTTGCTATAGAGACAAATACCACACCGCTCAGATGAGGCCTCTTCCAAGTGTACCCTGCTTGATCGCTGTTCTGACATGGAGGGGTGATGGAGAGGTTCTGAGGCCTTGCAATGTCTGATGGAGAGATCGGCAGGTGGAGTGGGATGGAGCGGGCGGGTTTCAAGTAAGTGCAAAGGACAGCTAGGTTTGGAAACAGCAAAGGGGGGTATTCCACACAGAGAACAAGGTAAATATTTAAAAGAAGTACTAAACATAACTAAACAGCAGGCACTAAAATCTATGACCACGCCGAACTTGCAAAGCTGTTCTAAGTAAAAAACAACCTCATTACTTAAGGTTAGCTAAGTAGTGTCTGCTTCTTATTCCAATCATCTGTGCTGTTAGTCCCTGTAAAGATGCCCTATGAAATATTTACCATGCTTAGAGTGATTATTTGGGTTGAGGCTGTTCATTTTCTGCACGTCCAAATAACCATTTGTTCGTTATTACATAATGTGCAGCACTTGGTAATATTTTGTTGGGCTTATATTTGGAACAGATCGGAGGCAGGATTTAAGTGCAGTGTTGTTTAATGAACCTTGGAGCGAAAGGGAATATCTGTGAGGACACAACAGCAGCTGATGCTACGGAGAGCAGTGGTTTTGTGGAGGCACTTTCCAATCGGAAAAAGGCCACCTTGACCTGTAAACCTTAACAAGTGCTTTTTTTTAATCCGAATTACTCCAATTCAGTTTTGCTTTACTGAGAATATTTTTCTAACACAATGTAGCTCTCTTACATGTTCTGTAAAATGCTTTCAGTAGGTATGAATTGTAAAAACACATCCCTGCCATTAAGCCCTTTATAATTGCAATGATGCAAGGCATTCAGTACAGTAGTTAGTAATAGCTTTATGTTTGTGTGCATGCTTTCCTATTAAATTTAGAGAATTCTACTCTTTTTACATTGTTGCAGTATTATATCACAAAGCATACATTTTCATTGTTTTATTTGAATTTACTCAGTTTACAACTCATACATTGTTGTATTTAGTAACATATTGATTTTTGCTTAATCATTTTTTTTTCCCCTAAACATTGAGTAGTTTTGCCCAAAATGACTTAAAGAAAAATCTTAAGAAATCTATGGCTACAGTTAATGTCCCTGTTCCTGTTCATTTTCTACTGGATCAGTTGAATCTTAATGAATAGCAGCTGCTTTCCCCTAGAAAAGTGCAATAGTCAATTCCATGAAAATGTCTGCAGGGAAATTATATCATTTTTAACTTAAAGTGTCAGAATGATTGAGTTGAGTGCACCAAACTTCTCAGTCAATGCCCCAAGATTCCCCTGTACTTAAATAACTGCATACTGTTATTGACAGTATTTGAATGATAGCAAAATTCCATTACAGAATTTCTCTTTTCTATTTTTACAACTTTCTCTTTACAGGGACACTGACATTAATAAGACATTATTCACAGGTAAGTTTCCCAAGTTGTTATAGAACATTAAGAGAATACCATGCAAGACAATAATACTTAACAGTCTAGAGTCTGGTGTCCAGACTCACTTTGCCCATGATCTCTTAAGTTCATGTAAGGTGTAAATATTTATGCACTATAACTTTAAGATCATGCCCAGATAAACCTTTACACAGCTTCTCCCGTAATGTAACATAAGTGTTTATATATATAATCTCCAAATATATATGTATATAATAATATATATAATATATAATATATATAATTATATATATAATTACACTACTAGGAAGGTGATTTGGAACCATGGATATTTGGATAAAGTTTTTTACAACAACTCGTGTGATGAACATTGGCTCATATGGAGGAAAGAAACAAACTAATTGCGCTTAAGTATCACGCGTCTTCTTCTAAGTCTCTTTCTGCAAATGTAATGCACACATTGTATTTTCTATGAGGTATATGTAGCTTTGAAGTAAAGCATCTGCTAAGTGAATAAATGTAAGGGGCAATGGTGATGATAAACTGGAGGCTGCATTAAAAGCTTGGTGTGCATGAAGAGATCCTTACATTTATTAATTTAGCAGATGCTTTTTTCCAAAACAACAATACATCTCAGAGAGCAATACAAAAAGTGGATTATACTAGTAGAAAGAGCGATTTGGATGCAGACATATGGTTCTTGAGGAGGCCAATATTATCTGTCTACATAGTTTTTAGAAATCCAGGGACTTATAAAGCATAGCATTAAATGTCTCTCTCTCTCTCTCTCTCTCTCTCACACACACACACACACACACACACACACACACACACACACACACACACACACACACACACACACCCCCTTTGAAATTGAGCCCCTAGTTCTCAGGACCTGTAGTATAAATCTAGAACCCAGAAATCAGTGTGAGGAAGAACACTTTATTGAGTAATAAAGGCCTATAATTAGTGCTAGTTTTGGTAGCTGTTTAGATTAATGGGAAACACCTGGCAGTTCCCTGTAAGGAGGCTCAGAGCAGCTTCCTCTCATTACCAGAACCCACACTTTTATTGGCTTTGCTGGCTGACATCCACCTTATAAGACAATGGGACAAAAACTGATCTACTCCCCATGGTTCATTGGTGAATGAAAAGCATTATTTGGACAGCTTTTTCTGGTTCCATAGATACTAGGGTCTTTCATGAAAGTAATAACAGAAGTATTAGATGTAATCACTGTAGTAGCATACTGCATGTAACATGCATGCATGATCATACCTGCAAAAAAAAATTATAATAGTCATATGATAATACTCTCACAGAAAGTGATGTTTCTGCCCACTTCATGTAAGAATCTCTGCAATATTTTTGTAAAACACCCAATAATTGATTTTGCTCATTTGCCTTGTTTGCATTTTAACAAGCATTGCAGTGTGGGTTAGCAGCCTCATCTGCAATGAAAAAGCATACATATTCACTAAGGTGGTGAGGGAAACAAAACAATCAAAACCCACTGAACTGTTACTGGGGTAATTCGAGATCACAACTTGAAGACTGTGGAATAGTGTCACGCAGGACTCTGCCCGAACACAGTGATTCTCATGGATTCAAGAGCTAATGAGATGTTGGAGCAAATCAACCACAGCCGACAGGAACAATTACCTTTGCGTCAGTCAGGCCAAAAAGGAGAGGCTATAGTCATAGTGACTGCAAACTGACCCGCAGTGCCAAGTGACATTGCTTTTACATGTATCCTCAGACATGTGGCATGCAGGGCTAGAGGGCTCAGGACATGTTTTGGAGGGTTAGAAACCGAGTGGAGAAAACGCAGCTGTTCTGTTCAACAAGGAGTGTAATATACGCTTGAATTGCCTGAGTGCTTGTGAAGTTATAATAAAGTAGATATACCACGACACAGAGGAAACTGGACAGAATAAAAGCCTCATTAAAATATAAGGTAACTTAAAGCTCATAATCACGTGTGCTAGTCAGGTGTATATGTTCTTCTCTTGTAAAACTTTGCATAAAACTTTTATTTGCATATTTTGAACAAAGAATTAAATTTTTTTTTTTTTTTTAAACCATAGAGTCTGTTTTCCTGCTTGTTTATTTAGTCCCATGTATCCTAAGAAGCATAATGTTTTTCATCACTTTTTACATTAAACCCAGTCGACTGACAGTCATCATGGGCAAACTAACTAACCAAATGACATCGTTTCTGCTGAGCATCCTTTACCATTCACTCGCTGCGTTCTCCTTGATTGAGATACCTTCAGCCATCACGGTTTCCTCATTTTTTTCAACAAGGTTAAGTCCAACTAAACAAGCAAACATGAATCTTAACTATTTAGCCACCTTTGTGTCACTGTCCACCTCCCATCCAGAGGGGTTTTCAAAACATTTACGTGTTTGCAGAAACACTGTGTTTCTGAGCAAATATGCAAATAAATGATCTCACACCCGTGACTCCAAAGTTCTGCAGGGGACACTGGCCACAGAAATGGCCTGTCGGTGTGTGATAAATGTTCAGAGTGCTGTTGAGCCGACAACTCAGAGTAAGCAGTTCCGTTCTTCGGTTAAGCACAAGGGATAGAACCCTGACAGTGATATGTACTAGCCATGGAAGTTATGGAAAAAATATGTATAATTGTGCTTTACCATTACAGTTTCTTTGATGTCTGTCTGTTTCCCACACAAATTCTTTATATAACAGTTGAAGGTAATGAATTGTGAAAGGCCTGTTGCAGTAATTGTCTGGTTTGTCTCTGATTTCTCTGGTAAAGGGATTATAGATGATGAAAAATGTATGAAAGCTTACAGAAAAAAAAAAAAAAAAAAAAAACAAATACATATTATTACACAGACAGGAAGAGACATACTTGTCATGTAATAAATTTTTCTCATACATAGTATGCATTAATAATTGCTTGAGGTCATGATCCCAGCACTGTAGTTCTACTCTTGTCCTGTTGAGCTACATTTGTCATCAGATGTGTAAAAACACTAATGCTTGACTCTGGCACAGGAACCTGCCTGCCACCTGCCATCGTCCTCTGTTCGGTTACACATTACAGGGCTGCCCTGTTTTTTTTTTTTTTTTTTTTTATTTTTTTGCATGGGGTGAGTAGTTTTTTTTCCCCCCTATATTACCTTTGAAACACTCTCTCTCTAAAAAAGAATGCGTTTTTTCGCATATTTCCATTTGGTTCCTGTGAGCCGTGCTGGAAATTACCACAAGGGATAAAAAGGGAAAGGAGGAGGTGTATCCCTGCTTTCTTCAAAGAGTCTAGAGATGTTTGAAAGCACCCCTTTTGCAAGCCTGCATCTGCGTGTGAAATCTGGCAACAGGAAGCTGATTGCATGCAAAAACGAGAAGAAAAAAACCCAAAAACACGAAGCTGGATTCTTGTCTGCTTGTCTGCCCTTGATTACCAAGGCAAAAGATGAAAGTAAACAAACTAAACCGACTCCTTCCCCCACCTACAAACTGTGCCCTACCAGCCTGCTCCTCTTTAAAATCACTGAATGCTATTCGTTCCCCTTCAAATGAACTAATCCCACTCGTATTTAATATTTACTGGTGCCGCAAGCTCACGTGGTCTTCACGCCATATGACTGGCACATCTTACAGAGTCACTTACAGTAGTGAATTGCTGTTGCTGTAGACCCCATCTTTTCACAAGTCACACTAACATTGTTTAGTCTGACCCTTGAAATGACCCCTATTTCAAGGCTAAAGACAAAATTGTTAGGGGCAGCTCCATCGATACCGTCACAATTAACCCCCTTCAGTTTAATTGCTTACCTCGTTTATCTCAGATTCCTCTCTGACCTTGACCCGTTTGCACAAAAATACAACTGGTTGACTCAGAGATTCCTCTTCTCTAATTACGCCTCTGCCCGGGCTTAACCTGAATTGTCACACATTTCTAAAAACAGCTCTTAGGACACAATTACTTTGAAAAGGCACTATGTAAATCAGGTCTGTTTTATATGCAGTTTCTCAGTCTTCAAAGACTGTGGCTTTTGTAACCATCTCTCATTAGCTGCATTTTGCATCACTCAGACAGGGCCTCATGATCTCGCTGAGGCTCCAGTGGATAGTAAACCGCAAAGAGCAGCCTGACCCTACACACTGTGCCGCTGGTTCTAAGGAGAGGAGCATGTACCAGATCAGCTCTTCACACTTAGCTAAAGGTGCACATTTTGGTGTCTGGCGAGCAGCGGGCGTTGTGCTGAATGGCAGTTGGTACTTCGGCTTGTGATGCCGTAACGGGGTTCAGCACACTTGACATCGAGGGCCCTTTTCTCCGCTTCGCCGCACGCACACACACACACACGCACACACATACACACGAATACACATAGGAAGTGCATTCTGAGGGAAGGCATGTGCATATAAATCTTAATTAGCGACCGAGTTCGTGCCTTCGCTTGGATGCAGTGCCAGTCCCCATCGTCGGAGCTGCTAGAGCACGGACGAGTTCCAAGTCCGCTGTCTCATGAATATGCATATGAGCATGGCCAGGGTAGCAAAGCAGCAAAGCTTTGAGTACGAGGCTGCTATAGCAGAAACAGGAAAAGACGTAGATTCTGTGGTCCCGCTGGTATGGAACGGCTTCCTGGCTGAATTCCCCAATGGCTCTGGTAGCAGGGCAGACCATGTGTGCTGTTGCTGGCACGACCTGTCTCCCTGCCACTAGCTGATAAGCTTCGGGGGCTGGCAGGGGGGGATAAGATGTTTACAAGATTCATGGATAAATTGCTTAGCAGAACAATCCCCTAGAAGTTCGAGGCTGCCTAAGGCTACACTAAATAGCTGGGTCAACTTAATGGTAATGCAGTTTTCAAAAAAGGAACCAAGGGCTGAGAAATGTCCGCTTAGCCTAGCCCATAATTAATCGTCTGACATCTTATAAGGTCTGCATGATGGAATACATGGGCTGGGACTCATGTGCTCCCAGTATACATTAGTAATTGGCTCTCTAAATAACAATATATCCTCATATTTATTGCCCTCTGAAAATGCTGGGTTAAGAGTACCATAGTGCTGTGTCAGTACGGGACAGAACACATGCTGGGCTGTTTCAAACTTGCTTGGTTTCGACCCATTATCAGTATGTGTCACCATTATGGGCCAGGTCATTTCCCTGTGCTGTTTTGACAGAGCTTTCCACACATCAGTTATACAAATCATTTCAGTGTTTACATTAAATTTTTATGATCCGTACGTTGGATGAGAACATAACCCGTTGTGCACCATCATCCCCTAATTATATTGGTTGGGTTGAAACCCAGTATGTGGTCAGTGTTATGTTGACCCAGCAAGGGATTCTATCCCAGATTTTTTTCAGTGCAAATGAACAATTTAGTCAGCATGTGCTCACCATGCATTAATTACTGGTGTAATCGGTACTTGTACCCTTGTAAAAATCAGTTAGATTAGAATGAGATAACATGATGTAAACACACAACCTCGTGATTTCATGCATCCTTATTAAGTTAATGTAGCTCTCTCATAGTTGGTTACTTTCTAAAATGTCAGTGTAAGTGAAGAAAAGGACTTACACTTCATTTTCTGAATATAAAACCCTTTTTCCATTTTCACAGTCAAACATCCATTTTAATATTGACTCTTTACCAATCTGACAAGTGCAGCGGCCAAGCCTGCCAAATATCAGGAGAGTCAATGTTTGACATTTATATTTATTATGCAGTTAATTTTCCAACTGCTCTCTTCACAGTTACAGCATAACCATGGGACTCAGACTGATAGTATTTTCTGCTGATGCTTGCAATGACTTGTAGAAGATAACAATTGGCTCCCCATCTTTATAAGTACTGTGAAAGGTGGTTATAAGCATTGAGTGGAAATGTGGTCCCTGCCCCTCCCCAGAACAACAAAATAACAGACAGATTTAATGTCAGAATGGGCATAGTTTTCCTGTGTTTATGTACATATTTTTGCTTCGTTTGCATTCCGAGACACTCAGGGTGTGTCAGAAAAGAGTGAAAGGTAGAGTCTTCGCTCAGAGGGAACTCTGTAATTGACTAAATGGATGTGACCGTTGACAATCTGGTCCATATTTACTGAAGTATTGACAGCAGCTGCTACAGATCATGCAGGTGTGCATTTAATTCCACATACAAATTATTCTTCACATCAAGAAAGCTTAACACGAAGTACATTTAAAAAGGAAAAGTAATATAGGGTCCTCTTTTGCACATTTTTTGTTGAACTATAGCGCTGCCAGCTTTCTTTGGATCTTATAACATCTGTACAATAGAAACTAGTTTTTTTTTTTTTTTTTTAATGCATTTTTTTATTTAATTTACTTCACTCTGTGCCATGATAGAGTTTAATTAATCTTCATTCTCCCAGTATATTGAATTTTGAAATTAATTTAGCCATAATGTTATACAGTTGTAAGATCAATATAAAAGGAATTAACAAACAAATTCATTTAGAACTTCAGGTTGGTTTGTTTGGATTGATTTACTTTGAAAAAATCACATTTATTTTTGTGTTTGTCTCAATTCCTGGAAGCTTTTTCATTCTTGTGTTTCCAGATTCATGCTTTTCATACAAGCTACATTTTTATGTACTTTGTGCATTTTTCGTAATCACAGTGACAATTACTTCCTATTTTTCCATCTTATGCTGATTCACAATTGTCGCACCCTCCTAGGAGCAACCACCTTGGACCAACTTCACACACCTGGCTGTCTGTTAAAAGGAACGCTTACAGAGGCTGTTTTTGCCTGATCTTGCAACAAACTCTGAGAAATGAGTATCAAAAAGACACCGCTTCTGACCTCTGCAACTATCATGACCTCAGCTACAACCTTGGCAACAACAACAAACTTGATCATTTGCAATGACCTTGGCAATAACTAGACCGTAACCCTGTTCAAGTTCCTTCCAGACCACCTGAACTCAGATCCATAAGAACCAGAGTTGCATCCACCCTCCCTTCGTGTGTTCTTACGGCAGTTCTATTAACATATGTAACAAGTCACTGACACAATGGAAAATTCCTGTATTTGTGTTCTAAAATAAACAAAAACACTATTATGACAACACCACATTAACAAAAAAAAAAAAGTTTTTGAATGCAGTTCTTTTGCTTCTCCAGAGAAAAATCCTTTTTTCCACTGCTAAATTAATATGAGCCTGTGTTTGACTTCACTTTTACAGTCTTGCTTCATACATGGGACATCCTTTGCTTCAGTGAGAAGCTAAAAGAAGTGTTTGAAGACGAATTCATTGTAGGTTTGGTGGCAAGCAGTGTCTTCTAAGGTCTTCTCATTTGAACAATCAAAGATTATTTTGAATAACGTCATGCAACTGTGTTGTCACAATGCATTTTTCAATTAATTTCCAGAGAAGCTAAAAAAACGACAGGGGAAGTACAAAATGATTTTCCCAGCTGTTCTAAGGAAGGCCACTGAATAAGTCTAATGCAGACTAATAACCTTTCCAGAGTGTATATTGTAGATAAAGAACACTGGTCTATTTCATGTCAATGTCATGTGTTTTTGTAATACCAAGGTGGTACAAAATATCAGCTGGAAAAGCAAATTTCAACAACAATCAATCCTATTTAAGTTCCTATTTTGAAGACACAGTTATTTTCTTCTGACCATTCCCTTTCTTCTCAGCATTCATTCTGACCTTATTTTTAGTCTACTTTAGCTGTCTCCAGTTCAGCGCCATCCACTTTACCCCGATACGAACCAATGCGTATGTGGCAACCGCTGGGAATTTTCCCCATCATGAATTCACGGTCATTTTCTAAGAATCACACATGTAATTACATACTAATAGAAACAAAAGAAAACAATATGTTAAAGCACAATAAAAAAAGAAAATCAATTACCTGCCTCCTAATCTATGGTTAATAAAGCTTTCCACTTACTTGCATCAACAGCTATTAGCCCCTTATCTGCTGTTAATGAGATGGAGAAGTGAATCCCAGAAATGTGAGCCCTCACCTTGGGCAGCATTAGCCCCCTCCTTTCCTTCCCTCCTCAACCTTCCCCATTTAAGCTCACCTTGTAGGTTGCAGCAAGCTAGAATAATCCTTTGAAAACACTGGGGATCGAGATGAGGGATTAAAAGTCCATCTTTGGCGATTCCAATATAATCTTGCTCGCATAAAGGGCTGTCGCTCCTTTCAGATGGGCTGTTTGTGTCAAATCAATAAGGTGCAAAGGGCATAGAGGCTGGTTTTGGCCCAAGTTGTACATTACCAGTAGGGGGACAGCAGCAGTACATTTTCAGTATTAGATGACAATTTATCACTTCTTTTATTATTATGCTCTTTAGCTCCTTTTATCCTAAGAGACCCTAGATTTTACCTGTTTAGACAGGTGCAGTACCTTACCGATATGCACTGCTGCTTATATCGCAGCAAGCTTCAGGTCAAAAGTCCACATCACTAACCATTTTATGACACCTGTTGGTCCAAGTGTCCCTGGATGCATTACTCAGTAGAAAAAGTAGAAAAGCAATAGTTATATGCAGACAAAGGAGTAAATTCTTTTTTTGTGCGTGTGTGTGTGTGTGTGTGCAAGGAAAAAAATTCTATCGTGACGCAGGGCTGATGAATCATCCTGCTCACCTGTTATCCTGCGTCACTCCGTCTGAGGTCTGACCTAGAGAGGCCATAGAGAAACTCAGTTTGCGCACATTACAGCGTTTTTGTGTATGTGTCTGCGTGTGTATGCGTGTGTGTGCTGGAACGTGGCAAAGGTGGATCCAGACCAGCAGCGCTGCTGTGACCAATTCGGTTCGAAATTTCCGAGAAACTGTACCAGGGCAGTCATTCTAGACACGGAGCAAGAAAGAGACGTTTAATTCAACTTCAAAGCAACACATGAAATTAGACTTTAAGCATTACCCAGCAATGTACTGTTGTTTACATTCCTTTTCTCAATAAAGGCATAACTTAAGCATGCATTGTTATAGGAATAATGATGAAAACAGAATTTATTGTCAGTCTGTGCAGCGCAGAGAATGAATGCATGTTCAAGACTGATGTGAACTGCAGTGGGTACACAAGCACCTAACTCAGCTATCAGCAATTTCTGCAACCACAACAACGTAGAAGGAAAAACGCCTGTCATTTGTGTGGTTACATAACCTGAGCTATATATATTTTTTGTAACCACATGTGGGAAAGTGGAAGAATGAAACAAATACAGTTTAACCAGGTAGGCAATTGCTATAAAAATAATTTTTTTTTTTTACAGATATTTGTTTAATATGTATTTTTTATATTTTACTTGAAGCCGCAACATATGGATGGGTGTTTTTCTGAAGTCTACACGAAGTATTGAAGCGAATACTCTCAGTAGGATACCGTTCCTTGTTTCTTTGGTCTTTCTGCTGAGCAAACGTGTTTACAGCAGCGCTGCTGAAATCGTGCTCTGACCCGTTTAGATACACTTTCTTTTGTTTTCACTTTGCCTTTTAATTTTAGTATTTATTCATTTTACAAGCCCTGTAATTCTAAACTCAGTTCCTAATCATGATTTTTTTTTTGTGCAGTATTGCAGTGTTATGTAAATTTTTCAAGGCTACAGCATAGGCCTGGGATTTAAGGGATGAAATCCAGGGCCCTAATAACCACATGACACCTTGCATTGACCTAATGGTGTCATTTGGATAAAAATACTTGTGGGAAGCTTGCATCTCACCTACTGAGGTGTGAATCCATCCAGTCCACCGCTTAAAAAGGTGCAAATAATGAAGTAGTATGACTCGAGTGGGAAGGTATTTTAATAGAGCTAAAGACCTAAAGTATGTAGTGCAAGTTGCTTGTGATGTTTAATGCAACACTGGACACATCTATCAACAAGCAGACATGTATATGTCTTTGTTTCCAAGTGCTATTCATGTATGCGGGGTGCAGGGGCATAGTGGTGCAGTGGCACAGTGCGTTGGACTGGGTCCTGCTCTCCGGTGGGTCTGGGGTTCAAGTCCTGCTTGGGGTGCCTTGCAATGGACTGGTGTCCTGTCCTGGTTGTGTCCCTTTGCCCTGTGTTGTTGGGTTAGGCTCTGGCTCCCTGTGACCCTGTAGGGGGCAAGCAGTTTCAGATGATGTGTGTGTGTGTGCTATTCTTCATGTGTATTTTAGCTGGCTGAGGCTGAGTGTTAAACTACTGTGCAAAACCATTGCTGATGTAGCTCAACATGATCTAAAACCTCCTTCCTTAGACATACTGTACCAGTCAAAAGTTTGAGTACATCCTGGTAGCCTGGGCAGTACTTTTATGGGACAAACTGGACAGAAGAATGAAAACAAAGCATCCTACACATAACCTACATTTCTTGCAACGGCTACAGACAGATCAGTTCATTTCCTCATCAAACTCGACTAAACGTGCCAAGGAGAAATTTGTTTCCAGCACTTAAAATTTTGTCAGTGCCTTTATTTTTCAGCAAATTTTGCACTATAAAATGAGATGCTGAGTTATGCAAATTCTCTGCTAAGGCAAACAGTTGGGAAGTGCATGGAGAGAAATTTCAGTTGTGTCCTTCCTACTGCAGATCAAACATTTTTCTACTTTCATTGTTCTCTCTTTTATACAGTAAAAACTGTCTGGAATGTGTAATGTCACTGGCATGAATTATTTAGCTTGTAGACAAGAACAATTTTATAAAATATAAAGGGAAAAGATGCGCTGTCTGTAATGTTCTGTCACTTCAGTTTTTGCCTGGGAAATAATTGAAAAACTTCAATTATTCAGTGCAGTTGGAAATTCAGCTATTCCCTTCAGAGAAACAAATAGCCTCTGCCATGATTTTCTTTTTAATTTTTTTATTTAGTCAAGAATGGGTTCCTTCCAAAGTCTGGGTTCATTTAAGTTCATCAGAGGAACAATACCTTCGAGAAGCATATGTTATGACTTCTGAGGTAAGATCCTGTAGAAACTGATCCCATGTCCAGAGTCAGAGCACTGTTTAAGCTCTTTTAAAAGATATCTTATACAGCCCATTTGTTCAACATTGCTCACAATTTTTGCTCTGTGATATAGCTATATCTTTTTCCTAGAGCAATTCTGCTTTTATTGTCTGCTCAATGGTACAAACCCAAAGTCTCCATGTTTGTGTCCTCTCCTGCTACACTTCCTACTAGAGTGGGAGTGCGGTGGTGGAGAGGGCTTGGCCAGGTCCCGCTCTCTTGTGGGTCTCGGGTTTGAGTCCTGCTTGAGGTGCGCGTGTGTGTGTGTGTATATATATATATAATGTAGAATAAGGATGGATTGCCAAAGTAAGTTTAACCCAACTATACTATATCCACAGAGTTCATTGCAATATTGTTTGCTAGTTGTATCATTCTCTGTTGTTATAGTTATGCATATTTTTATTAGTTTTTAAGTCATTCCATCTTAACAGTACCATTAGTGTGCATGCAATTAGAACGCAAGTTCCATTCATCTGCTTCTCTGAGCAATGGATTTCAGCTGATTGAATTGCTCAGTTATATACTTTTGGGTAATTATATTCTTAAAATAAAAACAAAGTCTTGGTCCCATTCGATCTCTTGCAGAATCACTTGACAGTTCTGTTTCTGATTGTACTCCACAGAGGAAGCTTAGATTAGAGAGGGATGGGAGTAACTAGTTCTCATAAGAGAGGTTCACATCCTAGTTTCACTGATATGAACCACATGTGATTTACGTCTGTGAAGAATATTAAAGCAATTATTTCCTTATTCTGAAATGCAAAGTGATGCAATTCCTGTCTGATACTACACGAGAATAGTCATACGTACAATTTTAATGTGCAATGTGACTGAATAATGTTGAGTGTGGAGCTGGAAACAGTTATCAGTGTCTGCATGGATATGTGAAAGATTCTGACTGCATGTTTTTTACAATTATTATATTACATTGTACATTTTAATGGAAAAACATATATGAATGATACCAGTAGCGTTTGGTTTGAAACAAAAAAGCAGTCTGCAATAGACAGATGATTTATTTCTAAATTATTCACAAAAACTTTAAACAACAGCACATTCATCAGAAAAACAATGGAGCGGCAAAAAGCTGCATTCGGGGTTTACGTATTTATTTAAATAATTTGCTGCGTCTCAGCCTTGATATCAGTGACACGAAATGACTCTCAGTAACTGTGTCTGATTAAAACGCTCTGCTTAGTCTTAAAGTGGTTCTTTTTACATGTTTCACATACCTAGCTATTACATAGATTTCCAGGTTAATTTGGAGGGAGGGGTGTGGATTTTAGACAATGCATGCACAGCTTATTAAGCATTGTCAACATGATTTAATCTTGGATGGATTAATGACCCACAGGTATTTTGTTTTTGCATCTCCCCTTTTACCTATTTTTCTTCCCCCTCCATGGTTTCCTAATTGGGGAATCAGTGATCTTGACCCAACTGCCATGTGTGATACCAGCTGTGCATCAGTGTTTGCGCTGAGTATCTTTATAGCCAACACCTACACCTGCTACTTCTGTCAACTGAATTATTTTTGACTGAGCATGTAATCATTCAGCCCTAGTGGTGGAAACGTTTTGTCACTGACTATGCGAGTCATTTATCTTTCCCCAAACTGATTTTCCCATTATTATAGCTCTAGGGAGGGGTGGATATTAAAGGATTAGGAGTGTCTGATGACCGTTAATGAACAATGTAACTCAGGGCTTAGCCCATTTCACCCACACACATATAAAATGATATAAATATCCTTTTCTTATGATGAAGCACTACTGTCACAGCATCCTATGGGTGGTGTTGTATGACTATAAACTTTTCTTTCTAAAGACTGTATAAAGTGTGCATAAAATCACAATGACGTTTTTAATTACACTTAGAACAATAGAGGAGATTCCTCATCCACACCATATGATAAGTGTGTGGTTTTCACACAGTCTGATTCTAAAGCTTTGCCCGTTTATAAATGGAAACCTTACTTTTCTTGACATTTATTATGATTAATTATGTCTCTCAGCACATTGAATAATAATAATAGAACACAAAAAAAATCATTCAGTTTCATTTTAAATTTGAAGCATTTTTCAGCAGGTATATCCTGCACAACTGCAGGTCACTTCACCAGTGTGGACATTGGGCTTGGTTCTGATGGGTCTCACTTTACTTATATAAATAGATTGATTATAAAGCTGAATGCATTAAAGCTGGTATAGGTTGAAATTTCTTTGTTAGGAAAACACAGAGAACAGAGGCACTGCAGATGTAAGAATTATCTGGCACTATGTCAGTGACAGAAGTGTTTTTACCCTGCTCCACAATGTATTTTGAGCAATTCTGTAGTAACTCCCACGTCTCTAAAAAAACCAGTTTCAGAAACAGAATTAGAGTGCAGCACTGTTTTCATTCTGAGAAGCTGTACAGCACAAAGGTTGTTTGTCATTCCACCGAGCCTGGCTTGGCCAGTGGTAAAAATTTAATCTTTCTAAAAAAAATTTTCTCTGATCAATTGTTCTGATTTACTGCTGCATGTTGCCACTCTTTCGGAGCCAGAATTTTAGGTGACATCATCAGTTGATAGTGCTGCATGATTCATACATGTGGAGAAGTCTGCTGAGTCACTACAGGCCAGTCAGATCTCACAAGGAAAGCATAAATGTACGATATACAAAACTTAATGGATTTCGAGCTCAGTAAGAATTCATGACACTCCCATTATAAATGACGTGCTTAAAATTGGCCAAACTTACTCTGAAAGTGAAAATTTGCAGTCAGGCTTTCAGGAAGTTTTTAAGGCTTCATTGATCCTGTTTAACTCAGTTGTCATGTTATTATATAACTGCAGCTTGAATATACAGTTCTCAGAGCATTTATGGAATGTAATGCTCATTTGGATAAAAAAAGACCCATCTGGTACAAGTTCAGTTAATTGCACTTCAGAAGAATAAGTCTGTTGCAGCAGGGATTTGGCAAGGCATGACACTACATAAACTTCCGTAATCTCCAAAGTTTAAATTTTTGTACAAACTTTGTCATGTCTGCAATGCTGTATAAACCATCTCTCCATGACACCTTTGGCAGGTTGTCTCATGGTGAAAGACTTAGGGAAGAGAGCTGCTTTGCTTCAGAAAAAAAAATGCAAATCATGTAAGAGAACCTGGGCACAGCTCTGAGGCTGCACTCATCTGATGGCAGCCATCATCAACACAGATCGCTCTTTCAAGCTCCAAGCTCCTAAAATTACATCCCTGAGGTCCACGGTTATGGAGACAAGACAGAATGTCTGATATTCATAGTGTTAGTGTTGCAAGCAAAACTTCTGAAGATCTTCTGAAGGGCGCCTCTCAGCCACAGAGCTACACATGCCTGGCTTCCAGAAGTCCTTGGTTCTTTGTTCTGTTCCTTTGTACGAGAACACAAGTTTGCGTGAGCCACATTTGTTGATTCACTCAAGGTTTTGAGAACCTTGTCCTACAAACTCTACCTTTTCCTTCATTGATTTTAGCAAATGAATCATTGCAGAGGGAGCAGAACAATGCATCAATATTGTTAAGACACATCAAATGTTTTGACAAGGCAAACAAAATGGGTACTCCTCATTGTTTGTGTTAACTGCTAAACATAAAGAACGACAAACAGGGAATACCTTACATATAGGTCACACAGTAATGAGAAGCAGAAAGATTTCATTGCAACTACATGGTAGAAAACTATTGAGGACACAACAGAGCTGTGCAGAAATGCATACACACGAACAAAAATGCGTGAGGTATTTTTGCAATTTCAAAATTCACTTGGGACTGCGGAGGAGACAGAGGGACATTCCAGAAACACAGACATACATGAAGTTCATCCAGATCCAGAAGCATCCGTTAAACTATAGGCTGATACCATTGTTACCTAATGTACTATTATTAATTCACAGCTGAAATAATCAATGAGTCCTGTCTCCATCCTTCAGGTACCTTGCCCAAATTCCCTGCTTCTAATTTTTGGAAGGGTCATGAAGAAATTTTTGAAAAGGTAAAAGGTCATACTTTTCAGGGTTATAAAGTAATATTTGATGTGACATATGCACAGCAGCTGCCTGTTTATCCACCCAGCCCTGGGTTGTAGATGTGTAAGTGGAATTCACGGGCTGTGGTCTGAGACAGAACATCAGCCTTGTTATATAAGTGCATGTCTGCAATCATTCATAAAAATGCCCTGCTATCCTCGTATAAATCATGTGAAGAGATGGAGTTAAGCATTGGTGCTAAACAGCTGCCCTTACACCATTTGCTGTTCGGCACACGCAGTCTAAAGCTCTTTCCGGACAGGAAGGTAAATATTTGGTTCAGGCTGAGCACCTGGGCGCAATGAGCATTGGCCACCCTTCATGTAGAAGCACTCTAGTTTGGTCCACCTAGCATGCAGCGCTGTGACTGTTTATAGGCAGAAGAGAACTGTGAAAAATACACTATCAAGATGCTTTCCCCAGGAACCAGGTTTTAATACAGCTACAGGGAAATAGGAACATCAGCCGGTCCCACGTGTCGTCCCAGTAAAGAAAAGCAGAAGTGCATCATGGACCTGATTTAGAGTATTTCAGCTATTTCCTGCACACTTCACAGATCCCGATGTCGCATACATTGTTGAGGGAGTCGGAGAGAGAGCGGTGAAGTGGCTATGGAATAAAGCAGATCACATGTGAAAAAATATGGTTTAATTAATGAGCTCATTGCATGGGCATGTCTAATCCATTGCAGATGGCTGAGCTGGCCTGCGTGCCTGGAGATTCAGTGGTGAAAAACAGCTCCTTCTCCTGCTGTCCTAATTCAGCCTGATAGGGGAAAAAAAAAAAAAAAAACCTTCCAACAAGTGGGTCCAGGGTATAAAATTGCAATCAATAATTTTTTAACAATACCAGACAGTCCTGTCTCAGTGCTGCACTGTTTGCTTTGTCTACCAGACACTAAACGGTCTCTTAAAGTTAAAGCAATACTAGCATAAAGGACCACAGTCTGGCTATGAACAGGGTACAATTATGACACTTTTGAATTTGAATCTGAGCCATTGTGCTCTTGTCCTAGGATAAGACATGGTTTCACTAACTTTCCCAGACATCTAATGCAGAAAAATTTGACAAGAAAGACATTTTAACTGCAGAAACCTCATTCTATTCTGATAAATAGATACATATTCAGTTTTTCTGCCTGTAAAGTTAAACAAGGTTACTTGGATTGTCAGGTAGATTTCAGATCATTATATTACTAATGCAATATGCTATGTTGTGTATAAAGCTTTTTCTTAAAATAA
Source organism: Scleropages formosus (assembly GCF_900964775.1). Taxonomy (NCBI): domain Eukaryota; kingdom Metazoa; phylum Chordata; class Actinopteri; order Osteoglossiformes; family Osteoglossidae; genus Scleropages; species Scleropages formosus. The sequence continues at coordinate 39,254,377 of NC_041806.1, read as the reverse complement.
AAGGTGCGGAATTGTTCCAATATTTTATGTCACATTTAATATTCCTCAACTTCAGCAATATATTTGGATTTCAAGTCAGAAAATTTTGTATTGAAATATTTCACTCATAACTTTTGATAAGGCTTATACAGATTTAGATGAGGAGTGGGATTAATAAAAAATAATAATATTGTATTATATACACTGTTGTTTTTCCTTTCTCAGAAGACTTTTTGCTTTAGTCTTGGACTGAGAGGTCTGCCTTGGATGCATTTATCAACATGGATGTTTGATAAATGCTTGACGGGATCAGAGATTTCTCAAGAGAGAAAAAAGCGTGACAGGATTTTCTGTTGAAACAGAAAACAGCATAAGAAACACACAAGGTTACGTCTACCTAATACTCAGAGACTGCCACTTTGATTTAAACTTAAAGGAGCAGCAAAGAAAGTTAGTATTGATTGGGTAATAAGATGATGGAGGATATTTATTTGGTTCTTGACCCCCTGGGATTTGTAATAATAAATGAAAATGAGATGAGAGCAGGGTTTTCTTAGTTCTCCTGGGGACTTTGGGAACAATAAACTGTCCTATTCCAGCTGTTTTTATCAAATCATTGTAGCCTGCAGGAACCAGAGAAATTTTAAAATGCAATATTGAAGAGAAATGCATATTAAAATAAATTTTTAGGATATGTGTAAGGTTCAGAAAGTGTGTGTGTGTGTTTGTGTGTGTGTGTGTGATATGTGTAAGCATATTGAAATGGTCCCAAAAATACATAAATGTTTTATAATTAATTGAGAAACATTTGAAAGGCTTTTAAACGCATGCAGAATAAAACAAATTGCAATGTATGCCACAATAACGACTTATATGTTCGACTGACTCTGGGGTAATTTTCCGTATGTAAATATTGCTTTTCTTTATAAGTGATCAAAAAGGATATTTTCTTGGGCTGGCGGGAAATGCTATGTTATGCTTTGATTGTAGTCCTTATGCATCGTGTGGTTGAAGAGAATCCCTTTCCCCTAGATGATGAAACAATCAAATTATGTGTGCGTGTGACTGTGTGTGCCCATACTTGTGTGTGTGTTCGGAGGAACAAAACTCCATATGCAACTTGCACTATCAATTTCCAAATAGCTTATTCCCATCGTCTAACTTATTTACTTTTTTCCACCCACATCACCTCTCTTCCTGTAATCTTCTGCCCTCCGATATACAGGCTTGCATATTCTGCCACTGTGGTATCCATTTACCAAAGAGTGCGGAGCAACATATGATATACAGATTTCACTGTGTCATTCATCGAAAGCTCCCCTCCACTGCCATCCATAGCCAATCACTTCCTCTGGCTCAGAAGCAGAATAAACACTTCACAATTCTTGCGTCACCCTTTGGCATGTGGTAACATATTGCTATTACAAGTTCTGTTTAAGACCATTTCATGGACAATGTGAGAAATTTACAAAAAGAGAATATGTATATTGTTTTGAAGGTGTAAGGTAGACTGGGTGAGCATTTATTTTTATTTTCGCTTTTGCTGTAGCTGAGGGTTTGTGGTTTATTCAGCCAAGAAATAAAATTAGATTGAAAAATGAAATTCTGCGGCTCCAGAACGCTTGATGGAACTGGTCCCTGGGCAGCAATGTCTGTCCATACTATATTGTTCATCATGTGTATCTGTACTCTGTCGTTTGGTGTTTACTCTTTCCGGTGTGTTTCTTGAAAAAATCCTTAAATGCAAGGTATTTTTTTTCTGTATTCAAATATATTATACAAACAACTTTTTTTTTTTCAAAATTATCTGTAGTGTGATTACTGTAATTTGTCATTTAACTGTAACAGATGTGACTAAACTGTCATGAGTTTTAAATACATGGTCACATTTAATTTACAGTGTAGGTCCCTACCTCTGTCAGTTATTGAAAATGGATGTATTGATATCGCTTCCCCAAACACCAAGTGATTAAAGCAAAATGATTCAGCCAGCTAAGGGTTTTACGTCTTCATTTAGAAGACACAAAGTCAATATATGGAACTGTGGACCTCATTAGTCTCAATGTCTATTGACAATCAGTAATTGAATTTGTTTAACAAATACATTGCTCCTCCACAAATTTTGGAGCATCCACTGAATGCGGATAAGGCTGCAGCACTGGAAGCAGTTGAAATCATGCAGCACTTCATTTGACTGGCGTTTTCTTTGGTCACTGGGAAACATGAAATTAAATTACACATCCTGTAGGGGTTCTTTAAAAAAAAATGAAAGAAAAAAGAATTACCTAGAAGGACTGTCAATACTGCCAGCGGTGTGCAACTTAACAAACACTGACTTCAACCTTTATCTGAACTCCAGCTGGCTTCCTTGTCAGCAAGACATCACATTAAGGTGACTTGGAAGCACACCGCGGCTTTATATCATTTCTGCCGTTAAAAATGAACAAGCTGCAATTCACCTGCATCCTCTGTAGGGGGCCTATTACAAAATGAACCATGTTAATATAGTATTTTGGAGCAAGGAAAAATGTTTTCTGTAGGCGCTCTGTTTCGCCCTTACCTTCCCCCTGTGAAAAGAAATCTGAGGACAGGTCCTGCTGTAGCATTCCTAGATGAGAAACATTGCCTCAGATTGTCAGATAGATATTTTTTTCCCCATACAATCTAAAACTGTACAGCCAGCCCATGACTGTCAGGCAACTCATTGTGTACTGTCATGCATGGAAACAGAGAAGCACTATCCCAATGTTCAGTTCTGCCTCGGTGGGTAAAGTAAAGTGCTCTTGTTGGCCCCTCGCTTGGGCATTGGATTGTTATGGGAGCAGATAACAGAGGCACAGAAAAAAAAAAAAAAAAAAAACTGATTGAAGCAATCATATTTTATATTCAGGGGCTGGAGCCCGGGAGGAGTGGGCATAGAGCCCAAGTCTCTGAGATCCCTGTTATGGCAGACGTGTACTTAGAACATGCTACGTAGAATGAGACGGATAAGAATAACACGGTAGAATTAATTAGCAGAGGGTGCATTAAAATGCTGCCTGCCCTTTTCCACTGGCAAATTAGTGGGATAAAGTGCCATAATTTCTCATCTGGAGCCTTCAGTAAAAGCGCAGGATAATTTACCCATTAGTTAATGCAGCAATTCATTACAGCAATGCCTAGAGGATGGAGCCAAAACAGTTTATTCAGTATCTGACAACGAACACGACGCATTGTGCTTATTCTTAGCGGCGAGATATTGGCGAATCGGGGCTGGTGAATTACTTCTGGCTATTTCAAAATTGAGCCAATTTGTATAGATGGTGCTGTCGAATGACACATAAAAGGATGAATCGTTACCGGTGATGGACACTCACATGGAACACAAGAGAATGAGCCCAGCAGATGTTTTTTTGCATTTGTTTTCAGCTCAGATCTTGTGCGACTTGGTAACTGGTTAGAACATAAATCCCCTTTATCATAATTCCATGTGTTACACGGTACAACATTTTTGCATCAAATGGTGCCATGTAGATGTGAGGTACATGAACAAATCTCCCATCATGGATGCATATCAGTTGAATTTTGACTGAAGTAGATCAGCTGAACAATAATAAATGTATATAATAAGAATAATAATAAGAAATTGGTGTTTTACTGTTTACTTTTGTTAGTTTTCGGTTTAAACACACTGACCCTGAGTTCATAGTTAGCCATATAAAAAGACAGGTACAAATGGGAAACAGGGTGTGTAAGTACTTAATTTGAAAAATGGAACTAGTTATTGCTCTTGCTCCATTTTTCAATACACTGTGGAAGTCAAAGTATACAGGTTGGCTCTCGTACAGTAGAATGATGTATTTTCTAAACTGCACGTTCAGGGTTAGGGTCAAAGAACTTCCTTCGATGTTCTACAAAAGATTGAAGAGAAAAAAGACCATTTTCAATACAGCCAAAAAGATGAGGGTCAAAACCAAAAAATATTGAAAAAGCCTCAAATGCCAAGGTAAAATAGTGCACTTTAATTTTGCCTGCTAGGTTTTTAATTCTCATATATCACAAAAGGCAACGAGTTATTGAATGCCAATCAGTTTCAAAGTCACTAGAGTAGAAACATGCTCTGAATCCCCTGGGTTACTTCTGCTCATTTACTTACAAAATGTTTGCTGATCATCTTTCTACCACTGAGAATGTCTCTTCCAGCACAGCTCTTGTTTGCAGTGAAGACGCAGCCAAAATCTTGTTGATCTTGGAATTAAGATGGACAGGTAGTCGAGGCTCTGTGGTGAGGGGGAGCATCACACCATGAGAATCACACCGGACACCGAAGCCTTTGCTCCGTTATGAACATTAAATCAGTGAGAATCCAGAACATGTCTTGTTTCTAAACAAGGCATGATGTTATCAATCTGGCCTAAATCTGACGTATAACACTATGATCCACAGACTGATTCAGCATGCGCAGAATCTCAGCTGGTTTGTGAATGGAATATAAATATTATTTTTGTCACAGTTTTTTTTTTTCTTTTTTTTTTTTAAATGTTCTTTATGCTGTAGACAGTTTACAGTGAACAATGATCAAATCATACAATCGAATCCTTTAAACAACCCCTTTCCCCATCCCAACTCATAAATATTATTATTAATTTAGCTTGGAGACACTGTTAGAGAATGTGTATGTGTGTTTGTGCATGTGTATGCATAATTCTGACAAGTTCAATGTTTTCAATAATTCATTCAGTGCTAATCCTTCTATACAATGAAAGCAGCATGGTGTTCTGAATGTATACATAACTTTAGATGATGTTCATAATTCAATCATAATATATACAGTGACATTCAATTGTGCGCTTACGACAACAAACAAATCTGTGTGTGTGTGTGTGTGTGTGTGCGAACGCGTGCATGTGCTCAGTTGCAGTGCACGCTTCACCTGGGCGACATACGCCTACAAAAATAGCTCCTAAATTGACTTCTCAAAACAATTTCGGAGGCACCACACACTGAACAGAAAATTGCCGTTCGCACAGCTGCCATTGGTAGACCGGCACACCGAATCTCTCCTGCTTTCTGCCGGCATCCCGTCTCCGCTGCGATGCGCTTCCTCCACATGTCACAGGCAGGCAACTTTTCTGACCGATTAGCGCTCTGTGAATAGCGGAACAATTGGAAGTCTCAGCACAGAGTGAAAAGAAAGCTTCAGCGCTGGGGGGGAACAAACTGGGTAAAATAGAGAAAATGACAAGCGTTAACCTCAGGAAAGTCTATCGATTATGGTGAAGTAATGAACGCGAGTTGATTTCTTTTCTCTTGGATGTTTTACTGAAAATAGCGCTGAATCAAACTGCAGCTCTGTCCACAACCTGGTCGTTTTTCAGCGCAATGACTACTAGTCAAAGACGGGCAATTTTGTTTCCTTTCTCCCTAATGCTCAACACTTCAACGTTGTGACACAATATCCCTCCGACAGTTTTTTTCCCTCCCGCCTACAGTAATCTGTAATTCCACAAAGACCGCCACCATTGTCTGTTGGGGTCACACATCTCATTGGACAGAAGCGGGCGGGGAATAATAATCACTCCCGCAATGCAGCACATCCCTCTTCGGTCTGTGAAGTTTACGAGGCCTTTTCTGCATGTGTTTCATCATGACGCCTGAGGTACATCCTGCCCAGGACCAAACCCCAGCCCAACCCCGGCTGTAACCCCTAAAACCGTGTCCTGGTCCCTCTTGCCAGCACAGCGCTAAACAAAAAAATAAGGCTTGAAAATCAACAAAAAACATGCATTCTTTTCTGCCAGTCATCTATGTTTATTTCCTATCCTTTTGCATCAGCTTTAGCCAAATATATGTTATTACTTTGTGTATCGGTGCTGGTGAGTGAGTGAAGGTGTATGACTGTTTTCCAGCCTTTACTCTCTGATGATGAATGTAGCCTCTGAACTGACTTCTTAAACAATGTGAGACAGTGCATGTTGCTCAGAGAAGTTCTGCCTGTACAGTGTCAAGGACTGAATGCACTTTGATTATCACACACGCTTTCTGAACCGCTTGGCCCATACGGGGTCGCAGGGAACCGGAGACTACCCGGCAACACAAGGCGTAAGGCCGGAGGGGGAGGGGACACACCCAGGACGGGACGCCAGTCCGTCGCAAGGCACCCCAAGCAGGACTCGAACCCCAGACCCACTGGAGAGCAGGACCCAGTCCAACCCACTGCACCACCGCACCCTGTTCTGATTATCATTATTCATTCATTTATCCGAGGCTTTCGTCCAAAGTCACTTTGGACAAAGTCACTTTGTTATGCTTACATCCTAAAGTAATTACAATTATTTGTGCATTTATGCTTCAGGGTACCACAGCAGAAGCAGAATTAGAGCCTAGATTCTTCAGGAGGAAGCTGACGTCTCTAACCAATACACTTCGTACCGCAATCTACTCCATACTCTGAGTTTCTGAAATTACGCACCTTTCCTTACAGCCCTTCTTAAGGGGCTTTACTGGTAGATTGTGGATGGTGCTGCGGGATTTGTACTCTGCCTTTGAGGAACTGTCAAAATGGAAAAGCTATTAGACAAAACCACATCTATGGATCAGGTCACGACTGTAACATTAGACGAAAATTTCTTGACCTTTTTGTAAACCAAAGGCTGGTACTTACCCTCTCAGAAAACTTAATTGTTTTTTTCTTTGAAAATTATTAATTGCAGGGCAAGTCATCCTACCAGCCGTTTAAGCTTTATATCAGTGACTAAAGGGAACATTAAAATCCGCGTGGTTTCGGCCTTAAGAGCTTTAATCCCTGGTGCCTAATGAAAATCATTCATGCTGTTGCATTTGAGAGTTTTTGAGATGTATGGTGGCATGTTGCTCGAGGACTATTATTTTGTTGGTTAGCCAGTTGTTTTACTAATTCATAGAGCTCATTCATATTTAACTTGAGCAGGTAGATGCCATCTTCAGTGGTACATTCAAGGGGATCTGAATTGGAATTAACCCTATAATTACAGAACCTTCTGCCAAAAACATGGCCAAACACTTGTCCAATATCTTACCGCACACATCCACACACCTGCTCCTGTGATGCACCTGGGAGGTTTGTTCAGGTTTCCTTTCCTCATCTTCTCTCCCCTGTTCTCAGCAGGTCAGGCAGTCATTGGCAACAAGTGGAGTGTCATTAAATGTAATTTCTGACATTTCTGCTTTTCTTCAGGATGCCTTAGTGAGAGGTGCTGCACATGGAGACAACTCAATAGTAAACAGGTGCTAGATGGGGAAAAAATGCGAATTAGAATAAAAATTTAACGAAGCCTTTATTCAGTTGCAGTCTTTTTTTTGCCTTTCATCTCAGAATGTGTGCCTCTGATATTCTCTTGACCATACTCTCTCTTTTCTTCGTATTCTCTTACTAAGCATATGAGCCTACATTAAGTCTGTAAGCCAGTAAAATGTGGTTTGAATGTTATCTGTATGTGTGTAACTGATTATTCTTCCATGGGCAAATATTACATTGCTACTAGGTTTAAATACATAATGATTTTATTTCTTTGAACATGTGCAAAACTGACAACTTCAGCTTCTTGTATTCTGGCAGATGCAATTTTCACATGCAATATTTGCATGAAATATTGATTTGATATTTCTTAATTTTTAATCCTTCAAAGCTAGAGCACCATATAACATTTACATTTATTCATTTAGCAGACATTTTTCTCCAAAGCAACTTCCAATGAACTCTATGTACTGTTATCAGCCCACACACCTTATTCACCAAGGTGACTTACCCTGCTAGATACACTACTTACAATGGGTCACTCATCTATACATCAGTGAAACACACTCTCTCTGTGTCACTCACACTCTACGGGTGAACCTGAACAACATGTCTTTGGACTGTGGGAGGAAACCAGAGCACCTGGAGGAAATCCACACAGACATGGGGAGAACATGCAAACTCCACATAAACTGAGCAGGGATTGAACCCACATCCTCTTGCACCATCCAGGCACTGTGAGACAGCAGCACTACTTACTGTGCCACTATATCGCATATTACACAGATTAATTATAACAAAATAAAACTGGACATGTGAAGGTCACAATTATTTTTTTCTACAAAGATCTGCAGAAATGCAATTTCTGGAAACAGCACAACTCTAGCTTTATTTACATTTATATTCACATTTATTCATTTAGCAGAAACTTTTCTTCAAAGCAACGTACATCTCCGAGAAAAATACAACGGGTGCATTACATCAACAGAAAGAGAGATTTGGATGCAGGCACATGATTCCAAATCACAGTTAATTTGTCACATACAACCATATGAACCAGTGAACATCACATGAGTAGCTGCATAAACGCTTATCCATTATTCAACAGTTATATTCACAAAATTATTGAACATAAACATTTACATGTTAATCATACACTGAAGAGATCATGGGAGAAGTGAGTCTGAAACAGGTGTGTTTTAAGACTCTTCTTAAATGTAGAGAGAGATGTCATGGTACTGAGTGAGAGGGGGAGGTCATTCCACCACATCAGAGCCAGAACCAAAAACCTTTGTGCTTGGAACCACCAAGCAGGCAGACCTGCATAAATGGGTACACACACACACACACACACTTTCAGAACCGCTTGTCCCATACAGGGTCACGGGGAACCGGTGCTTACCCGGCAACACAGGGCATAAGGCCGGAGGGGGAGGGGGACACACCCAGGACGGGATGCCAGTCCACCGCAAGGCACCCCAAGCAGGACTCAAACCCCAGACCCACCGGAGAGCAGGACTGCAGCCCAACCCACTGCGCCCCCGCGCCCCCGCGCCCCATGCCCCCTCCCATAAATGGGTAAATAATTGTAATTTGTTTTGGAGAAAAGCATCAACTAAATGAATAAATGTAATGGTTTTGATGGGGGACGCGGTGGCGCAGTGGGTTGGACTGGGTCCTGCTCTCCGGTAGGTCTAGGGTTCGAGTACCACTTGGGGTGCCTTGTGATGGACTGGCGTCCTGGGTGTGTCCCCTCCGGCCTTACGCCCTGTGTTGCCGGGTTAGGCTCTGGTTCCCCGTGACCCTATATGGGATAAGCGGCTTAGAAAGCGTGTGTGTGTATATATATATATATATAATGGTTTTGTAGATCGTAACCAGAGCCTTGAATTTTGTCCAGGTTGCTATAGGAAGCCAATGCAGAGAGACAAGGAGGGTAGATAGGCAGGAACACTTCGGAAGGTCAAACACAACTTGTGCAGCAGCATTCTTTATCAGTTGTAAATGTTTGGTAGAGATGGGGACAGATCCTGGTGACGTTATGCAGAATGCATCTGCAGGTCCGGGTTCTGGCTTTGATGTGCTGAGGGACTTGAGTCAATCATTACTCCCAGACTCTTAGGCTTCCTCATCTCATTATTTCATCTACTCACTCATTTTCGCTCATCACTTTTCCGGGTCAGGGTCACAGCAGTCCGGAGCCTGTCCTGGGATCACTGAGTACATGGCTGGGGGTACACCCTGGGCGGGACACCAGTCCATCACAGAGTAACCACATATGCACAAAGATACACACTAAGGGCAGTTTAACATCACCGTTTCACCTGAACTGCACGTCTTTGGATTGTGGGAGGAAACTGGAGCACTTGGAGGAAACCTAGACAGACATGGGGTGAACATGCAAGATCACTATAGACTGAGCTGGATTAGAATTTACGCCCACACAGATCAAGTGATGTTATGGACCACAGTGTTGCCTATAGTCTCATTAAATGTTATTTTGTCCAGCGCGTCAGAACAGTGCTAAGATTTGAAGTATTTTCGAAGCCCAACTTTGCAAAAACGTTAGAAACTTCCCACACGGATGAGAAGTAATCGTGTTGAGAAATTTACATTTACGTTTATTTAGCAGACACTTTTCCCCAAAGTGACTTCTAATGAACTCTATATAGTGTTATCAGCCCACACACCTTATTCACCAAGGTGAAATTGTGCTCATTTTTATTAATTAATTTTTTTGAGGTAAATTTCCAGTGTTGCTTGGCAAATGTGCTCACCTTCATACATTGATACCATTTAAATAAGAACCAGACATCCACTTGTTGGCATATAATTTGAGTTGATGGTTGGTGAAATTGTGCCATTGGCTGGGATTAAGATGATAGACAGCTGGTCTGAGTACTGGGGAGAGACTTGAGGAAAAGATAAGTAGGAGCAGGAAGGCTCTGAGTAGCTGGTAGTGTTTTGTGCCTAATTTTTTTTTTTTTTTTTTTTTTCCTATTTATGGGATCCTCTGAAGGGGCAAAACTTAATAAAGGCTAATTTTGCTGTTAAAAACCGGCTGTCCTTGGCTTTCATCCTTTCAGTGCACCACATCCACCTCACTTTTGGAAACAATATTTCAAATGACATTTTATGAAGTCTGTACTTCATTTTCGATGCGTCATTCCACACTTACTTTTCCAAATTACAGTATGTAAATGCTTTAAGTGATCCCTTCAATAAATATTCTGCCTTTCATAATATGTGAAAAAAAAATTCAGTAAAAGAAAACAACTGCAATAGTGATAAGTACAGAAAATGACTGAGGACAGCATGGTGGTAGAATGGCTAGCAGTGGTGCCTCACACCTCCTAGATGATGTGTTCGGGCATGGGTTCAGTTCCAGCTCAGTTCATATGACGTTTGCATGTTCATCATGTGCTTGTGTGGATTTCCTCCCACAGTCCAAAGACTTGTGTTCCAAGTGAATTGATAACTCTCAATTTCCCTTAATGTGTGTGATTGACTGGATGTGTGTACACTTGCCCCATGATGGCCTTGCGTCCCATCCAGGCTATGCTCTGCCTCACAGCCTATGTTTCTAGGATAGGCTGTAAGCTACTAAGATGCTGCATTACCAAAACCAGTCATGAACGAATTTCATTATTAATTGAAAATACACCCATCCCTTACATAATGGATCTCTGTACGAGAAACCTTCACATACACGCGCACACACTTTCTGAACAGCTTGTCCCATGCAGGGTCGTGGGGAACCGGAGCCTACCCAGCAACTCAGGGCGTAAGGCCGGAGGGGGAGGGGACATACCCAGGACAGGACGCCAGTCCACCACAAAGCACCCCAAGCGGGACTCAAACCCCAGACCCACCAGAGAGGAGGACCCGGTCCAACCCACTGCGCCACCACGCCCCCCAACCTTCACCTAAGCTTATGAAAATATATACCAATTTTTCATACAACAGGCATTTCATTTTGTAAAATGGCTTTTTTGCTCATTTCAGACATTTTGGAATAGCATCTCAAATTCAAAAGGTTTTTTATTTGCTCTTGTTAACATTATATTCCCTTTATATCATGAATATCTGTGAAGCAAATTATCAAAACGTCTTTTAAAATGTTTTCCATAAGAAACATTGGCAATTTGATCTGCTTACAATGGAGATTCAGCTAACATGGAATTCAATGAGACCGGTGCCATCCCATTCATATGTACCATATGGAAAAAAAAAAAAAATCCAAATTTATTTGATAATAAATTTGAATATTACCACACACACACACACACACACACACACACACACACTGCCTGAAACTGCTTGTTCTGAGCGGGGTTGCGGTGAGCCAGAACCTAACCCGGCAGCACAAGGTGCAAGGCTGGAGGGGGGAGGGGACACAGACAGGATGGGACGCCAGTCCATTGTAGGGGACCCCAAGCAGAACTCGAGCCCCAGACCCACCCGAGAACAGGCACAGGCCAAACCCGCAGCGCCACCTCCCCCCTCTGAATATTACTATTGCTAATTAATTTCACTACATACACAAGATCCAGAACTTACTGAGTTCGTAACTTGTAGGTCGTAGCAGCATGGTGGCTGAGCAGGTAGTGTAAATGCTTTGAAGGTTGGACTACATTGGTCAGCTTTGCTCATCTGGAGTTTAGATGTTCTCTGTCTGTTTGCGTGGGCTTTTATTTCTCACTCCAACTTCTTCTCACAGTCCGACCACCACTCTGAGTCAGTTGGTCTTTCTAAAATTGGCCTCAATGTGCGACTCTGTCATTGAACATGTATATGTATGAGCGGCTTGCAGTGGACTGGTTAAGCTCTGTGCTTCCCTGGGGTGGACTTATGATGACCATTAGTCTGATTGGAACAGGCTGCTGAAAACTTTGAAAAGACTGATAACAAATTGGCAGCAGATATAAGCACTGCTGTCCTCCAGAATGCCCGTTAGTTGAGGCTTTGTAACCGTGGCAGCTACGAATAATAGTTGAAGCTGGCCATTCTTGATTTTTTTATGTTTCTGCTGTCTACAGTAATTTTATCGAAAAAAAAAAAATCATGACGCAAACTAATATTTCCCCGAACTTACTTTTTTCCCAAAGGCATTTTTTCTCATGTGTATAAATTGTTGGGCTAAGTCTTTTACTCTTTGCTACCGTGTTTCCGCTTTAATCAGTGCCCCACACTCTTCAAGTGCCAGACTCTAATGGTTTATTACACACACATTTTATCTCTCTCATCTGTTGTGCTGCATTCTTTCATACAGCTGAAAGAGATCTGATCTCATTCCTCATGTCCCGAATACTTAACATGAGTTGCCAGTCTAATTTAAGCACCGTGTTCTGATATTTTCTTTGACCTGGGAGACACAACAGAATCTGCTCATTTATTAACGGATTCCAGAGGGCTGATGGTGATCAAAGAAGTAATTACTTGCTAGATCTATTTCTGCCCATTGTTTTCCTGGCTCTGCAGAAGGGTTCAGCATTGCTCCCCCATCTCAGTGCTCGTTAATATTCATAACCACTTATGCCTAGGATATATTAATTCTGAGTGACTGGCAGTTACAAAGATCCAGCAAATCGATAGTGATCAAAATCAGTATCAGACACGTAAAGGAATCATTGCAAGTGAATATTCATAAGTATTTGCATGGCACTCCGTTGCCGGGGACAGACTTTATAGTGTAAATTACACGCAGTGCTGCATCTTCTAAACTGTATTAATTTTATATAACATTCATGGGCTTCAGTTAATGCAATGGCACAAAAAATGTAATGCCCCAATTTGTAAAATTGGTTATTATCAAATGTTAAATGTAAGGTTTACATGGGCATGAATACACCTTTGAGTAATTCTTCTTTGATAACAGCGGCTCTTCATGTGCTCCTAATTCTGTGATTTGATAGGAGGTCATTATTATATTGTTAAACTGAAACAACCACAACGAATGCCCATCGAAGTCATAGCACTGTTTATAAGTCTCTGAACAGCAAGGATGAAATTGACACCAATGTCTTTGTGCAACGGCTCTATTTTATGCTTGGAAAACATCCTTCAGCAAGCAATTCCAATTTCAAATCCATTACTGAAATTGTCACATAACAGCACAGGATAATAGAGGACTCCATCACAGACAAAATTTATGAAAGTTATAGCATTGCTGCATAATCCAAATGCTCACATCAGGGAAACAGCAGACTGCGAAATTTACTGTGCATCTGTAAAAATGTCAGAAAACCTTCAAATGTGCGAGTCTGGGACTCCAGTACCTATTTGATACAGGTGGTCCTCGATTTACAATGGGATTATGCTCCGCGAACCCATCGTAAGTTGAAAGTATCGTAAGTCAAAATTGCATTTAATACACCTAACCTACTGAACATCATAGCCTAGCATATGTGTGATGGCCATTACGGGCTTGTCACCTTCATGCTGGGCAATTATCTTGAGTTTCTCCTCGAGAGTAATTGCCCTCCTCTTCTTCTTCCCACCAGTAGCAGGAGATACAGATGGGCATTTCTGTGACATTATGGATGCACAAAACACAATGTATCTGTATAGCAACCGCGTGAGAGATTGGGAGCTGCGGATCGCTGCTGCTGCCCAGCATCACGAGAGGGTAGTGCTCCGCGTATCGCTTGCCCGGGAACTCAATCTAATTCAAAATCTGAAGTACGGTTTCTACTGAATTCCTATCGCCAGCTCACCATCGTAAAGTCGAAAAATCGTAAGTCGAGGAGCATCTGTATATCTAAAGTAACAAAGCAATACAGCAACAAAACAAATAACCAGCTGCTAAAAATGCATTACTTTGCAACATTAAACAAAGAAAATGTTACTTTCAGTTTCTGTGCAAATGAAATAACATCAAGGGTCAGCAAAGAGTGATTTTTTTATTACACACACACACATTTTCTGAACCGCTTGTCCCATACAGGGTCGCGGGGAACCAGAGCCTACCCGGCAACACAGGGCGTAAGGCCGGAGGGGGAGGGGACACACCCAGGACGGGACACCAGTCCGTCGCAAGGCACGCCAAGTGGGGACTCGAACCCCAGACCCACTGGAGAGCAGGACCCGGTCCAACCCACTGCGCCACCACGCCCCCTGATTTTTTTATTATTATTATTTAAATTTTTTTTTTTTTTTTTTTTTCACCTGGTCCCAGGGTACTGGTGGTATTAACCTTTTTAGGTAACATTTTTCTCTAAAGTGACTTACAATGTTAGGTTTATACATTATACACTGTTTGAAATGAGTTACCAATTCTCCCCATTACAGCTTGGTAATATCTACTGGAGCAGATCAGATTAAGAAATTTACTCAAGGGTAATACAGTAGGATTGAGATTCAAACCCATGTCCTTTGTATGCAAAGCAAAGACTCCAACCATTGTGCAACCTGCTGTCCGCTGTGAAATATCCATTGTTTTACCTACTGCTACCTATGTAAAACATCTCTGCCAGTGGTTTCTGGCCAAAATGATCCGTACAGCACCTTGGGCAGCTCAGAAGGTTAGTTAGAACTGTTACTAGAGAGCACTGTGCAGGTGTTCTTACAATAAACTTTATCCTAGTTTTTAAACCTCTCTTGTAATCTCTGACCATACATGTTTTCACTGCACATTGGCTTTGTCATCCAAAAACCACATTTGTTTTACCTTTGTCTTTTAACGGTCCTTTTGTGTTCCTTGCTCCACACTGACACTCAAGATGTCCATAATGAGTACCTGAACGCAAGAACAGAACCATTAACTACACTATACATTTCTCTATATCTGGAATACAATGTGATATTTCCCATTGATGGGTGTAGCACAGGGGTACGGTGGTGCACTGGGTTTGGTCAGGGCCTGCTGTGTGGCAGGTCTGAGGTTTGAATCCTGCTAGGGGTGCCTTGTGGCGGACTGGCATCCCATCCGGGGTGTGTCCCTTGCACCCTGCGTTGTTGGGTTTGGCTCCCGGACAAGCAGTTGTAGACTGTGTGAGAGGTGGTTGTGGAAGTTATTGCTATAGTTCTGAAATAGGCAAGATGCTAGCAAAATCAATATAGAGATGATTGCATGAAATTTTAGCTGTTACATAACCATTCATTGCCAAAATGAGAATTATTGATCAGAACTGGGAACACAGTACAATATAACAAGGATCCTGACAATCAGAACAGCTTTTATTATTGTTTTTATATCTAAAGAGTTCCAGATTTAATACCTTATATAATGACATTTTAGATATAGTACATTTTTCAGAGCCATTAATGGGACGACAAATCTGATAGGTGTTGGAGAAAAGTGGCTTAATTAACAAATATATTTCTATCACCTTCTCTGACAATGTGCTGTAGCAAGATTCCAGATCTCATCAACAGCACTCTTATTGTAAACATGGAACAATCCATGTTATATTAATTGAAATCATAACGGGCTGCTCACATTTCTGTCGATATGGGCTGTTGCTCCACTGTCTCTCCAACAGGTGAAAAATTATCTTCTCCACTCCAGACAGACCTCACATCTCATATATCCTTCAGTCCTATGTTTTCTTGTCATTTGTCATCTTATAAACAGAAACAAATGCCTGATGTTCCACTGCCAATAAATGCCACCATGTTCTGTCTCAGCTTATGAAGGGACCTTCTCAGATTCGATGGCAATGAGTCAACGATGTAAAACTCCAACCCAGCTGTCTAATAAATGGACCTGTTGTTGCGCATGAAAAACCAGGTTGTTTGGACAACTGCATCATGAAAGCAATATGAGTGACATTATAGTAAATAAAGTAATGTATTTACAAGACAGATTTTATGAGGCTACTGCCTTAATTGT
Source organism: Scleropages formosus (assembly GCF_900964775.1). Lineage (NCBI taxonomy): Eukaryota > Metazoa > Chordata > Actinopteri > Osteoglossiformes > Osteoglossidae > Scleropages > Scleropages formosus. Next base: position 39,238,310 of record NC_041806.1, on the reverse strand, counting down.
GTGCTTTTTATAGAAAGTTTAATCGCCTTTGCCTCACATTGACAAGCACGCACAAACAAACTCCCACACAAACGTATAGTTATTTAATGCAGTACAAGAAAAATAAATGAAAAGAGAAATGACAGAGGTATACTATGGTATTCACACACAAGGTTTTAAGCAGGGATTGCCTTCAGCTGATACTTAGTTCTAATACACTGAACAACACTGCTTATCTAGAGCCTTAACCACATACCGTACTTTTGACTGACGGAACATTATCTAGACAAGAGGAGATTATGTAAAGCTTTCATCCACAATAGCACTGGCAGGAGACCCCAAGTGAGTGTGGCTGAGGTTCTGTCAAGACAAACTATCCATGCCAAGAACAGCACAGAAGGGTCAAAGGGTGAGAGCGGGGTTTGCCTCAATTGAGTTACATGACAATAAATTGGCCAAGCTGCAGCGATCACTCACAGTGACAGACAGGAAAAATAACACACTACTTTTCCAGGGACACGAAACAGCAGAAGATCCCATCAGTTCACAATTCAGAAGCCCTTAAGAGTGTACATAGAACATGTTAAAAACTGGGTCAGCAACAGAGTAAATGAGCGCACAGAATAGTGTGAGAAGCCTGATGCAGTGTGGGTGCAGTTATACAATGAGGCAGTGCAGCGTCACACATGTGCCACACATGTCATACATGGTGGCCGTTGCATGGGGCCACTCCCAACCCTATGATGTGAAATTCCATGTGCTTGCATCTCTCTGTTCTGGCAGCCATTAAAAAACTTGATAATCCATACATTAATCCTCAGATTAATTTACTGGGTCAGGGTAATAATACTTTCCTCAATATTCCAGTCTTGAATGGCAATGTTCGGTCAAAATAGTGTGAGCACGACAGTAAACGTAGCGGTGCACTACAGGAATTCATTACAAAATCACTCACTTTGTATGCAAAGAAGTCATCAGCACTCATCTTTTTGGACAACACAGCAGTCATTCCCCTGGTTATCATTATATTTGAAGTAAATTGCTATTTTGCGCTTCTTTAAACTTTCATTTGAGACTCAACGTTTTCTTTCTGGCATTGTGTAAAAAGGCACTGCACAATACAGATTAAGGTTCTCACCAAACAACAGCTCTAAAGGGATTTCAAAGAGACGTATGGGAGTTGTTGGCTTGTTTCACATCAGGAGCAGTGAGATTATTGCATAACCAAAGCCTTTGGGATTTAAATACAGTGTGATATTACAGGTTGGACTGAAAATGCAAAAAGGAAGAGCATTGCTGCCAAATTGCCTAATACAACCAACAAAATAGGGAAGACCGATCTTGATCGGGCTACTTCAGTAGTCTGACTGCAATATAACAAAATGCATGTGTGCAAGACAGCTTCATGAGAATAAGTACTTTAAGTTTGACCACTTACATTAATGATCAAACCCAATGATCTTATTCCAAGGAAACACAGGAGGTGTTAGGTTCACCCATGTCACTATCAGATTGTTTGTTTTACATTTTCAGATCTCACTGTCATCCTGAAACATTAGATTTCTGCGTTTACCTGATCATGTGTAACCATAAACAGGGCTGTGTGAATTGACTCAACCTTTGAGTGCATGTGAATTAAGATATGTACAAAAAGACAGAATACGGGAAGCGACCTTATCATCAGCACAATTTTAAACCGTTCAAAGTAAATGCCATCTGCTAAGGTTTGGGATCAGGCTCATTGACACCACAGTGATCATCTTTCTCTTGATCATCCCAGAGATAGTACTTACAGTGAATGAGCACAATCATGTGGTGTTTTACAAAGGAGGCAAAAATTATAGTCACACAATTACCATCAGTGAGGAGAAGGAACAACAGGGTGGCCACACATCTGATGCGCAACCTCTGCAACCAAGTCAAGGTGTAAATTAGGATTATAAATATTCTTTGGCAAAAATGTGTAGTGAGAAGGCCTACATTATGCGCAGCGAACTACCTCTCCGACACACCTGAAAAAACTACCCGTCTCCTTCTTGCAGTGCTGTGCAATACAAGTGAGCTCACATTATTATGCGTTCTGCTGTTTCTCTTTAAAACCAAAAATGAACAAGACTAGTTCTTTGAGACATACAGCATATGACCTACATATGACCTTTTTTAACAAAGCTCACATTTTTTGTGAGTCTCACTTCTCAACCATACCACAAAGGATAAATGATATTCTTTTTGGCATCAAAAGCATCCATTCCTACATTGTCATAACAAGGGCATGTTCCAAGAATCCAACTTTCATTATGGATAAGGTGCACCATTTATTGACAATAAGACATGAAAGCCATTTAAACTACACTGATACTCAATAATAATAATAAGAAGAAGAAGAAGAAAAAAAAAAATAATAATAATAATAATAATAATAATAATAATAATAATAGTCACGAGTTCAGGGGTGAAAGCCCCAATGGCCACCCAAGATAACGACATACCTAGCTCCACTTGATATGACAACATGTTCCCTGCCCTATAAAAGGGCTGAGGTCGCATAGGTGGATTCTTAATCAGTGCTTCACTACTCTTGTGATTTCTTTAGCAATACGTATTTGCTGTTTCCCAAGTTCTGTTCCAGCGTGTCCTGCCCCAGTCTCGTACTCCTGTCCTTCGTCGTTCTGTCCAGATCTTGTACTCCACCTCAGTCCACATCTCGTCTCAGTGTATCAGTCTCGTCCACGTAAACTCATTTCACTTATTTCACTCATTTCGCTTGCTCTCCAAACACTCCGTGCGTCTTGTTCTGTGTTTATCGTGTCACCCGTCCACTTCATTTCTTAATTTGCACTGTGCACTTGTATCACTCTGTTATTGAGGTTATTGTAGTTTACGCCTGTGTCCGGATGTTACAATACAATACATCCATGTCCATGTCACATCTGGACATTACATTAATAATAATAGTAACAATAATTATAAAAGCATTTTACAGGTCTGCCATTTTATGTTCAATGCTGATCAACACATTTTCAGCTACTTAAACTGGTATTTTAATGTGCCAGTCACCTGAACTGCAGGTGCATCAGTCACAAAAACACAAAATTATTTATTGCGGGGACAGTGTTGAAAAAAGTTTTACAACATAAGAAAAAGAAAGAAAAATTGCATGGTAGAAAAGGAAAAATGGTCAAAAGTTGAAACTCACTAACAGAGACAGATTGGTCCTAACCTGGATAATTGCTAAATACCACAAAACAACACTGTTTTAAATTGCAGCAGAACTGAATGAACACTGTCGGCAAAAACTGTATGCCTTCAACCTCACAAAGACTGTATTTTTGGCAGGGCTGCTGTTTGGAAAGCGCTTTTTATTGAGGGCAAGCACACAAAAACATACCCTGAAGGAATTAGCATGAAACCTAGACCTCGAAACATGGAAAAAGTAGTATCGTCTAACGAGTTGCCTTTCTGTCTTTGCCCTGCATCCAGATGGGTTATGCTTAGAAAAAGCCAAATGTCTTCAACCCTTACTGTCGGTTTCCTGCTGAGAATGTTAAACATGATCGAGTATGGAGTGCAGTTGCATGTGTTTATTCCCTCCAAGAACTGAAAGCTTTACTTCTTAAACAATGGCTCATATCTTTCAGTGCAGGTCAGGACTTGAGAATTCAGAACAGAATTGAAGGCTTTCTAAAGACAAATACTGTTCCTACTTTTCAGTTTTTTGATATTCATATATTGGCTTCAGTTTTCCGGTAGAAGCTGTAACGGATAGAACCACTGCCTCCTCCTAAACAGATGTGGGTTCTAAACCAGCTCCTAGAGTAATATCCTCATTTAAGGTATTTGCTCTGGTATAAATTACCCACCTTAAGAAATGAGAAAAGAATTGTGAGAGTCTTAGATTACACTTCTAATTGAAATTCTAAAACCCTTTGCAAAGCAGTTAGGGAAATGATGGTTAATAATTATAGTTTTCTCATCTATTTGATACACATATTTGCACAAAAAAACAATTTGTCCACTTTCATTAAACACATCCTCGCCAAAAATGCATCCTCAAAAGTGCAACTTTATAGCACTTTACCGATCACAAACCATTCTGATAAAACCTGAAATTGGCTTCCCTTTATAAGGACATACATTTCTCTTCAAAGATTTTCACATTAGCACAAGGGTTTCAGCATCTTACCCTGTGTCTTATTGTACAAGACCAATGAGATCACCAACGCGAAGTAGATTCATCAGTGAAAAAACAAAAGTTTTTTCTCTCTTCAGAGCAATAAAGTAGTGGTTAACCCAACATTTAGCAGCTGTGAACAATAATATATTGTTATCATATATTTTAAGTTGCTTGTTTGCAGAGTGACAGCACTGCGATGCCTGTCTGTCACAAAACAAGTTCAAATTTTCTGCAGGTTTCCATGGAAACTGTGTTCTGCACAAGATGCCGCTGAGAATTATGCATATCAAGAAGTGCTCATATATGTATATTATTTTAGTTCTCATTGATTGAATCTGAGCTTCATTACCTGTCTTCTTTTCCTTTTTTTTCTTTTAATCTAGAATATAGCATTCCTGAAAGTCAGATAACAATCTGATTCCAGAGTAATTAAGTTTTAAAATAATTACATCTCAAGGAAAAACTTAACAGACAATTGAATGCTGAATTGCTCATATACCGTAGAAAAGTCTCAAACACAGACACTCAAGAAATCTGAATTTAGTGGGTTGTTTCAAATAAATGTTTTTAGAAATGTACACTGCGTAACCAATAGTTTTGGCTTTAAAAAAGTTGAGACATATCTAGAGCTATTCTTTTGAGTTCTACTTTCATCAGCACTTTCATTTCTACTGGCACTGGTATTTCCAAGATATATAAAAAAACAAAGGATGAATTCTCTGGAGAATCCCAATGAATGATTCAATCTAGAAGTTTCTTTTCTTTTTTGCTTTGAATGAAGTGAACCTTCTCTGGTGATGCTGAAACATTTATTTATGTTTAAATGTTTAAAAATATTCATCACACATTCCTTTTATTCACAGATAGTGTTTTGTCATTTTATTCTGCTTTTGCATCTTTTTTCCTTGGACAGTAATGGGGTCCTGTAGCTATATAGATAAGGCACCTGCTAAGCTGAAAGGGTGGATATACCTTTCATATATCTGTATGACTATATTTTGTTAAATTAGTGTTTCGAAATCTTGATACTGGTGGTAACTGTGTTCCGATAACACTATTCAGTGAGTGGAAATACGACAACTTTTGAGAAAATATGAACCATTAGAGAATGAATTGAGTAAGTCTGAAAGCTTTTTCTCACCAAACACATGGTGTTTTTAAGCAGTTTGCTGCTGAGTTCAAACACAACACAGCCATTTTCTTTTTAATTAGTTTGTTGGTTTTGTGCTGGAAGCCCTCTTCATTATCTTCATTTCAAACTATGGTATTTTACACCAAGGTTGCCCCCCACTACGATCATTACTACACAGTATGAAAGTCATTAGACGACGACTCTGCATGTAAGGAATGACAGCAAGCATGAAAGTAGAGCCGCCAGCATGGATTAATTACTGCGAACAAGGTGATCAGATGTAACAGATGAAGACAAGCTGTTGATGGCTAAGCACTTTCAACCAGATCAGCACCATTTTCCACTGATTGATTCTGAGTACAATTTGCCTGGCTTCAAGGCCCCTGTTTGACCAGATGCTGCAAGGTGCTGATGGAATTCTGGTGTGTTATTATACTAGGCCCAGTCTTCATTCTGTTAAGTCATTTTAAATAACTGTTAGAGGCCCAGTGCAATGACTTTAAATGGCATGGTCAGTCACACCTGTTATTATCTCCAACATTGTTATTCAAAGGCTATTGTTCTAGAATTACAAAACCCTACAGGTTGTCCGTCAACAGTTATTAAGGTAAAGCTCTTGGGAAGAGAAAGTTCAGGCTTTAGGCTAGGAACTAAATTGGGTGTTTGTACAAGCACTATGTGGATCTTTTAAACCAACCTTTACACAACGAATCTACTGCAACTGTCTAAGTGCTGGTGTTCAGCTTTGTCTTAGGAAATGTAACCTTTGGAGTAAGAAGTGATAAGAGGTGTTAACCGATGACATTTGGTAAATAGAAGTCGATCCTAATCTGGCACAAACATTTTTTTAAAGCAATCTAACATGCAAAATTTATGCACGATAAAAATGCAGCAACAACAAAGTGCACTGACCTAGATAAATGCGTTAAACAATAAAAAGACTGGGATCATATTAGCATTAGCATCAGGGGACTGGCTGTGTGTTCACAATGTAGTAAATATGCTTATTTTGTTTTTATCTTTCTTGCGCTTGTTGAATAGCAAAGAGAGTCTTAGCCCAGAGATGCATGGTAACTTATTTAGGAGAAGAATGTGGCTGATAACAAAGATTTTAGGAAAATAAAGGTTTCCTTTATCCACTTTTCAAGGGAACTGAGGTTGCTCCGAAAAATGAATTTAATCACATTCTTTCTGTACTTCTTGATCTGGTCAGGTTCGCTGTGAATGTGTTACTTCTCAAAGTGAAAGGTAACGCCCTCAAGGCGTGAGGTGATTCATTCTGTTGCATGGGGTTCCTTTCTGTTCCAAGCTATAAATCTCTACTGGAAGGAACATTTGGAGCTATAGAGCCCTTGACAGTTGCAGTCCTTGAACTCAAGAAGCTGGAACAAGCCAATGCAAGAACTAAAAGTCCCTAAAAGAAGACATTTCCAAACACATGATTAAAGATTTCATTCTCTTAAAAAAAGACAGGTGTTCAGTGGCAAATGACGTGTAGAAAAACCTGGTGCATGACTAAATAAAGCAAAACAAAATGAATGTTTAAAAATTCCTATGATCACTGGAATATTTTAGGAAACAAAATCACATTTATATGATTCATAAATTCTTCATGTTAAACTCCCAAACACCAGTAAGTACTATTGCAATAAATCTGACACCACTACCAGGCTGTGGTGTGATCTGTGAGGTGCTCAACATTCAGTCTTCCAGATATTATAACCACGTATAGCAGAAAGCATATCTTTTCAAACTGAATACTAGTGCAGGGAAATAATTAGATTTTTTTTTCCACTGAAGGAAAAAAGGTGACACACAGTGAAAGTGATCAGCAATGATACTTGGTTTCTAAGCTGAGCTCACATTTATATTACTTGAATATGTCCACAAACATTGTATGTAAGCAAAAGTTCATTTCAGTAATTGCATTGCAGAATTTGTGAAATTTTGAATTGTGCATTGTTATTATAATTGCTTTCCTTCTAAAACCAACTTTTTAATCAGCTACTCATTTCAAGCAGTAAATAATGTGAGTAGTCAACTGTAGAAATCAATATTAATAACAAATACCCTTAGAAAAGTCACGGAACAGATGAGTGGGGAAAAATGGTGCCTAATAAATATAGATGATTCTTGTTCATGTATTTATGCAAATAGCAACAAGAGTACTTCAATTTGTAGAGCAAGGAGACAGTAACCAAATACAGTATCTATTATCCTCAACAACCAGGAGCTAGTATCATTGCTTTAAATAGTAGTTTACAATTTCATACAGTAACCAGTTTCAGCTATTGTTCTGTTTTAATTAAGCAGCCTGTAACATCAAAGCAAGTACTTTAGTGGTATAGTTATTTTGAATCCTACTGCTATATCCTTGATAAAGGTGATTAATCTGAATTTTACTAGTATTGTAGAGATTCGTGTAAACGGATTAAATTATATAAATTATATGTCACATTTAACAAGGGACAAGGACAAGGGTATAGCTAGGAATCCTGAACCCCCCCCCCCCGGCAAGAATATTGCACTGCCCCACCCCTCCTTTAAAGCAACAATAACATACATCAGCAAGTTTTTAAATCAGTCAGTTATAGGAGGAAATTTCAAGTACCTTTTCCAGATATGTTATTTTAAATACAAATTTTAATCCTCAACAATGCAGACACTCAGCTGGTTGTGGACTGATTGAAGGGTCCTGTTTTCTACAGATAGTCAGCAGCTTAGCTACTATGGAAGGGTCAAAAACAACTTATTCTCATTGATATTCCTTCTGGTAATGTAGCCATACATCTCAGCTCTGAGCAAAAGATAAAAATGTAAATGTATGATGTCTAATGGTTAATATCTTTTTCATTCTGAATTTTTTTTACCTGGCAAAACCTTGTTTTGTTGGTAGCAGCAGAATAACTATCAAATTTTATATTAATTCAAAAGCACTGACAGTTTTCTACATGACATCACAATAAATCAATCTTCATCATGTCAGGAATAATTAGTTTCTGACTGAGAAGGGCATGACCTACCAATCAATCTCTGTTTACTTCATTTTGGTGTTAGAGCTGTCACAGGGAGTAGCTTTTAAGATCCAATTTGTTGTGACAGGACAACTCAAAAAACCAGATTATGATGTAACAATTAATGAAAACAAAGAAAACCGAAAACACAACAGATTTACAACCTAAAGCGACTGGTAAGATGATGACAGCAATTAACTGGGTACACAGAACACCTGGATAATTACAGTAAACCCCTTGCCCAATAGCAAGTGCTGTATAGCATCATACATATAGTATTTAGAATTCTTCTTTTGGTGTTTCACACTGCAGATGGGGCCCTGAACACTGGCCTGACTTATTGCAAGGAAAACGACCCCCAACCTATGTTCTCCTGCATAATTCATAGACTTAAGGTTTCAGGAACAGGTTCAGAGGAAGTCTTAAATGTGGCCTCTCCAATATTAGAGGACAATATTCTCTCTAATTACTTGCACCTCACTGCAAAAACCAAAGTCAGCTGTCCCCAGGCGTATGAGACCCAGTATCACACATCCGTTTTACATCAGTTACAATTAGAAATTCATTCGCCCTAAGCTCTGTGTCCCTGTGTGGCCACATTCATTTAAATGTTTGTTCTTCTCAAGTCCCATGTTGCTTTTTGCTTCTGGCTTATTAGCAGTAATTGGCTTAGTGTGTGTCCTCTAAAGACTGTGGGAGAAAAAATCCTGCGGTGATCACTAAATAAAATAGGCCTATAGTATGTATAGGCATGAACCAAAATAACAATGCTTTTACCATGTATCTGTGAAGAACTATTCTTCCTAAGTCTGCTACTTTCTTTTGATCATCTACAATAAGAGGAGGATGCAGGTTTTTGTTCTTTGGGGAAAGTTTGACTTAAACCAGTGCAAAAATGGCTCAAAAGGACATGAAAGTGCTACAATACACATTTATCATACAGCTTTGAATGTTGCTGTGTCTGTTGCATTTAGAGGCATGCATAAAAGGTTTTTGGGACTTTCTCTGAGCTGGTACTCTTTGCAAATTACATGGAAATGCATGTACTCAGGCTCACATTAAAAACACATTGACAAACAATCTCACACTCCTACGCACACATGCACACACAGGCAAGCAGATGGGGAAACGCAGGAACACACTTGTTGCAGTATTCACTTATCTCACACATCGTTGCATGGGTTGAGTTAGACACACACATAAACGCATATGCAATATTATGATTCTGTTCCCTCCCATGAGTACGGAATATCTATATCATAATTTAATGAGATACTAAAATGGATTGCGTAAGAACTAAGTGTTTATCTGGTGAAAGAGCCCAAGAACATTCTTCAGAGATCATGAATATTCTGTTTTGTTAAAATTGTTTCAGTCCCCAAGAATACACCTTACAAAGAAAAGAATTAGGCAAGAAATACTGCCTGTTTCACATTTTCTTTATTTTCACAAGGAAAAGAAAGAGCAATGTAATGGTTTGTTTCCGTGAGGAGAATCCTGTTGCTTTCTATGTCGCCATGGGCACAAGTGTAAAAAAGAAAGCACATTTCAGCTGTTTATAGATTGCAATGAATCACGAACAGTTTGTTTAGTTCCATGTACAATGCATATGTATGTATTTCTGCATGAAAAAATCCACCACATTTACCCTGAGACATGTTCTGTATCATTATTAAATCAGTCACTAACTGAATAACAAATCTAAAGCCTGCGTCACTGTAACACTGGGAACTGGATTTGAGGGACAATCGTCTCCGGCCTCCTTCTTTATGCATTAGATTCTCACTGCTTTTGTTTCCTCATGTTTGGTGGTTATATGCAAAGAGGCAACTAACCGCCAAGCAGTCAAGCACCTCTAAATTTTCTCCTCCATATTCCCCTGTGACTGCGTGCCACAGATACACCGAATTAACATAAAAACCTGAAAGCAGTTCAGTTGAAAATGAAGACACAAAGGCAATACCAATTGCATTTTTGTTGTTTGCTAACTAGTAACTGGCTTATGGATTCTCGGCAAAGTGTATGGAATTTCGCATAGCAGACAGGGAAGGAAAGACAGGCAGAGGCATTAGGCTGACAGGTAATGTCAAGGTGTGAAGCCTAGGTCATGACACTCATTTCCCATAACCAGGCTTATCGATTTTCTTCGAGCTAGGGGCCGACCACAGACGAAGCCAAAACGACCTAATGACCTAATATATCTCTCTGCTCTAATCACAGGAGTCCTCTCCCAAAACAAGCAAACCACTTCTGTCCACAGACACATGTCAGTATGCTGTCTGACCTGGAATAATCCCCAATCTCATTTCCAAAAGGTTTGTATCTAAGTCTCAACCTGTTGGCTCAGCTGATTGTCCATAATGGCTGGATTTGACTGGATTCTTAAACAGAAAGTAATGTCTTTAAAGACTTTAGCCATACCCTGAGTTTGTAAACCTTCTCCCTTCATAGTCCACTCTGTTCCAGCTGTCATGTTTACGTTGTTGGCTGATCTGTAAATGGTACACACATGCTAACATGCTAACATGCTAACAGTAGTAATGCTAACATGCTAAAAGACATGAGTGTGCAAACAGAGTCCCCAGCAGCATGAAATAAAGCTTGCCAGAGTGTTACTTTCTCGCTCCGCAGTGATTCGTTGATTTTGTAGCTACCACAATTGTCACAGATCCAATAGAAGTTGGAGGTGAATGTGTGCTCCTGCGCACATGTAGTAGCACGCAAGCTCCATACCCTCCATTTCCAATAGTTCATTTACTGATCAACAGCTGGAAATTGATTAAAACAATAACTTAATTTACATTTTCTGGTTCTTTTAACTGTTAGTGTCGGTGTTATAATTACCCTTTGTGTGTATGTGTTTGTAAGCGGATGAGTTTGCAATCTCCTGTCCAGTGTGTATGCTGCCTCACAGCCTGTGTTTCTGTTGTAGGCACTGGACCACCACAGCCTTGTGATTATGAATAGCTCAATTAACTGGTATGAGTAGCAGCAAGCCTTAATAGGCCTATACTTAATAAACCATTCATTTTCTTTGTTTGTTTTTCTTTAATGTGTCCAATTAATGGGGACAGTTTAGACCCTAATAATCATGCTTTCTTTATCCTTATGTAGAGGCTATTTTTGTTTTTATGAATCAGCTCAGTTAACCCTTCCAAGTACCCTCCTGTCACTGCCCTTCTATGACATGTGCCTGCAACAGCCATTCAGGGACACCAACAGTCCCCTCAACTGCCCTTCTGTCCTCTAAAGCGATTAGAAAGGGCATATACAGGGTGTCTTTACTTAGAAGTGAATGCACATTTTTGGGCTGAGTATCAGCATAAAGGCCTTCTGTTCTGCATTCAGCCATGATAGCTAAAAATACACACCCTGCCATCCCTCATACCCCTCCAGCCCTTGAAAAAATATGATGACCGTCAAAAGAATTCATCGGTGTGAGCATCACCTTTCAAACAAAAGACATCAGTGAACGACCTTGATGAATCATATCAAAACAAAACAGTGCATTGCATCCTTAGGAGAAAAATTTGGAATACATACTCACGTTCTAAACCTCAAAGCCAAATGTTTAGGAATTTGAGAAACTGAGATCATTACGGAAAAGCACAATACCCTCTGGTTTTTAAACAGATGAAGAGTAGTTAAACTAATTTATCTTTTTTCATAAGCGTTATTGTTTTTTTCCTATGAAAAGCAATAGCACAATAATGAAACACACTAGGTACTTCCTAAGTTTCAGTTTTTTTTTTTTTTTTTGACTACCTCAGCATTTTAATAAGATTTAGCATGGCTAAATATTTACAACATAACAGTGACATTCACAAATAGTTTTGGTTCTTTTCAGGGGAGCCTCACGTTGTAATTTCAAGAGACAATCAGTTTCACATTCAATTGCATACATTTTCTGCAAATTTTTTCTCTGTGTAGCCAATTTACTTTGATTCCACACAAATCTGCTATATGGACACGACCTTTCAAAATATCATGTACTGCGATGTACCCTATTATACGACTGGCATTAAACCACAGCCTGCAGACGGTACTTTCATGAGTCACGGCAGTCAGTCAAACTGATGTGAGAGTGTTTCAATCATTCTTACTTTATTCTCTAAACCCAGGTCTGGGTTTGTCATTGCAGCATGTCCAGCATGAGGTCCCAGGCCTGCCGCTTTACGCTGTCAACAGTCTGGAGTGAGGAGGTGACAGGTGCCAAAGGATCCTGGGAGGAAGAGAGGAGAGACATGAAGACAAGAGCAACACAGTGGGAGACTCACAGAACACTTTCCTTCAACTACCATTTGACACGGAACATTTTTGTTTAAGGTCAATGCTCTGCATGTATGGCTGTACGTCTCATTTGTTGGCTTGCTTTGTTTAGACAGCTGTGCAGGTGCCACAGTAGTGCAATCTTGTTTAATGATACACACATTATAAATCTCCACCCAAAAACACTAAAGTGAAAAAACATGACAACACAAAATTAAGCAGTGTAATTAACCAAGATCTAAATTAACATGAAAAGAGCAAACAAATAGCAATAAACCAATATAACTAAAATTATGATTGATGCAGAAAAAATAAAGGGAAAAAAGGGACATGGCTGAGAGAATCTGGAGCAGTCTATCAGTTGTAAATGAGACAGAGATGAGTCATAAAAAGGATCCACAGGAATTCAGTCCAATTGCTTGGATTTCAAGACACTACAGCATCCATTAGAATTATGGACTTTTATTTTGTCAAGACAAGGAGCAATAAAACAGTATATCTGGGAGTTATGTTACCCTTCAGTGCAGTGGGAATGCACTTCATTAATTTGAGGTTTAGTTACATAGCCTCATATATTATCTGTTGAAATAATTATGTGCTAGAGGCAGTATATTTGCTTTCACAGCAGGTGTTACAGATATCCAGAGACCACATCATTAGATAGATACTTCATATACAGCAACCCAATGAATTCCACACATTACTGTATCTCTTTGAATCTATTTTCATTTCATTAGCAAGTTCGTGCTAAGAACTTGGTAGTTCTGGTTAATTTTGTAGTATTATTTATTTTTTCAGAGTCACACAACAAGATATAAAGTGATATGAGAGACTATTGTTCATATTGTTAATGTTCTCCTTTCCACCAGACTTTCCATCAACATACTGTCATGTACTGGGCGCAGCAGGTGTGTCTGTGGCAGTTTTTAGGACAGTGGGGTTCAGACCTCAGTGAATTACAATTTCAGGTGGGTTTATAACAAAACTACTGCAACATGTTTCGCAGAGTCTTGCCGTTGGCATAAATAATGGAAGAGAAAACCGGTGTAATTATTATCAGGAATTTACTGCTCAGCTGATGGCTTAATTTCAAGCAAGTAATGATTTTCAGGTTACTTATTTTTCTTACAGCAACTACAGCAACAGCAGGAGAGCTAGGAATGCAGTGGTTAGGCTACTGCCTTTGGACCCAAAGGTCATAGGTTCAATCCCCACCTCTGGCTATAGTACCCTTGAGCACTGTACTTACCCTAAACTGCTCTGGTAAAATTACCTTACTCTATAAATGATTATAAGCATGTAATAATTGTGATTTTACCATTTTAAGTTGCTTTGGAGAAAAGTGTTAGGTAAATGTTATGCCATTTAGTCTTTAACCCCTCTCCTACCTACTGTCCATATCATCATATGAAGACAAAAAATGAAAACATGTAATAAAACAACATATTTAATTTTTTTTTCTGAAACAGAAAACAATATTTTCTCTTAAACTCATATTTTACTATTATATTTAATTTTGTACATGCATTTCTCGAAAAGGATCTTAGTGTTTAGTTTATTGTACACTGTGCTACGTATAATTATTAACCCATTTATACAGTTGGGTAATCCTTACTCTATTCATTCAGGTTAAGTATCCTGCACAATGATACTACAAGAACAAAGAGTCAAACCCAGGTCCATCAGGGGCAAGCAAGGCAACAGCTTAAAGCACTGTGACACTCACTGCAAACTTATACTTGATTCTTTCATTTGTCTATGCAGCCATTTTACATGTTTAATCTATTTACACTTTAGGAATACACACACACACACACACACATTTTCAGAACCGCTAGTCCCACCTTTCTCAGTGCCTCCTGTCATGGAATTTGACCCTGCAAACCTTTTGCTTTTAAGCCCAGATCCCAACATCCTGCTTGCAACTGCGAACACAATGCAGTGAACAGACACACAGTGCCTCTGACCTGTTACTACTGTCCCATTCAAATCCTTAAATTCAGGCCAGTGTCCAGGAGCAATGTGTGGGCAAATGTAAATGCACCAGGGGCCACCCAGCCATCTGGCAATGCCAGCTCCCTGCACTGCTGTTTGACAAGCCTGGATCCATGTCGACAGGAATTTAAAAGAGAGGGGCCACTGTTCAGCTGAGTGTGGGATGAATAGCATGAGAAAACTCTACAATGTAGGTTAAGTACCGCAAACCAAAATGTCAACAGGCCAAGAGCATACATATATGTGTATGCATGCGTATATATATGTATATGTATATGAGCTGCAGGTAAGCGAAATTTCCATCAGTCCTCAATAAAGCTGCCCCCAGATATGTGCTCTAAGCACATAAGCCTATTACAAATCCATCTGATTGCTACATGAAATTTAGCATTTCTCATCAGTGGCATTGCCATTCCAAGGGATTAACATCTTGCAGAGGCTGGTCATATTTTCAGCAGCAGTACACAGTACATTCTCCTCATAAGAAATGTATAGAGGTATTTTTTTTCAACTGAGCAAAGATGTGCATGCCTGTACAGCAATCTGGGGCAACAATGGTACAGATTGGTGATCATGTATTTTATCAGACATAGCACAGTTCTGGCAGTTTCTCTTCATCTCAGTTAATAGGAGTAAAGATGAAGGGTTCTCTCTGGCTTCCTGCAGTGCCACTTTTTTTTCTTTTTTAGTCTTTTGTCTGGCATAGAGGCCACATTAGGCCTGCTACTCAAGCAGCAGGCCTTGGCCTCTTACTCAGGGATCACACTTGGAGTGGTTAAGACACATTACGTACAGCTGCCCCATTGGCACAGGTCTGTTCAGTTTAACAGAGGGGATAATTAGTTCTCTTTGCTCCACCTCCTTGATGTTGGCAGGTATATGTATCATTTTTGGGGCAGAGTCATGCAGTTACAGATGCTTTCGCTCCAAACAAAGGACTTGATTTTAACGGGTTCAAAAATAATTTTTCACATTTATGACATGACATCTGGCAAAAAAAAAGAATCATAAAGCACCAACTGTCAGAAGAAAAAACAAAGTCAGCTAGTCTTCAAAACTGTGCTGTCTTCACTTTTTTCACTATGCATTGCAGTTGTAATGTACTGTAGGTTTATAGGCCAGACATTAAGGTATTATCAGCAGGAAAAGACCTGACTCATTCACTGCTTAAAAAACCATTTCATCTGAAACAGTTCATCTACTCATAGCTTGAGCTTTTTTTAGGAAAGTCAGTCCCCTCTGCAGTGATTTCAAGCTGATAAGATCATAAAGCGGCCAAGGGGTTCTTGTCCTTTTCAAGAGCTCAGGACGCAAGAAGAGTCAGCTTAGCTTATCATTTGCTGAGCCAGAGGTCTGGAGCCTTCACACCTGAGAATGGCCCCGCACAAATGACATAATATTGATTTCCTTGAAATGTCAATATTGGATGTCCCCTTTTCTCTGTTATTGGCTTATGGGTGCACTTGGTTCAGATCAAGAGCCCTTTAATTGTTACCTGTTTGGTGTGAATTATGTCAAAAGGCCATCAGTTTTTTATTTGTCTGAGGACTGGGGCACCTGTTTCATATAGTCCTCGGTGAAGGTAGAACATCTGTTTTAAAAAAACACTCACTCCTCTGACTGGTTCTGAATTTAAAACTGGACTCTTTATGTGCCTTTGAGTTTTTTTGTAGAGAATCTGAAAGTGTGGCAAAACAATCTGAGGACTAACCGTAACCCTAACCCCAGACATGATGAGAAATTACACCTTTAAGCTGGCCTGGGAATGCTTGGAGAGAGTCACTGTGGAAAAGGAGGTGTTGTCTTTCCTGTTAGGACATGACGCTCATTAGGATAAACCTGGATGGATGGATGGATGGATGGATGGATGGATGGATGGATGGATGGAGCAAAACAATCTTTCAGTTGCCTATTTCAAAAGGATTCCCTCTCTTTTCTTCTGTGAACAGAAGTTGCATTTGAATGTCAACACCCTAAAGCTGTCTTGATATGAAACAAAAACCATGTAATCAAAAACTCACAGAAAAGAGAAAGGAGAAAAGAAGACTAGCATAAGAACAAAAACAGTGTAAAAACAAAAGCAATTAATCCTTGGCGCATGGTGTTTCTTTGAGGACCGTTGAGTTACTTTTTCTGGGGTTTTTGTGAACTTGACAGGTGAGTTGCACAGCTGGGGACTGTAATGAATGAGTTCTCTAACCTCATTACAGTCACCAGGCCTCTGTTTTTTAAAACAATGCTCAAAATCCAGCGCTGCCACCCACTGCCTTTCCCACACTTTGCAATGCCACTAATTACAGTGTCAGGATGTTGCATGGGACTAAATCTCACATTGCCTTTGGTTAATTCCACCTCTGATATTGTCATTTCAAGCACTTCATGCAAAATAAGTTACAATCAATTTCGATCCCTATTATGTGTTATTTATGTATGGCCGAGTGGAGTGGCCGTTAAAAATTTATGAAGTCGTCTATTGAACATAGACAGTGCATGTAAATCATACATACATATATTTGTAGTGGAAGAGAGATAAATTAAAATGTCCTGAGTACTTACAAGTTGTTTTGGTGTTCAGACAACACATAATTTCCAGGCAGGAATGTCACACAGGGGCAAATGTGTAAATTATAAAAACAATAGCAAATGTTTAGAAGATCAAGAGTAGCAATGAAATGATTCATCAGTTAATCTTGCCTAACATCTGATGACTCAGTTGCTATGTTTCAGAACTGAAGTGGTTTATCAAGCTATTTTCAAACAGCTGCACAGCCTGGAGCACTTAATTTAGCTTAGAGGCCCAGTGTGACACATCTTTACATGGGCACAAAACCCAGAATTCCCTGCAGTGCCTCCTGTCTGTGGCTGTCAGGAATTACTCAGATGTTTGTGCTGTAGCAGTGTTATCAGGAATATGTGACAGTGAAAATATGGAGGTGGAAAAGATGACAGATAAAACAGTACCGGGAAAAACCAGGGGCAGACAGGTCAGCCAGAGAAACATAGGTGTGCAATGTGGAAATGGTAGCTTCAGAGACCAGCCTGCCAAAGAAAACATTATACATGCACCCATATTCAGCTTAGAGGATCATCTTGGCCTTCCAGAACCTCTTTCCATTTAGCCAGCTCTGCTGCCCAGCCAGCTTTCTCCATCATGTACTGATATCCAAGTCTGACATTTGGGTACTTTCCATGTCCTCTTGCTGTTCATCCTCAATACTGAAGGCTTTGCAGCACCTTTTTTTACTTAGCTCATTTCAACTGCCTAGTTCCTTTTTTCACACACACTGGCTGAAACCGTTTGTCCCGAGCAGGGTCACAGCGAGCCGGAGCCTAACCCAGCAACACAAGGCGCAAGGCTGGAGGGGACACACCTCAGACGGGACGCCAGTCCGCCAAAAGGTACCCCAAGCAGGACTCGAACCCCAGACTCGCCAGAGAGCGAGACCCAGCCAAGCCCACCTCGCCACCACACCACCACTTCCTTTTTTCATCCAACCCTTAATATATAAGATTTCACCATCGTATAATATATTTTAACACCTTCCTATTTACTTATTCATACATTTACGGAAGTGAAGTTTTTTAACAACTTTCATACATTTTTTTTGTACTGTATGTTAACTAGCTAAGAATAACAGGCCATCTTGCAAATAAAGGATAGTTGGAGTGTCCAGCAAATGAGTCACAGGATCCACAGGGTATTAGTCTCCAGGATCTAAAATGATCCGTTGGATCCGTTTATTTATTACTTGGATTTTACATATTTACGTCTGTACCACAGCCCAGTGAAAACCCCGTACATCACATCTAATGTAAAAGGTTCTGTCTAAATGCTTTACACACATAGACCTGAGCTGCCAGAATCCATGCAGAATGCATAACAGCTCTAGACAGGGCCAAAGTCCTTCACTGCTTAATCAATGTCATTCCAGAGAGGAACTGCAGAGTCATGTCGTCTTTACTAAACAAAAAAACAAAAGCCTCACAAGCCGCAAACAAAGACATTATATTCCAAGCTTTAATGTGGTTCTAAACAATCCGGCTACACACAAATCTATGGAACACAGTGTCCAGCCTGTCCCCTTTCCTGACTTGCTTGCAGTCTCATGGCAGGAAGCCTGATGTGTTCAACCTGGAGGCTCTTTGCAGGCTGTTAGCTTGACTTTATGTTTTCTTATCAACATGGCTGCAACACGAAATAACTGGTGTATGTTACGAGTTGCCAATTTTCTTTTGTTTCCCTAGCATATATTCTCAAGGGTCCACATCACACTCTGTAATACTTTAAAACCCCTGAGCCAGAATGCCAGACTTTTTTTTTTCCCCCTGTCTTTCTTAATATGGGAGAAAGAAATAAAATTAATTTTTAGCCAGCATTGTCAAAATCACAAATGAAATTAGTTACTGAAGCTCCTGAAAAATAACAATTACACATTCCAGTGTTTTGCAATTGTAAGGTCAAGGTTGTTTGGAAACGGTTCTATGATTAACAGCAGTACATGAATATACTGAAAGCAAGATGATAGGAAATGTATTTTGCAATTTTCAGTGCAGTGCAATGAACTGATTTTCCATTCATTGTGTACCCTTGCTCAGCCTTATGCAAAGTGATGTAGCAAACTGGACACCTGCAACCCTGCACAGGACAAGTGGTTAATGAAAATGGATGGATGGATGGAATTCTCAGTAACAGAAGTTGTGATTCATGTTGGTGAAAATACCAATTTTTGAAAGAGAATTACTGTATAACAGATATTAAATTGCTACTTAGCGCAAATGGAAGGAATGTCATTGCACTAAACCACAGAGAGGGCCAGATGTTGAAGTCTTGACCAGCAAAGAAAGTCTACTTTTTCACATGAGTTGCAGATTCTCCTTATAATCATGGCAAAGCAAATTTGATATGGTTACCTTAAAAAGGGCTTGAATTCATAATTTATACACAAATACTAATGCTTATATGTTTTTCCAAATCATTTTTCATTATGTCACTCTAAATTGTTTTCTTAATTTTTCAAGATTATGTTCCCCAATCCCAAAATGCTAATTTGAGGATTTTCCAACATCTCTTTCAAGCTGTTTGTTGTTCTGTTGTGTTTTTGCAATCAAAGCAACAGCAAAAAGAGCTAATAATGCTATAGATTTACATATCTGGCATCAATACACATCTTAATGGTTACAGCATCAATGAAATTGAAGGCATTTATCTCCCTCTCTTCTCTTTGCTTCAGCTACAGTACAAAAACTGACAAAAGCCTTGCAACAAGCAAGTAAAGAAGCTGATTATACATGCTGTTGCTTTTTTTCAGATGACCTCTTCCATACGACTCTTTGCCAAAGCTTATGTCTGACTCACTTTCATACGAGTCGTTTTAATCCTGACACGTACTGTAATGAGATGTCAGTGCTGTGCTGAACGGCTGCTTATTTGTGCAGAGAACTTTGCGTTTGGATTATTCATAGCACATTGTATCTTGCCATGTATCACCATGCCGCTAATCCAAAGGTAAAGACCTGAACAGGTAACAGCGATAAAGCCACTCTATCTCTTTGAGCTGCATGATTGCTTATCGCTGCATCCTAGGGAGTCATGGTCTTACATGGTTCTCTTCATTTGTTATGAAATCTCTTACTGACAGGCTATATGGGTTTGACCTGGGAAAGTAGAGTACACCTTAGGTGTGATAAATGAGGTTACCCTGATGGTTTCTCACAAATAAGCCAGGTTATTTTTGCAGTCTCAAGGGACTTACTTGTTGTGGGCCATAGTGCGATGCTATAGTTAAAGGTCTGGACATGTTGCCATAGGATCCAAACCTCAGGGGGGAAACTCCTGTTTTAACTTAAATTGCTCCAACTAAATGGTTCAAGATAGCCAGCTCTTTAAATGAGTGAATGTTTCATTTATAACTGTCACTCTGGATAAGGGCATCTGCAGAGCAAATGAAAAGCAAGGGTTGAGACAGCAATGATTTTGTAGTATCAGGGGAACTATTCCAGCCAATGAAGCCATCTATAATCTTATTTATCTCTGTGTCACCGGGAAACAGAATATCGAACTTGTCGTTGGCCGAGGCAGATGGAGCTGTTAACCGCATCTCTGGACCCGTGTCAGGCTAGCTGTCACTTGTTCTTTGACTCTGGGGAAATCCAAGCCGGACCCTGCAAACCTCATTTATTTTTCACTGTCACTCCCAGTTGAGTATATGGTCTGCTAAAGCACGTAAAAAGTTTACAGTATTTACCAGGACACTAGACCACCAGTGTTGTTAAAGCCACAACAAGAAAATACAATTGTTATATGTAGGAGATCGAGAGACGAGGCAAAAGCAGATGCCGCAGTATGTGAGCAAAAAATTAGTATTCACACAGAGAATTTTTTATGTATTCTTCTACTTGTCTGAACACAAGCAAAGCTTGAAACAGTATGTGAACATATCTATCAATATATAATAGCGTGTATTTGTGAAAATGCAACGAAAATACATAATTTACGTTCATAGTGTAAGCCTTTGCACTGAAAAAAGGAATTCGATGACTTGTAGAAAGAAGAGAATGTTGAGAAAACATTATCCAGGTTGCTGGTCCCACTGCAGCTGTCATTGAACAAAGTTGCAATGAAGGAAATAAACAGCAAAGACAAAGTGGGAAGATATGACTTTAGAGGGTCTTGGATACTGCAAGCTTGATGGGTATTGAATTAATACCCCAATCCCCATATCTTATATAAAACAGAGGCTAAAATGTACTTGGAATTTTATAGAACAATGCAAACATTTATGTAATTAAAAACATTCCAAAAGCAAAATAGTACTGTATGAACTTCATTGTACCACATCGTAACCTATTTCACTGTAGATCTCTCAGAAAGGAGAAATTATACATACAAGAGCACTAAAATATGCCTGTATCGATCTTCCTGAGGCTTGGCAAAAAATCCATAGAGTCATTAGGCAAGTGCTTTCACATCTATAATAGATTAATGAATGGATAATAAATGGAATTTATTATAGATCTATTAAGTGTATGTAGGGAAAAACAAAAGTGTTGGTCTAAACCGCGCGAAAGAGCTTAATGAGGCGAATTACAGCTCCCCTCTGAGGAGCTTCCTGACCGTAAGACACGACTCTTCCAGACATTCTGGGGAAGAGGACAGCCGCACAGCAGACGCATGTCACGATGGTAAGTGCTTATGTCTTTCATTGAGAGCAGCAGGGCAGCAGGCAACCCAGCAGTTGCAGCATAAAGTTTGCAGGTCCATGTCCCCAGAGAGCCCCTGCTGTAGTACCCTTGAGCAAGGTTACCCTGAACTGTTCTAGCAAATATATCCAGCTGTTTCAATGGAAACAACTATGATTTGCTCTGAATGAAAGCATCGGCTGAGAGACTGAATAGTAATAAATAGCTAACTAGCTCCTGTACCCTCTGAGGCCTTTTTTGTTTGACACCTAATACCTTATGCTGAGCACAGCTACACCTTATTTTAATGTGAAACTCATAAGGGTAGACACTTAAAGCAGTGTCCCGGAGCCAGAAGGGACATCTCCAAAAATCAGGCAGTGCAGCGAGCAAACAGTGCAAAGTTTATTAAATATTTAAAGCATTTTTCATTTTTCCTCTGAACGTTCCCTTCTATCTGATGGCTGCACAAGCACTGTGAATCCAGCTGACTGTGAATCCCAACAAATGCTACAAATAATGAATTCCAGCCATCTTCAGCTGACCGCTCTCATTAAACATGGGTGAATAAACAAATCAGAGACACTCTGGAAAGGCCCCTTTGTTTTTGACTGAACATTTTCCACCCTGTCCGTCTGGTACGAATAACCGAAAGGGAAAATAAAGAAGTGACATGTCAACAAATTAATCTTGTCACTTGAGCGGCCGTCTCCACTCATTTCTGCTGTGAGCGTATGCGCACCATGTTTACTGAAATTAACAGCTTCTGTGCTCTACTATCTGTCAGCCATCTTCACTGAGCTGTTATTCCTACAGAGTTGTCTAGGTCTTTATTTTATTCTCCTCAGTTGTTCCCATGAACTATGCTTACATCACATGGATTACATTGAAGAGATAAAACAATGACTACACTAAGTCCAGATCTGCTGCTAATGGATTTTTTAACTGAAGTGTTAAATAAGTTAAACAATTGCAGATGGAATAAGCACAAACTTAGCATTAACTGTTTAAAGGGGGAACTGGGGGTGCGGTGGTGCAGTGGGTTGGACCACAGTCCTGCTCTCCGGTGAGTCTGGGGTTCGAGTCCCGCTTGGGGTGCCTTGCGGCGGACTGGCGTCCCGTCCTGGGTGTGTCCCCTTCCCCCTCCGGCCTTACGCCCTGTGTTGCCGGGTAGGCTCCGGTTCCCTGTGACCTCGTAAGGGACAAGCGGTTCTGAAAATGTGTGTGTGTGTGTGTGTGTGTGTGTGTGTGTGTGTGTGTGTGTGTGTTTAAAGGGGTGGGGGGAGGTGGCACAGCGGGTTTGGCCAGCGCCTGCTGTGTGGTAGGTACGCTGTTTGAGTCCTGCTTGGGACGCCCTGCAGCAGGCTGATGTCCTGTCCGGGGTGTGTGTGTGTGTGTGTGTGTGTGCGTGTGTGTGTTTAAAGGTGCAGTCCAGCACAGCACTCATCCCTTAGGTGGTGGGTTTAAATCCTGCACGAACTGTGCAGATTTTGCATGTTCTCCATGTTTTTGCTAATTTTGCCTGACAGTCTGAACACATGTTTCAGATGAACTGGTAAATCTAAATTGCCCTGGGAGTGTGTGACTGCCCTGCAAAGGACTAACATCCCATCCAGGATGAACCCCGCCTCCCCTTTAACTCCCCCTTATTGACCTTAATTAATAGAGGCTTACGTGTGAAACAGCTTTGCCATTTTTTATATGGGGAAAACTTTATTTCAAAATATATGATATTGAATAAACCTCCAAATTTCTAATCAGTATCCACATTTGAGAACAGTCATAACACGTTATATCTTCCTTCATTTTTAATATGCTTTAACCAGAGCCTGTTTTTAGCAGTTCGAGGAAGCGGATAAGAAAAGCTGGGATAATCATCCGACTTCAGAATGTAGCAGATGAGCGAAACATTCCCTGAATCTCATATTGCATTTTTTGTGAGGAGATTAGAGGCAGAGCTCAATTAACAGGACAGTGGTGTGCTGGAGAGAGGAGCCCTCTGAGTTCCTCATGTAACCAGGTGGCTGTGAATTCCAATCAGAGACCCCAGATCAAACTTTCATATTGAATGCATCTTGAGAGATTTGGGAAGGGAGGCGAAGTCACTTTTAGCAATGCTAAACAGGCCTCCAGTACTTTTCCAAGAGCATTTAGTGTGGCATTCTGTTATTAATTATCCTCCCAGTTTACTCCAATTACAGGCTTATTTACAGAGACTCTGACAACAACTCCATATTACGTACAGTGTTAAAAAAATCACAGCCACAACCTCCAAAGTATTACTCTATAAAATAGACAAATCCAAGGGTACCATAACATGTCAGAGTAGTAATGAGGAAAAGTTTGCAATACACTGTGCAGTTTACATGGCTGCCTCTCTATATGCTATATATATCGACCACCAGCCTACAGCTGAAAACCTGTTTTGCAAATAAAACGATAGTGATTTGCTTTCAAGGAACTACAAATATTACAAATGCCATAATTTCTATTCCCAGGCCTTTTTCTTCAGACTGCAATTCACATCCTGAAGGCATCTAAGGTTTAGGAATCCACAACTGATAATTGTGAAAGTTGTGTTGTGGTCATTCTGAGTTTTACAGATTAAGGGAGGTTGCATTAGCAGTTATTCAAGCATAGTGGCTTGCCAGTAAAACTTTATATAACCCATGAGTGCACTGGTGAGATTCCATCCCTGCAGCCAAGGAAAGTCAGTCATTTGGATTAGATGTAGTGTTTAATTAAAGGTTTTGAATTCGTCACATTCACTCCATCGCTCCAACCCTTCACACCACCCCCTACAGACAACCATGAACACACATGCACACAAGGCTACATAAGGATACATGGGTCTCCTGCGTGTACCCACGTGCAAGGCCTCTAAATGGAAAAACCCAGTCAATTTCATGGTTTTAAATGGCAAGTATAATGTTTTCATGTAATCCTTTAACCTTACTTAGACAGCACTCCTTTCCAATTTCAGAATGAAGCCATTTCAATTTTCCCAGACACCAGCAGATGTCTGCAGCATCACGCTAGTGGCTGTTCCTAATGTCCACCGATGAAATCGAATTTTCAGATTTCATGATTTAACTGGATCAAAGGTTCGTGGTAAGCAACACCTTGACACCAAATCGGTGGTGTGCACCAGTCACTCTGAAACTTTTTTCTCATGATAACAGCCCTTCCATTGTTCCATATTCCTTAACAGTCATCTTGAAGTACCATAGAATGAAGTAGGATGTGCCTTCTTGTTTTGTTTCCCAAACAGTTTGTTTTTTGAAGACCTTTAAATTGTAGTTTTGATTTTCTGTCTTTGCCTTCCTTCCTTCACAAGCCTTTGTAAGCATCTCCACAACTGCCTACAGTATAGCAGCTTAGCAGATGTCAAATATAAATGTGCAGTAGCATGCACATGCACAGAAAAAAAATCAATGTCCTATTTGAGCCAACAGAGTATCACAAAAGCACAGCATCACAGTATCCACAGCATCT
The DNA here is from genome assembly GCF_900964775.1 of Scleropages formosus. Classification (NCBI taxonomy): domain Eukaryota; kingdom Metazoa; phylum Chordata; class Actinopteri; order Osteoglossiformes; family Osteoglossidae; genus Scleropages; species Scleropages formosus. Next base: position 39,213,073 of record NC_041806.1, on the reverse strand, counting down.
CACTTAATACATAACTGATATTCAAAAAGGCTATTTAATGCATTGAATAGGAAGCATGGTGGTCCCGCGCACAAAAGATAAAGCACCGAGGTTCTCAGTTCTGGCTCTGTTGTGGTGAAATGACCTCCCTCTCTCACACAGAACTGCTGAATCTCTGTCCACACCCAAGAAGGGTCTGAAAACTCATTTCTTCCAGATTCACTTTGACCATGATCTCTCAAGCTCATGTATGGTGTAAATGTTCATGCACTGTAACTTTATGATTAGCCCAGATAAGCCTTTAACACAGCCGCTACTCCTGCACTGTATGTAAATATTTGTGTACTTTAAAAAAAAAAAAAAAATTAGGAAGGTGCTCAGGAATCATCTATTCTGAGTTTTATGGACCTACCTGTGCGATGAACATCGGTGCATAAAGTGGACAGAAACAAACTAGGTTTACTTAAGAATCACATGTCTGCAACTATGTCTCTCTTTCTCCTAATGTAATGCACAAATTGTATTTCTCTGAGATGTACATCGCTTTGGAGAAAAGTGTCTGCTAAATGAATAAATGTAAGAAATGCGGCCTTTTCTGGTGCATATCTGGGCATTTTTGTGAACTAGTAACACTAGAGATTTACCAGCAATGCTAATTATACAGGAGTGAAATACATACATGCATCCATAAATTTCGAAGACCATGATGTGAATGAGTAATTACAGTCAAGAGGAGACTAGATCAGGGTTAATATGGGTTAGTGAGGTATCAATGAAGTAACACCTGAGCCCCTGAACCTATTCAGCAGTCAATGAACATCAGACTACACAAAAGGATTATTTCGTTTTCATATTGATTTTGATGAGGTATACATCTGGAACTGCAGGTTATTGTACCTACTTTGCAGTTGGTAGAAAATACATTAAACATTATTGCTCAGACTTCAGAAGTCTGAAAATTACACTTTTCAGAAATAATTGGATTTTAAAGCCATTGAATTATGCCGTCTATCTGTGCACTTTCCACTTCTGCGGTCCCGTTTCCATAAGCTGTGGGACAAATGTTGGGTTCATTAACTTTCACGTTGCTGTAAAAGGCCACTCAATATTTAATGAAATGCTTGATTGATGAAATATACAACAGTAGGCTTTTTTAACTCATGGATATCCAATGGGAGCTGAATGCTTCGTTTTTATTCCTCTTTACATATGTTTTGTTTTTCATTTATCAATGGAAAAGAGTAGAATAATGATAAATGTAGATTAATGATTATATAAACTCATGTCTGGGAAACAAATGTCTGCAGTGGAAGGTACTGGGAATACTAAGTAATTGTGTCATGCAGTGCTGATATTTCTGTTGTGTTATATTGTGAGGAGAAACACTTGCCACCACCAGGTCCAGAGTGTGTTGACTTCTGTACCCAATGTGGTTTTACCACAGGCTGTAATTATAACTTCCAGTTCTTTATTAAAATGGCCCAATGCTGATCCTTTATGAGTGCCTCAAAATTGTTTTAAGTGCCAATAATTGTCAGTGTGTTTAAATTTGTGACTTAACAGCTATGGATAAAGGCTTCACTTTTAATCAGATCTTTTACATTACATTGATGTTTTTCAAGCAAGGCAACTAAAACATGGGCTCTTCTTAATTCTGTTTTTCCCACTTCAAATACCATTAGTTGGCTGAAGAAAAACATGGAGATGTAGAGTGGTATTATACTTCTTTTCTAGGATGGCTGTTTTAACTTCAAAGACTCCTCTTGTTAAGTTTTCAATGCTCAGGATACAGCTCCTAGCATAAAAAAATCACAGAGGCTCTTCCTTCCTGTATATGGCTGCTCATTCAGAATTGCAAAATGGAGCAGCTTTAAATTATACTCTGGTCTCTTCCAGTTTTTGAGGAAGAAATGTGGCTAGATTACAAAATAAAAAAAAATTTAAAAAAATTATCTGTCAATAAGTTACAGGTTCTTCATTTTGAAAACAAATTTGGTAGTGGTTGCAATAGCCAATTCAAAAGAGCTTTCTGGATTTTCATATCATATAAGTTTACATTATAAATAAAGAGATTCCTAATAGCAATGGATATTGGAATTTACTTGCACTGAGGAAAAGACAAGCACGGGGTAATGTGAGTCGCCTTTAAAGAGCTACATCCTGCTACAGACCAGAGGAATGAAATTTTTCAAATCAAGGTCACCTGGGCAGGGGTCATAGCCAACCGAATAGTGGTGGCTGGACCAAGGCTTGTTACAGTAAGATGTACCCCTGCTGAGCAGCCTGCAGAACAGCCCATTAACTGTGTCCATCAGCACGGGTCAAGGAAGCCAGGCAGGCTGTGCTCAGATCACAGAGCAGAGCATGACAGAACCGTATTCCTGTCACGGCAAGACCCTGCCACCGAGCACAACATCAGGCTTCAATGTAAAACTGTCAGACTATACCTGATGGACCCGCATCTGAGCAGGTATTGCTGAGCATGGTTAACATGCAGCAAAGTACCACTGAAGATGTTAACACGAGTTAACTAAACAAAAAAAAGAGTTAATTCCATCCCGAATTTTCAAAATGCATAAGAATGTCATGTTGCAGTGAATTAGATATGAAAGTGACCTTTTGTTTCTGTGAAAGTGTGTATAAAGAAACGGAAAATTAATCCCACATTATCATAATGACTGTTTGTTGAGCATTGCTGATATGAAATGCCATGGACAAGGGCATTGGTCCTGCATGCATTTGCTCCTTTCATCATTTTAATTCAATTCATTTGCAGTAACTTGCTGTGGATCTGTTTAATGATGTTGATTGTTTTGAACATGAAAGAAATACTGAGATTTGTTTGCGAAGTGATCAAGGACACTTTTCACTGAAATACATATTCAGATTTCCTTTCCCTTTGTCTTCAGATTCCATTCTTTTTTGGGGGGTTTTAGATGCTTTAAGTACATTTGGCAAGTCTTTGTTATGTGAATAAGGAAGTCTGCTAAATTAATAAATGTAAATGTGAGACAAAGGAATAACGTCCTTGGATACTGGAATGCATCTGAATGGTTTCTTCTGCAACATGACTATGTTTTTCATGTTCCCACTTGCATTCAGAAAAGTACACAGACTTAAATCAGTGCCTGATGTTACACTTTATTGCAACCAGAAGTAAGGGCAGGGGACTTCTTAGAGCGATGTGTGTGCCATAAGGATGCTCAGATGTTAAACTTGAACAGGAAATTTCTGCAACGTTTCATCATTCTGAGTGACACAATCTCTGGGTGCAAAGAGCAGAAACAAACTGTCATCTTTTTTTACCTTGATATTAACATACAGTCATTTTCTGACCCAACAACATTCTGGGGTCATGTCAGACAGATTTTTTTTTTTTTTTAATGACATCTGTCTGCAATTCACTGTGAGTATTTTAAACTTATGTGGGGCAAACTGGTCTAGAAAATCAAATTGTCTGGAGTTCCGCCACCACTGCTATCTCCGGTCCTGGCTCCCATCTCACGCTCTGGGCAGAAGTACATCAAGGGATTGACCATAATCCCCTACCCACCCCACTCACTAAATTATTAGAAATTCACATAAGAGCTCCAAATGTCCTGAGGGTGGGCAGGGTGAAATTATTTCTTATGCGATTATTTTTCAAATAGGGTGGAAATTTGGGTGGAAAATGAGCAGCACTCGGTTCTTAAAAATCAATCCCTTCCAAATAATTAAAGTGAAAGTGAATGGCTGGGAAACTGTCCCAGAACTACAAGGCACATTCATTGCCCTAAACACAATGCCTGAGCTAAAGTATGTTTAGAAGTATTGAGACTGTAATACAGAATATTCTGAAGCATTTTTGATGTAATTTCTTTTTTCCATTACGGTAGGTTATGTTTTAAAAGTTCTATTTTTAAAGGAATGAACATTGCTGTACCTTCTGATAATTACTATTTTTGTTTTATTGTAAAAAAACATCTTTGCATTTTGTAGAGTGCTATACATAAATATATTTTATATATGCAGTTTGCAATCTCTCTAGTTTTTCAGGTCTCTCACTTACTGGCACAACTTTAAATATGGAAGATCTGAATGTAGTGATGAATTAATTATAATGTACATTATGATAAATAATTTATAAAGTCAATAATAGTGCCCTGGTATCATTTCTTTTTCACCAGCTTTACCTCATCACACCGTAGAGGACAGAGGCTGATATTTAAACGGCACTCATTTGGAGAAGCGTTTCTCTTATTAAGCCAACCTCCCTACAAAAGTTTGTATTCCTTTTTGTCTTTTGGTTATTTGGGCTCGTCATTTTCATCATGCAAGTATTTCAGATTTATTTATGACGGAATATATTTTATAATCCACCAGAAACCCTAATGAATTAACATTTTTACAATTAGTCAGTGAATGTTTCTAAAATAAAATTTTTTAAAAAGTTTTATCCTCCAAGAAATGAAACACTAAGAGGATCAATAATTTTCTATGTGTAATTGCTAAGGAGATATGAGATCTCAGCAAGAAGAAGGAGCACACCATTACACTGAGACTGTTATCGATGGGTTGTTGGGTGCAAACCTGATTAAGCTGAGACTTATGGTCTGTCAGGGGAAGACATTACATTTGGTTTGTGGAATGGTTCTTCATTAATAATAAAACATCCCCAATTCCTCAGGCCCTAACCAGCTTAACTTAGAAGTAAGATGGTCTGAAAATTAAGCTTTTCATGTTGCTTCCCATCATTGTGTTAGACATGACAATTCCTAGAATTAATCATTTTCATATATAATTCTTCCACATTATTTTTTTCTTTCACAAGTCTTTTTAGTTCATGTATACAGATTTAGTACTATAAAGACCTAAAATGCACCTGGAACTAGCTTGCTGTGATTGTGTATGTATGACTTGCAGGATAGAGCAGTCTTAAAGGCTTCTAGGAAGAAAGGGCCTTCTCCATTATTTCAAAACTCATATTTTGGGTAACCACATCCCCAAAAGGAATTTTTCACCTTTCTCCTATTGATTCTTGTGCTAAAGTGGGTGCAAAGAAACCACTCAATTGTTCAAGCCATTTACCTGTATGGTTTGCCTTTGCCGCAGTGGGTTGAACCACAGTCCTGCTCTCCGGTGGGTCTGGGGTTCGAGTCCTGCTGGGGGTGCCTTGTGACGGACTGGCGTCTCGTCCTGGGTGTGTCCCCTCCCCCTCTGGCCTTACGCCCTGTGTTACCGGGTAGGCTCCGGTTCCCCGTGACCCCGTATGGGACAAGCGGTTCTGAAAATGTGTGTGTGTGTGTGTGTGTGTTTGCCTTTGCTTTTGGAATATAGTCCAGCAATCTCAGCATCGGGTATAAAGCAGCATAGCCAGCAGGCAAAATAAAATGGGAGAGATGTTATTCTTTTTTCCAGTCATCACAGCCAGAGTAATATGTGGTGCTAACTGCTGGGCCTGTTGAGCTATAAGACAGAATGAGAGAGAATCATTGACAGAAACCAACTTTTATAGTTCCACCACCTTGCGCATATTTGTGTTTCTTTGCCTATTAGCCCTTTCTCCTCCAGTTTAGTCATAGCCAGTCACCTTTTCAAAGTGTCACATTCACACCAGCTCAACAGGGGTGCACCTCCTTCATCATGTATACTGTAAACCACTATCTCTTTTCATTCTACAGGCTGTGGGTTTCCTTAGGCTACATTAAATGTTTGGAGGAGCGAGATGTTTGCTTTACTCCAGCCACAAATTTGTATCAGCTGCCCTTGTGAGGGATGAAACCACAACCATCTCACGTACCTGAAGAAACACAAGCCAAACATGTTCCCTGGGGCTCTTCACCTCAGATAGCTAGTGTACAACAGCGGGGATTTATAACCAGGTCCCCTCTGTGGCACAAATAACAATTCACTCAGTTCCGGGGTCCTAGATGCTGTGGAAAGTTTAATTCCCAATAGAGGCCTTGAGGACAAATCAGAGCTAAATCCAGGAGGTTGTGTGCTCCACGCTACCTAGAACTACAGGCTTTTTACAGGGCCCAGGGCTGTTCTAACCTTGGCAATGGCATCGATTATAAAAAATATGGGCATCCAGTGATCCTGCACATAAGCCTTTGTTTTGGTGTGTGGCACCCACCTGACTTTGTAGGACTAGAACTATAACTGAGAGGCATGATGCACCTCTTTTCCTAATTGGCCACTTCCAGCACACGCGGATTTGGATGATCTGCAATCACAATCCAATTTAAATGTAATTGTGTGCAGCAGAGTATTTTAATATGTGCTTTGTAATTTGGTAATTTAGAACAAACAATACAGCTTTTAAATGTACAAGGTCCTAGGTCTTCAAAAAAAAATTCCATTTCCAGGCTTTTGGTTTCAGTTTGTGATTTTAATCATCCGTGTTAACGTCATCTTTACATTTTTTCATCTCCCCTTCTCAGTAAATCATATTTATTCCCCTTCACGCTGCCACATTAGTGCATTTATTTATCATGACGGTTCAGTTAACACCATTTAAAAGGAAATGATTTGAATCAATAGAATTATGGCAGGCCCAATGGATGACACTCCTGTTCTTCACGAAGGTGTCATGGATAATTTTCTTAACCTCTGTATTTCCTTATTGTCCGCTCATCTATGTTTGTGATTCATTTGCTCTTTCAGGCATCCAGTGCGTTTGCCAAACTATTATTCCTGGAAGCGCTTAAAAGCTTTTTTGACAAGTGGGCTATTTCCTTAATCCTGTAATGGGATGGAAGACACAGATTTTAGTGGAGATCATGCACTGGAGCAATAGTAACATTGATCTGTCAGCTTGTGCAGGTGTGCCAGCGGGCCAGTCTCACATCACTATTGCAGGAGATAGCACAGCCTAGGCTTAATAACCAGGAAGGCATACAAAGATAGCCAATGCCTCCCGTCTGAGGATGCATGACACTGAAGAAAGGAATTAATACTATCTCTGCATGATTTTTTAAAGATATTCAATTTTAAGGTTACAGAAACATTTTGTGGAGGAAAACAGCATGTAACATTTGCATCATTGTTTATCATCAGCAGTTTGTTTTGCTGGGTATTTTACAAGGCATTGAATGAACAGTAGGTAGGAAATGTGTTTTGTACCAAAAGCGTTTTGGTATTCACTGGCTTGATTTTTGTCTCACAACTAGTAAGCAACACTGACAGTTATCTACAAGAAACAGCATTCAGAGAAATAATCTTTCTTTTGAGTATATTAATTACTTTAGTAGTGAAATCAATGCATTTGTTCATGTAAAATGAGCCAGTGCAGCCCAAGTGCTATAGAACTCAGGCCTGTGAATAAGGTTCATACAATTAAACTGAATTCAATTAATGTGTTAGAGACAATTTGTTACAGATAATTTATAGACAGTGTTTTAGAGGCAGGAGGGTGCAGTGGCACAGTGAGTTTGGCCAGGGCCTACTCTCTGGTGGATCTGGGGTTTGAGTCCTGCTTGGGGTGCCTTGTGGTGGACTGGTGTCCTGTCCTGAGTGTGTTCCCTTCCCCTCCAGCCTTGCACCCTGTGTTGCTGGGTTAGGCTCTGGTGCACTGCGAACCTGCTCAGGACAAGCGGTTTTGGACTCTGTGTGTGTGTGTGTGTGTGTGTTTGTGCTTGTTTTAGAGGCAATTTATAGACTCCTTTGACAGTAAATGCGTGATATTTTGATTCATGGTGAAGACAATGATTTTAAATCTCTAGACCAGACATAGACTGATTAATAATGAGATGGGAGAAATAATTACCTGTTTAATATTATATTTCTTGTACCATGCTCTCCTGTCCTTTAAGGTCATAGTACAGCTATCCATCCATCATCTTGCCCAGCGTAAAGCTGAGATGGTTCAGCCTATCTCAGAAGTACAAGGGCAGGACACATCCTGGGGGAGACAGCAGTCCATCGCATGACATCTATTCAGTCACATAAATGAACACTATAGAAAATATAGTCACCAGTTCACCTGAAAAACATATCTTTGGAATATGGGAAGAAACCAGAGCACCTGGAGGGAACCCACGCAGACATAGGGAGAACACATAAACTCCACACTGAATGAGTGACTGAGGATTCAAACTTATAGCTCATGAGGCGCCAGTGCAACCTGTTGCACCAATATACTGGCATCATGGTACAGTGTTCTGTAATTATTCATATTGTTTTATCATATAGGAGAAAGCAACAAGCATGCGCACACACACATAAACACACACACACACACACACTGCCCCATTCAGGGTCACAGGGAGCCAGAGCCTAGCCCGGTAACACAGGGCATAAGGCTGGAGGGGGAGGGGACATACCTAGGACAGGATGCCAGTTTGTCGCAAGGCACCCAAAGCAGGACTCGAACCCCAGACCCACTGGAGAGCAGGACCTGCTTCAACCCACTGCACCACTGCACTCCCACATAAGCAACAAGCAATGTTCCTTTATTTTCATAAAAGTTCATTATTCTTATCCTTTCTGCTGCTTCTTTCTGACATCTGTAACAACAGACTAAAGTTGAATAATGTCCTTTTAGTGTGGGACCAGTGACAAGTTTCAGACGACATGTGGCAGTGTCTCTGTGCCAGAACAATAGAGCATGCCCTCATACATGCTGTACTGCGTCTCATGTGCTGAATGGAAATCCCTGTAACACTGTAGGCAAAGTCTGATTCTGGTGACCCAAGCAGAACGGTGTCTGTCACTGTCGGCCCAGCTAACAAGAGTCACTGGTGTATATGGTGATATATATTCACTCCTGTTTATGTGAGAAAAACATACAGTCTTCTAAAACTTCAGTTTTAGAAGTCTCAGACACCCTTGTTGAACCATGTCAGGCAACCAGTTATACTTCTATGCTTCTGAGGTTCAACTGAAGGATTTTTTTTTTCCTACAGTACTATAAAATAAATAATAACAGAGTAGAATATCTAAGATGGATCGACAATGATCAACCAATAGCTATTAGAAATCCTCTAATGAATGTGAAATATTATGGCAACAAATGGTCTAATAGCTCTTTAATAGATATTACCTTTGATTAATGAAAAACACAGAGAACAACGTACTCAGTCGAGCCATTTTTTATCTGTGCAGACAACCATGACAGGATATTCTGAAGTCCCTGTATTCCATGTTTACAACCCAGAACCTCTTGTTTTCACGCTCACTGTGACTGTATGTAGATCAATTGCTATCTAGTTTATTCAGCAGGATGGGATTAATAGTATGTAGAAGTTCAAAACCATTTATTAATGACACAGTTCCAGTTTGTGGTTTAAAACTATTCACATTTATTCAGTTCACTAACACTGCCCCCAAAGCAACTTACATTTATTTACCCATTTATGCAGCCAGTAAATCTACTGGAGCTAAGGTTACAGGTTGGATTTGAACCTGTAACCTTCGGTCTAAAGGCAGCAGCTGTAACCACTTTGTTACTAGCTACCCTGTGTGAAGGTTTGAAAAGCTGAAAAGCCAACAAGCTATGGTGTGTTCAAGTTTCTCGAAACAACATTGAAGATACGATTGGTTTTATATCACATCTTGCCGCTGTAATAACGTGTTCTCACACTTGTAAATTCAACTCAGGCTGACCATAGGGTGTATGTGTCTATGCTTTCATATTCCTTTTTCCAACTTTTAGCATGGTTTTCAAGTGGTGGTGAGTCAGCCTTGCTGATCTGAAATGTTTCACCCAAGGTTGACGTTCCTGAGGGTTACTATGCCAGCCTAAACAAAATTAATGATTTCTCTGGGGCCGTGAAGCTAAAAATGCAGAAAACTTTTTGCTTTCGCCCTTAAACTGTTTCTCATGCTCATGAATCCATTGAAGCTGAAAATGAACAATTTTATGTCTATTTTTAAAAGAATACTGTTACTAGGCATGTACTTTCTAAGCACAAGAACCTGAATTCTTTGTTGAAGAGTTCATGTTCCTTGGGATTTTTAGTGTGCTAAAAGCATCGTTCATAGGCATACTCTTCTTGAAAGATTATAAAAAAGGTATCCATGGCAAGCGGTTAACAAGCAGGTAACTACAGTTGCCTAATGATGAAAACACATTAGGGATTTAGCACCGGGTAGCATAGTGGGTAAGGAAGTAGAGCCGTCACCTAAAGGGGTGTAGTTAAAGTTACCCTCCATTCTACTAATGTTTTATATTCTAAGTTGCTTAAAATAAAAATGTCAGATAGGGAATGGCTTACATGGTTATTCTACATCACAGAAATAAGAAATTCCAAGCAGGTAGCAGCTCATACCAGGGAAATAATACTGTGGGCAAAGATTTTGTCTCGCCTTGGTTTGAATTCAGCTCAGCAATATTTGAACACATGGAGAACAACCACAGTGTGAAAACACAGAAGGTTGAATGTGGAGGGCATTCATTCTTGTGTCTTCCTGGAATAACTGAGCCCAGGTGGAAATGGGCCTGTGTAAAAACAACTGTGTAGACCTAGGCACACAAACTGCAATAAAAAGATCTAATATGCTCCTATATGATTGCGTATAATGTTAAATATTGCTTTAATATTAAAAGAAAAATTAATGACATAAATTAGAAGAAACGTGCATATGAAAAACATTAATGGAGAGTCTACAAAGGTAGCACCTATCAGTACATGATGAAGATAGACCTCAACCATTCACCTGTAGGTACATTCTTGGTACATTTAGCAACACCTGAGCCTTGACTGTTTTCAGCCTCTTCTCCAGGAAGATGATGAGGACAGAGGAGATCAGAGAGATGGCCTGGGAGAACAAGATCTTAAAAAGAATGGAAACCATCTTCTGTCAGTTTGTGAAATGTTGCCATTTTCTGTTCTGTTGTTTCAATTTCTACTGCATTTATATATATATATATATATATATATATCGGTTTTCTGAGTCTAACCCAATAGCCTGTTGAAGTTTTTTTTTTTTTAAATTTTATTTTTATGGATATGTTACAGAGAAGCCATTTGTATCAAAAGTGCTCCTCTCAGAAAACTTCCATTTCCATTTTCACATATAACCTTTGTCCAGTAGTCTGTCTCCAGCCTTGACTGTGGTTTCTGTGAAATTATCAAAGTCCTATACCTGTGATCTAAGAGACTGTCCTCAGCCAGCCAAACTGACAGTGCCACCTAGCAGTCATCCCTGGAACCCTGGGGTTCTCCTGCAGCTGCTGAAAGCAAATAAGGCAGTGATGCTGAATACCTGCTAAAGCTTTGCTCACAGGTCGGCAATCCTGTTTAAAACTTGTCCCGCATTTACTTTGGCCTTGCTTTGGTGTTCAATATTGCCTTCAACAGTCAGTGCACATTGGAACTGAAGCATCTCTGTCTTTCATGCATTTGTTAGTGCAATACATGTAAATACTGCATGTACTGTGGCGGATGTCAAAGCCAAGCTCAGTTTCTCCGGTTCAACCACATTATAATGTTCAGCCAAGACAGGGGCACAGAGGAAGAGGGGAGGGAAATCAATGAAAGAAGAAGGTCATAAAAAGGATACATTAATGCATTAAGCTGAATGGCCTTTTCATGGCTACAAATCTCAGAAGCTACACGCACAAATGGTACCAGAAGGTATAATGGGCTAATTACTATAAAGATAATAACAAAAATTCAATTTTTGTGGTTGTTTGGCCAATATGTAACTTTTAGTCCCTGAGGAAATAAAATATCCACAAGACACTGTTTTGAGCCATGATACAGTCTCATTAATGTGTGTTCTGTTCTGAAAGGGACAAGGTGGGTAATGGAGTTTCCTCCTCCAGTAACAACTAGTTCGTTATAAACAAATTAGCTACTTCACATACAGTAGCAAGTTGAAAGTAATGTTATGTTAGCATTTTTTAAAATCTATAAGGAGTTAATGAATAGATTTAGTTAATACATGCATGACCTTTAAGTCATCTTATATTTTTCTGTATGATGAGTATTTTTGAAAAATTATGCTCATAAAAGATTAAAGTAGGAATGCCTTCTGCAAAGAACTCATACAACACATTTAAGTGTTTTATTTATGTTACCAGTCAAACATTAAATGGAAGGGTTTTTATTCAGAATATTTTGCTGAAAAATATGTGGAGCCATTATTCATTTCGATTTGTTTTTCATTGCTCTGCTTTGGGACAGTAGATAAAGCAAATGATTTATAAACCATACCCCATGCTAGTGTTGAGGCTGTTCTGGCCTCTAAACCAACAGAAAGCTGAGGAATCACCACTGTATTTCAGAGGGCTGGATTGCCAACACTATGATTACATCTTTGGCCTGAATTCACTGGAGTGTCCAGAACACGCTAAGTGCAGCTTTTACAGGGTGCTTGCTACAACTGACAATATACTGTAAATGAACACTGCTAAAAAAATGATAATATGAAGAAAACTTGTGTTTTAAGTCCTGTTATGGACAGGTGTCTTGTCCTGGATAAACCCCATCAAGCACCCTGTCTCAACAGGATAATTTTCAGACCCCTGCAACTCTGCAGAAGTAGTTTTTGGTAATAAGTGGATGCATTTTACACCTACCCCTGCAACAGCTGTATGCATTGTGTCATGCAGGGCCCAAGAAGTGACCACACAGGGGCCAGCAAGTATAGATTTGTGATATTTAATACTAAGTAGAAGCTGTAGTAATCAAAACAGTTTCAGTTTTGAAATAACAAAAAGAAATGAACCGTCTTGCAGCCAAGAAACCGAAAACAAAACACAGCACTTTGAATGGACATCAAAACATCAATAAAACCAAACTGAAACCATTTAAAAAACCAACCTCTCCCAGACCTTTAGCAGTGATATCCTCAATGCATCACGAACAACTAAAAACTATCCTTCTGCTTTCTCTTCCATTTTTGTTTCTTTTGTTGAAGGCTTTATTTCAGTGAACTGGCCATATCTGGTGGCACATATATAAATAAATATATAGAGAAATATAAAATTTTTCAAAATCCATTGGGTTTAATCTGATTTAAAATTGTTTGACAAGTCCTCAACTGTAGCATCCTGTTTAACACAGATTAAATTATGCAATTTATTCCATGAACAGCCTAATCAACGCAGTGCAATTATTAGCCCAGCTGGAACAAAGACGCCTACACACAGGGGTCAACAGCACCAGCCTTGAGAACCCCTCGGGTAAAAATTTAAGGATAAACAGTACAGGGCAGGAATTACAGGACAGATGTTAAGCAGACATAAGCAGACAGTCAGATATACTCTATCACAGGCTACTACACTTTAATTTACAGGTGGTCCCCGACTTAAGATGGGTTACGTTCCGTGAAACCCATCGTAAATTGAAAATATTATAAGTCGAAAATGCATTTAATACACCTAATACATACCTCTGCGTGACAGACTGGGAGATGTGGATCACTGCTGTGGCCCAGCATTGCAAGAGAGTATCGCACCGCATGTTGCTTACCTGGGAAAAAATCAAAATTGAAAATTCGATGTACGGCTTCTAATGAAGGTCTATTGCCAGCTCACCATCGTAAAATCAAAAAAATCATAAGTCGGACCATTGTAAGTCGAGGAGCATCTGTATCTGTTTTGTGTAACTTCTTTTTGAGCTACTTTTTGGCCAAGTAAAAACCAGTGGAAAAATCCATCAAGCCAACAATTATTCACTGTACGAAATATAAACAATGCATAGAAGAAAGTAACTGGCTAAATCGTAGGCTAGAGGTGAAAGAGACGCCTAGCAGCTGAGCTGAGTTTACTCTTCGGAGGATCAAGAATCTAGGCATTCCGTGTACAGCGATTTCGGATAGCAATCAAAGTAACACTGCATAGAAAAGTGAATGGGAAGAATGGGAATAGGGTGTTTAAATGGGCTATGAAGTAACCATGATGGATAGTTAGTTGATTGCTCCAGGAATGATATTAATCATTGTCTCTTAACCTTTTTGATGTTGTGGATGTTGGTACTTTCCACCAACTGGTAAGGGAATGTTCTCACTTGAAGTGCCGAGCTCAGCAATCGGTTCGGCATCAGACAGGCCAGCCCAGGTTTCCGTTCACGAACCAAGTGACCTTGACTGGTCTACTTTAGTCTAGTTCTACTTTAATCTTTTCAATTAGTGTTTACAATGTAAATGTATGATATTAAATGCAATAAGGCTAATTTAATTAGTATGTAGTTTTCTCCATTTATTAAAACATAGCATGAGATTTAAAACACACATTTTAAATACCCAACATTAAAGATGCAACTAATGTTTCCATGTTACCATGTTTGAATAATTTAATGAACCGCATGTAATATAAACCTATAAATGCTCAAGCAGACTGTACATTTTACAGTAAATTATAGATTTAGAAAATAGATTGAAAAATTATGCACTTAGCATGTATGTATTGCACAGATGAAAGATTTGATCATGAGAACTGTAGATGCGTTTGAACGGTCTGAAGGAAACGTACAAGGAAACGCACAGCCACAAGGATTAATCATATCTGGCCTATAGCGCTGATCGTTAACACACTGCTAGATTAAATATGGAAAAACTGAGTGAACACATCAGGAAGACTGCCTCTCTGTGATTTACAAAACCCTTGAAGTGCTTTGCTGTGATAAAATCTCTTTGACTGTATTGACCTTCACAATTTGACGAAAGTTATTTTCCTTTTCTTGTTCCCAACCATCACCTCCTTGAAAATAAATACAACTAGACTGTGAATTGACAGAGAACTTCCATTATCATAAGAATGGGGCCAGACCTACGATGAAAAGGCGCAGCAGACTGACACTAATTACGCTGCATTTGCGTGAGTTCATTTTCATCAAGTTCCTCACGCACACTTGATCAGTGAAGGCATTATGGACCATAATCTACTTCCTGCGTTTTCTCACGTAAGACAGTGGTAATGCTTGTCATACTTAACTCAAATTTAATTGATAAATTGTGTAAGAAGTAGCAAGTGCAGTTGGTTAATATCAAGGCCTAACAAAGTAACATTGACTCACACATACCATTTATCAGACACTTTTTGCCAAAGTGACTTCCAATTAACTCTATGTAGTGTTATCAGCCCACACCCCTTATTCACCAAGGTGACTTACACTGCTAGATACACTCTTTACAATGGGTCACTCATTCATACATCAGTGGTACACACACACTATGAGTAAACCTGAACAGCATGTCTTCAGACTGCGGGAGGAAACCAGAGCACCTGCAGGAAACCCACACAGACTTGGGGAGAACATGCAAATTCCACACAGACTGAGCAGAGGGATCGAATCCACAGCCTCTTGACCACTCAGGCGCTGTAGGACAGCAGCTCTACGCTCTGTGCTACCCTATCCGCCTCAAGCTGCTGGGTCAGGTGAGATAGCATGGGCTGCCACTCGCCACTTTGCCTTACCGACCCAACAGACAGACCACTTCCAGAGCTGACATGATGCAACCCACTACCACAAACAGTCCAAGACAAGAAAAGGCTTCTCTGACAAGGTTCTTCAGAGCCCCCTTACTCCTCCTTGGCTCTGCCAATCCATTGAGGAGGTTGTCAGTTCAGAGTCCTCCTTCCCTCCGGCTTGGTGACAGTCAGAGAATGCAGTTGTTCCGTACGAAGCGGCTGACAGAGGGAGTTAAATAGACAGGTCACAGTGAGCACTGAGGCAGACTTGGGGATAGTCTGCAACAAATCTGTCTTTACAGGTTCGTCTATGGACTTTGAAGAAAGCAGTGTCAAACCATGTATGGCGGCTGGGCGCATGAACACCTCCAGTGATTTTATTGAATTTGACTGAATCATGAGCAATTTGCGCTCCCAGTGTCTGGTTTGTAAACCTTCCCTTAAAGAGTTGTGCATTGAACTCCGGTGCAGGCAAGATCCTTGAGCTACCAGCCTCAGTTGGGTGTCTCCAATGAGCTAATGAAGGGTGCTTGTATGATTTAAACAGAGCATTTTTATCACCTCAGATGTCAGAATAATTTGTATTAGAATACATTATGCATTTGGATATAATAAATGTTTTAAGAGTTGCTTCCACAGTGGGATAATTGTAAAATTTGTTCACAGCATGCTGCGTACTGTGAATGTTTTCTATTCTGATTATTTTCGAAGTCTGACGTACCACGGCGATGCTACGAAAACTGAGCTCCAGCCATGCAGACAGAGCAGGTTTGCTCACAGGTAGATGTGTAGCAGAGCAGGGCAGGGAGCAGCGGGAGCTGACGGGACGCTCAGTGACTCAGCAGCCTAATTGGCACAAGGGTGCAGGGACATGGGAGATGGGGCCCGGTGCATATTCATGAAGACTGGGTCGCATACCTCCCGGCTTGCTGCCGACGACTCACGCGCGCGCACACACACGCACACACACACGTACAGGACACACACATCTCCGTCTCTTGTTCACATTACCTTGGGGGTTGCATTCAGGATCTGTCCTTTTCATCAGCCTTGGAACTGTAAGAACTGGAGACTTCTCTGCTTTTTAAAACTCATTTGAGCCCAGGTACATTCTTGTACAAGGCCTTAGAGGATTTTCTAGGAAAGATCAGTGTAATGAGGAATGAGCTCTGAGGGGTTAATCATCAGCTAACTCATGACACACAAAAGTGCGTCAGTACACTTGTACCGCAATTTACATCACAGTTTGGACCAGAACTCGGATTGCAATTCAATTTTTTTGTAAATCCAAGCCCAAGCTTCAAGTAAAGATATAAAGCATTACAAATCTGCAGTAAGATGTCATGTCCACGCCCACATCTCAAACAACAACACCTGACTCTGCTCCAGCACCAGATTAACCACTCACCCTTTAAAAGACTCAGCTCCCATACCTTTGCGGAATCTCGTCAGAGAAAACCGCCCTTTCCTTGTGACTCCTCGCTCATCTCCAGTTCTCAGTTCACATTTTCCGGTTGTTGACTCTTCGCTTTGTTTCTCGACCACGTCCATGGATCTTCGTTCTGACCCTGATCGCCAATAGACCGACCACCCGCCTGTCCCTGACATCGAGAACTTGTCTGATCCTCTGAATCCAGACGAACGACCCCGCACTTGGGTCCTTCCGTCCCGATTCACCGTGACATAAGACTTATGTACTTTTTCTGGTTCCATAAACAACTCATCCAGTGTAGGCTATCAGCACCCTCTAAACTTATAAGCGTAAGATAAAGGACTCTATGGATGCGACCCCAGTTAATTTTATTATTTTTTACGACCATGAAACAACATTAATTTAAGTCTACTCACTTAGAGACTGAAAATGCATGTATGCAATGTACACATTAACTAAATAAGGTTTATTATAATAATGAAACTGAATTAAATACACCTCCCATTCAGTATGTTCTGCCTTACGGATGCGAGACAGTGGTATGTTTTCTTCTACTGAGCATGTTGTTGCAGGGTGCTGACAGCATTGTGTAGGCAGTGTACTGTATAAGCATGATCTTTCAGACTGTGGTTCAGTTGTGTGACAATCTCAGCAGTATTCTGAAAACTGGGCACTGCAGCCTGAGCGACACCAAAGCTGTGACTCGTGGTTCAGCAGCGAGTGCTTGTGGCTTCCCAGCCAATGTGTGGCATCTCTGCTGCTTTCCTCCTGAATGATCAGGAATCACCATCATTGTACACGTAGTGCAGCACCCATGGCGGTGGAATCGACAACAAAGTTTTGCAAAAGCAGGGCAGAAAAATTAAAACCATCAGTGCATATCACTGAAGCCAGGTATGAATGTTAGCATCACTGTTTTGTATTAATTTTGGTCACTCTTGTGAGATAAGGTGAGCTGTGATTTTAATGCATTGCTTATAACAGACTGGATATAACCCGCATGAGCATCTCTTGGAGGAATGATGTTCACTCACAGACATAGGAATGGAAGATGGTTTTACAAAAGTGTTCACAGCACCTGAATTTTAGAGCAATTAGAAAGGATGGTAAAAGTATTCAAGGGCCTTCAAGAGCATGAGGAGTCTTTCTAGCCAAGCATTGACCCCTTGAATATAAGGTTTAAATTGTGACCATTTATTAACAAACCTCTGAAAGGGACAGAGAGTAATATATCTCATTTCTGCTGGCTAGTTTTCATACTAAAACCTAATAAGTGCTGCATATTTATCTTTTTGTTGAAGGATAATATTCTGGTGTAATTATATTTGCCATAGCTGTCCTCCCTGCGTTCTATGTCATTTCAATTAAAAATGAATCTTTGACTTATTTAAGCATTATCTTTGAGAACATTCTGCATATGCACATGTAGAGGCAAGTTCAGATGAAGCGATAATTAATCAGAATATTACGATGCAAGGTTCAGCCTCAGGCAGAATGAAAGAAAGAACACCTGCACCTTTCCAGCACCTGTGCTGCCAGGTCCACTGGGCTGGGCAAGAGGAGGAAGTCTTCGGAGATGATTGTGCAGACAAGTGGAATAAGAGGGGAAATGTTGTACACCAGGGGATTGACTGTCAAAGCGGAACAGGATTGCTGACAGTTGACATTAGCTTCAGTTGTCCTCCAACCAGACGACTAATTAAGGGGCTGTTGTCATGATGCTCCAAGGTGCAGAGGCCAGCAGGGACTCAGACAGCGTACCCTGTGGACAAATGTCTATTTATACATTCTAGTGACTGTACAGTGCAAGACTTCTGGTTATTCAATACAGGAGGTGTACAGCAAAAAC
The DNA here is from genome assembly GCF_900964775.1 of Scleropages formosus. NCBI lineage: Eukaryota > Metazoa > Chordata > Actinopteri > Osteoglossiformes > Osteoglossidae > Scleropages > Scleropages formosus. The sequence goes on along the minus strand of NC_041806.1, from coordinate 39,194,473 downwards.
ACTTTTTAGGTGATACTAATTGGGAACAACACCATTTCTCTCCTTTGCATTTGCTGTCTCGCTCCCTCTCTCTCTCCATCCACACATGTGGAGCAATAAATTTCAAAGGAAACAGACATATTCATCTCCTTTCTCCGTCATTTTTGTCTCCATCCATTAATTTTCTTCCCATTGCATGCTGAACGATGCGTATACTGAAAAAGAGGAAAGTAGAGAGTGGGATCCATAAAGGTTAAAACCAATGTATCTTAATTATCAGCAACGTCAGCAGGAGATATCACCCTGTGAAAAAAAATGTACTTTTCAGAGTAAACAGACAGATATGTAATATTTCATGTGGCAGAGTAAAAATCTACAGGCAAGAATAGATCTGTATGAACATATGGTCTTAGTGCTGACAGTTTTTGATGATCACTTTTTAGCAATGACAAGCTTAAATTAAATTCCTTATTCCAGCAAGAAAAACCTCCCGTGTCAAAATGAAAGCTCCGTTAATACAATCAAGCACAGATGTGTGTAGGCCAAGATATGAGGAGGGCTGGCTAGTATGACTGCGTACCATAGTGCTGAACTAATACCTTAGGTACAGCATCATAACCCAGATTCTTTATTTTCTTAGTGGAAGATATTTTAACAGTGACTCCTACACACCAGCATGCTGTAACCCAGAAATCTGGTTGAATTTCTGCTATAGCATTTGGGCGCAAACAACCCGTAATCACTGGTTTCAAAAGATGACAGCATTTTATATCTAAACCTTAGGAGAACATCTGAGGTGAAACACTGAAACGCCACTGAATCACACTAAGGTGATTTTAATTAATGTACTGCAGTGTGTTGGTTTTGCCATCTGAGCTCAGCATAGTTTTCCAGCTGTCCTGCAGCAGAAAGAATGATTACTCACTTGCAACGTAGGGCTGATTCACAAAACATTAGTATTGCCAGTTGAGCATGTCGGCCTCACCGTGGAAGTAGTTTGGGTGAATCCAAGTATTTTGTCAACCGTATCTCTGGAGACTAGTGGGTGGGGTCCATTTGATTTTTCAGTGACAGGCAGTGTCACCTAGTTATTAATGTTTGAGTGTGAAAGGTGCCTCCAAGTTTACCTTAAACATCCAGCGATAAAAAGAGAATGACTCATCTAAAGCAGAGTGTTTATAAAAAATAATGAAAAGGAGCTGCCGGTTTTGCAATCTTTGTGCCAGTGTCTTAAAATAGATCCCGTAAGAAACATGTTTATATAGAATGTGAGAGCCAGGAGTCGCCCTGTGATAGGTCTTTTTGTTTGTGCCAGTTAAAGCTCCACCTGCTGCATAGTCAACAGGCAGCACCACCCGTGGGGAAAAGCATGGGCCCAGAACCTGGGAATAACCCTCTAGGGCCTCCATTTGCCAAAAGAGTTTGAAATAAATGCAAAAACACCCACAGGGCGAAAACACATTGGAACAGTCAGCATGAGAGACTCCCAGCTGGCAAAGCCAGTACCTGCGGAGATTTCGGAAGCAGAGAGGATGGTGGAATTTTGTCTTTGTGTTTTCTGCTCTTTTTTCTACCAAAGTGTTGTGCAGGATATTATCGCCTCTTCTATCCAGTTAGCAGGGATGCCAAATGCATACAGGACTGCAGAAAGAGAGGCGAGATGTCAGCTGTGTGGGATGGAATTCCCTATGAGAGATCACTTCTTCCTGTCTACTTGTATCCTCTTTTAAACTTGTTTACTCAATAATGATGCACGCTGATGTTTGATAGTACCGCAAAACAGCCATCTGTAGGTGGACAGTGAAGTTCTTTTCTGCGGCTTTTTTCTCCGTTGTTTTCCATACGTGCAATTTAGTGGTGCTCTGCCTATGTTCAGGCGAGTCCTTTCACTTCTGTGGACTTTTAACAGTTAGGCAGAAGACTAGGTGGGGTACAACTGAATGTTTGTAATTACTGATATTTCTTTAGCCAACATCATTGTCCAAGTTGACTTGGTTTGTGCATAACGTGACAGTTTTACGCAGTTATATACTTTCACATATGTAGCTATTTAGTCATTTCCATAGCTGTCCAATGTCTAAAGGAGCACTTCAGGTTAAAATGAAAGTGGTGAACTGGATGAATTTATTTGCACCATGAAGTGGAACAGGGACACCCTGTAGAAGCTGAGTGAGCAACAGTGATTTTTCGAACAGGCAGAACAGCAGACTGAGGACCACAGTTCTTCTCGAGTGTATGATGGTGCTCATAGAAGCGTATATTGTGGTCAGTGGTGTTTATAGAAGGAATATTAGTGGGTAGCGTAGCTTATGGAAGCAGTTATAATGGGCAAAGGTCACTTGCAGGATAAGTGTAGTGGGTGGAACTGCTTATAGAAGCAGGTGTAATAGTGCTTATATAATCAGGTGAGGTGAGAAAGAGTACAAACATAAGTACATGAAAGCATCTTTTAACTAAATCCTGGCTAGAACCCAACCTTCAGCAGCTTACTGAACTTTTTCCTCCTTTTTTCTGTTGACTAGTACTCCTGGGGTTTGAAGGAGATAGAGAATGGGTAAAAAGTGGATTTTTCAGTCGATAGAGGGATAAATAATGAAGTGACTTGTGAGGGACCCGGCTCACCTGAGGAATGCATATTTCTCAAATTGTCTATACCATACACAGGTCAGCCTGTGCTGCTGGAAGGGAGAAGGAAGAATGTACGTGTCTACGCTGTCTCCCCCCGTTGTACATGTGCTGAGTAATAGGTGACAAGATCATGGCTCAGTTGTTAGACTTTGCCTGAATAAAGGCAGATGCTCTAGTGGCTCTTCTTATTTAAGGTTTTTTTATTTCAGATTTTGTAAAATGGCTGTGTTTATGGATGAGTTCTCATTTACCATTCCCAAAAAGAAGACATACTGTCAAAGATGTCCCTGGACCTATAAAAATATCAAACAGAAAATTCAGCTTTGTAACTTTTCGGTAGCTTGGCTTGGTAATTTGTTAAAATAATGCTGAAACCATGACGCTGTTGACAACTTTTTTTAAATAAGACCGGCTTAGAAACATGATTCGGCAGTGACAACTATAATCCACAAACTAGGCAAAACAAGAAAAATCCATACAAAAATAAAAGAAACACAGTATTTTTGTCTTTATTTCAAGTTCCTTGTGTAACCAAATTCCATTTGCAATAGAAAAGTGTATCTGTGAAAACAGAGTTATCTGCAGTAATTATTTTAGAAAGTCTCTTCCAGTCATCTCAAATGTAGTCTTTTACGGATGATCAATTTTTATGGTGCTATTGACTGCAGGAGTCATTTCCAAAGCGCTTGTCTCAATCCAGGAGAAAGAAGTATGAAATTCATCCAATTATGTGGATAATTAAACAAATTTAAGAATTCAGGCCTGACTCAGATGGGGGGAAAAACTTAGAATGCATAGAATGTAGCTGCCCAGGAGCAGAGCTTAAAACCCATGGTTGAATTTAATGAGCCAAAAAATAAAGTTCACTACTCTCCCCTGAAAGTCAAGGACTTATCTAAGCGATGCTACTGCTAAACTTACGGAAGCCTGTATTGTTAATTTTCTTTGAATGGAATGCAGGCCAGGGGTATATATGTCTAGTCCTTAATAATGGGCCTGGGTTCAGACGCACAGTTCTTTAATTTGTTTTACGATGGCTACCACAGCCTGGTCAAGAAAGAAAATGCAATCATCTTTTCTTTGTCAAAAATTATCTGTTTTTTTTTCGTTTCATGGACATTGACGCTGCAAGTGCGCCTGCATCTGTTAGGCGGAGGAGAGGTCTATGGTTGTTGTGTCCTCTAGGAGGTGTCAGTGCTTTGCCCTCTTATTCCTAACCATTGCTTGTTAATCCTGCACAGTATTATATATCTTTTAATCCGTTTCCAAGGAAACAAGAACTTATGAAGCCAGGGATATGAACTTTTAAATGTGGAACAAGTAAAGATGCAGAAAGTCAAGGGAGGTCATTTCTCCACTTCACAACAATCTACATCTATTTTGCAATTTTCTTGTCTTTTTAACTTTTTGCAAGATTTTGAGAATGATTTATGCTTCCATTTTTTTCAAATGTGCACTGCTCTTTTAAAAATAATAAAAATAATATTGTGTATTACAAAAGTGATGATGAACCATTTCTAATCAGTGGTGTTTGTGATGGTCAACAAAGCTAATTTTTAAAAATGATGAATACCATAAGACTGGTGACAGATATGCCCTACAAACATCCTGGGTATAATTCACCTCTCTAAAAAAATTAAGTGATGAAACACCTGTTTGCACCAACTGTATCTGTATTCAGAGTCTCCTTGTTTTAGTGCATCTTGTTACCAATATGTTTGTAAGAAAATTTATCCTACATCCTCTGATTTAAACCTTGAAGGTAAAGGGTTTATATGATAGGTGACGAAGCCGAGTGAAGACCTGGATCATGGAAACATTGCTGTAGCTCCTTCCAAATCATCTACTCTGTGGTACTGCAGTTGAAAAAAATGGATCTGACAGGCATGGAACTTATTCACCAGCTTTTGCAGACATCCTGATCTGGGGCGATCTGGATAGCAGCATTTTACATATCTCCTAATCCATTTCCACACCTAACATGTGGCAGCTGAGACTGCTCACCCTCTTGTTCACAAGGCACACATCTGCTGATGGTTTCCGTCTACTGTCCCATTGCTCTGGACAAACCACGGTATGGAAATCAGCTATGAAGAAATTCACCTTTTTTACTGCATATGTCTACCTGCTGAAGGAAGTAGCCAATTAGTCTCCATTCATCTGACTGCAGATTACAGGATTTCTCATATTACTTATGAAACTAGAAAGGTGTTGATGTTGCAGTTACATCTGTTTTTCCTGGGTTCCATGTTTGCCAATTATGATCTAAAGTATAATATTCCGCTATAGTGCAGTTATAAACTATTTTATATTTTTAATTTTATCTTGTGTAGTTACATAAAGACTCGTGACAGTAAGAGCTGTAGAATTTGTAATATTGGCTATATTAATATTAGTAGAAGTCCTCTTTGCAGCACTTCAAGTAGGAAAAGAAGAAAAATGAGGGTTAGCAAACAGTGACATCTTTTGGCCAAGTGTGGAATTGCAAGACGGTATTTAATGGCGGTCCACTAGTACTAACAGCCTTAGGTACTAAAGAGGCTCTTACACCGATTTAGGATTTTCATCAGGAATATTTATCTATAACTTTCATAAACTGTTTTAAATTTATTGAACTATTCACGCAGATTCCTTGAATTAAATATGAGTATATGTGCGCACGCAGCTGGCACATAGTTTTCTCCTCCTTTGGTTTCTGCAGATCAGTTATCAGTTACAAATATTGTTTTGCCGTGCCAATAAGAGATATTAATGTTGTTTTCTTTTATATTCCAATGTGTATTTTTTTTTTCTTTCGGGGAAAGCTTCTTCATAACACAGGCTGCATTAACTGATATGAATGATGAAATAAAGACATTCAGGCTGGCTTCCTGCAGAGCCCATCAGGATCAGCGGGGAAGCAGATGCGAAATGGATTGCCTCATGTGCAATTCCTTAACCACACATTGTGGGAGAACCTCTCAGTGATTTATAAGCCTGAGAGTTTAATCAAACAGTACAGAAATACTGAACCTTTAAAAGCACAGTATGTATTGATTGTGTTGAGGGAAGGTTAATCTTTTTTTTTTTTTTTTTTGTATACAAGATAAAACAGGTATTTGTTCTATAATTTAACAAAAGTGACTCAGTCTAGGTATCTCACTAATACTTTCTTCCTTTCTCAAACCCAAAGAGAATATAAACTAACGTAGCGTATTCATATTGCTAAAAATGAGTATCAGTAGCGGTCTCCTCTTCAGTGGTTTTGGGTTTACGTGATGGATAAAGATTTCAGTCTTCTCTATGGCTTCCGAAAGATGTTATGAGATGCCGGAATGAGCATCTGAGTATTTATGTGTGAATGTGCCTGCATACATATATTCTGAAAATGCTAAAAAAAAAAAATAGTGGTGAAGAAATACATGGATTACTTCCTGTACAAGCACACCACCAATTAAAACTGTGTAACCTCTGTATTAAACCAATAGCCCTGTTGCTAGGCAACGGGCACCACGAAGAGAAAGGGTGTCAGTTGTTTTGGACGAGCTTGAGTGAAATACTCACCACAGTGGGTCAGGCAGCAACAGAGGGTCCTAAATATAGCAGAACAGATAGTAATGTAGGCGTGAAGAGAGCAAATCTGTTTGCCAATCTGCCTCCGGCAGCCGAGACACCCTGTGCATTGTGATTTGACACCAGAAGGCCTGACGTAAATATTCACCACGTATTTAGCAAGAGCTGAAACAGGGCATTGTTATTAAAATATATATATATATAGCTGTTGTTTGCAGGATCTCACCATCTCTTTCCGTCATTCTCCCGCAACGCAGGTGAGGATAACCACTGTATCGTTCTCTCAGACTCCATCTCGACTGCTCGATACCGCCCCATGTTCTCCCACCTCCTACTTCTTGTGTAATTTAACAAAGGATTATACTGGGAAACTTCCGGGGAGAACTTAGCACTGATGCATGGTCTTGATTTTTTTTATGATAAGCATTTCTATACACCCACAGCCAGAGCTCGCCCACTGGGTCTTAAGGGTCATCTCCTCTGTGAAACTAACATACATCACTGCACAGCGTCATTATTCACATTACAAATATGTTCCTTGCACTCTGTTATACAAGGCCTTTATTCCTCCATAAAAATCCCTTTCTTTGGTAACATTCTGAAGCAAGGAAAACAGCAATCTTAACATCCAGCAATGTGACATTAAAATTCAGCTTCTTTTTCAGCCTTATTTGTCACTCAGCTGAAAAGCTCTTTGTGGAGGCAAATGGCATGTCATGTAATTATGGGAAATATTGATTCTTACGATTGTCATTTGTCTTCAGTAGAGATTCCGCTTTGGAGCTCAAGCTCAGTAGGACTATGGGACTGGGAGCTCTTCAGCTGGAGACACAACCATGCAGAGAACAGTTGAGACTTGTCATGCTCCTACCCAACATGACTGACAGCCCTGTCTCCTCCATGGGACTTTTGCTTTGTTCGCTGTGGCTGAGTCATTACATTGCGGTGCTATGGTAACACATTTCCAGACACCCTGAGCTCCAGACTGCCCCGGGAAAAAGTTTGAACCGTGGTAAAGAATAGGCAAAAGATGGACCAAATCCAAAAGATGCCAAAGGGGGAAGAGCGCCTGCAATGGCAACACTGTGAATCCTGTAACTGGGTGAGTCACCGGCTTTGGGGAGAAACACTGAATGAAACCATTGTGTCACGAAAAGCCATTCAAAGGTAAAAAGTAACCCATAAAATGAACAGCCTATTCCTCAACTGTAGCACTTACAGTCAGTTCTTTTGTTTCTTGGTCCAACCGACAGCGACATAGGCTCTGCACAAAGGGAGGTGCCGTCATTAAACGTGTTCCCGACCCCTCGCTGTCCACAGAGCTCTACTGCCACCACCCTTCAGGCATTCTCCACACCACCAGTGGGAGTGAGGCTTCAAACTGACACTGGATGCCTCAAATATCAGAGCTGTAACAGCAGACATAATGGTCCAGCGAACAGATCTGACGACACAGCTGTGGCCCCGCCGTGCAGCTCGGATGAAGACATAGAGTAAATATTGATGTATTCCCAGACTGCAGCCAAATCAAGACCAAGACTGACATTTGGTTAGGTTCAGTTAGGTAAGGTTTCTAGCGCCTTATTTATCCATTTATCTAGGAGAACTCCTTCAGATAAAAAATGACAAGGACCAGTTGTGATTTAGCGGTATGTACCACACACAGATGGCCATCCGTCTGGGTGCAGGTGCCGTGCACAGTGCTGCCTTTGTGTGAGCAAACAGAGGCGAGGGGCTTTTTCACATCCTGGTCGAGGACTGGGCGGCGCTACGTGGCGAATTTCCAATGAACTGGTCATACCACTTCCTCTGCAAACTTAAACCACAGATGCCGTGTGCATGCGCGCATGCGACGTTGCACGATCGCACACTCGCTGCGAGACGGATGGCTGCTCTTCCGCATGTTGGATCGGTGACATTCGTTTCATGTGACTCTCAGTGCTCCGGAGAGCTCTACGTGATGCACATCCGCTTCATAGGCGGCTAGCAGGTGGGGCGGATTATAGAACCGACTCGCGGGTTCCTCTTCCTCTGCTCTGATCGCTCTCCGTCAGCATCAGGGAAAGGAGAAAGTACTGAAGTTCCACAGCTCCCCCTGAGATCAGTTTGTGCTACAGCCTTCTTCCGCTATACTTGCCTGGGATTTTCGAAAAATCGTTTTAGACGAGACTTTTAACAAGGGTAATCCAGGTAAATGGATATAACCCGTTCCACATGCACGCCTATGGAAAGGATTCCATTCTAGGTCAATTTTCTAAGTCACTGTGTGACAACCCCAGCTTTAATCCTCTCCGGGGCTATCGCTTCTGAAATTGCATTACATTATTTATTGCTCAGCAGGCACTGTTATTTAAAGCTAATTACATGGCTTACAAGCAGATGCCCCTCCTGGGATTTGAACCTGAAACCTTTTGGTCAGGCCAGTTATAGCAGAAAACTGGTGTGTAGAGATAGACGTGCGGGATTCAGTCAGCATCCCAGAGGGCTTTGCAAAGCCAAAGCTGAAGTTCACGACAGACCCTGTGAGCACGGCTGCGGTGTTGCCGTTGCGCTGGCCCGTCAGCCATGTGCGGTCTGCTTTCTGTCAACCTGACAATATCTGCGCTCCCACAAAAATGGTATGTGGCACACCCATGTCAAGGCCTATTAGACACATTCTTTCTCAATGCCTGGTGCGGGGAGTGTCTGTGGGATTCTCACACTGCCTTTATCTCCGCAGGAGGCTGTAAATATATAAGATCAGCCAGGGTGCATTAATTACTTCATACGTACACAAGCCTCAGTGGTCCAGAGATTATCCTGGATGCTTAGGCTGCGAGACAGTGTTAACACTGCATAGGACACCAGCCCATGGCAGGGAAATCTTTGTCTCTCTCACACACACACACACACACACACACATATCAATGGCAATGCTTTGGCGGAAACACGTGTCTTTGAGCTACGGCAACAAACCTGAAAGAAACCCGCACAAACACAGGGAGAGCATACAAACTCCACACAGACTGATTCGAACCCACGTACAGCCCAGTAGCTACAAGGCAGCAGTGCTAGCAGTTGTGCCGCTGCGCGACACTAATATAGAGAAGCTCAGCAAAGGTAAATACTTTCATATGTACATGTTTTTAATAAAAGGATGTCTATGCACCGCTATTGCTTTCTGCAGAGAGCAATGAAAGACTGTGACTACAATGTAATCGTGCTCTTAGCCCGGGACCCCTCATTATACCTCCAGTATGAGATGTAATTAGTGACCTCATTGCAAAGCCAAACAGCAAATGGAGCTTAACTGCAGCTGGTCTTGCTCTCCTTTTTGGTTCACCTCAAACCATCTCCATGATGTCACCAGGACATATACAGAGGTTTCAAAATAAACTGCTGTTCAGACCGCTGTTGTTATGCATTTATGTTCTATTTGTTTACGAGGCCTCTTAAATGGAGCAATTTAAACCCTTCGGTCATGGTTCGACCACATTTTCTGACATCATCTTAGCCTGTTTGTCTCAGACACTCAGCTAGGTCACAATGTCAACAAAGCATTGCAGAGAGCTGGTTCACTTCACTATGGATGGGACCTTTGACTCAGCTCTTACTGACATCTGATTTATAAGTAGCTGTTGCAGATTTTTTCTTTTTTAAATCACTGGTTTATATTGCATTTTATTTTCATTATTAATTTCATTACGCTCTAACAATTTTATTTCCAGTGGACTTTATGATTTGTCATTTCTGACCGTGCCAATTTTTCATTCAGCAACTTTACACAAGAAAAAAAAAAAACCCCGGTTTGGATTTGGAGGTGCGTACAGGGGAAGTGGTGGGCGTCACCCTCCAGCTGGAAGAACACATTTCAGTTCAAACTCTTTTACAAGCGTGCCAGAACTGTAGGTTACGGCTGTCGCCACAATCCTTTTTTTTTTTTTTTCTTCCCTTGTTCTTGGCAAGCATTCCATAAATTCTTTGAACAAGCTTTTTATTCAATTGGTTTTTATCAAAGTGGTGTTAAAGAATCCTACCATGAATAATAACCCAGAATTATTGTTTCCAGAAATAATCACTTGCGTGGCATTATGTAAATAATGGAAGTCGAAAATGCCAAGTGAACACATGGGCTGCCTTTTCCTTCATTATGCACTGATATGAAATTAATGTACAAGTAAACAAGCTTAGACTAGGTGAGAAAGGGAGATTTTCCATCCTGAGTGAGTTACATGTGTCTACGTTTATAATACCAAGATCAGCGTTTTATTATTCTTCTTACTAAAATGTTCTGATCTCGAACGGATAAAACAGTCTGAAATTAAGAGGGATGGCGTCACACTTTGATCCTCCCTTCACAAAAACAACATTACCATCATTTTGAGACTTTAGGAATGACAAGAATCAGAAGAATTGCGCATGCATGTGATACAAATCACAAGCTTGTCATTGCTGTAAAAACAAGGTAATGTTACTATAGGGAAATTGCGGAATCTTCCTTATTTTCTCTCTTTCACAATCACTGTATTTCTCTTCTTTCTCTTATAATTTAAATTTTGAAAAGTAAGAATTACAAAAACGTAAATGTTGTTTATATACAGCTGTACGTATATAACTAAGCCAGAACATCTTTTGACACGACAAGGTCAAAAGAATGTAGGTGTAGAGACAGCGCACTGAGGGATTGAAAATATGCCCACAAACATCAGGGTTAACAGGTTACAGTAGATTACAGGTGTGATCATGTAGCACGTTCCAATAACTTGGAGAAACAGTCAGAAAGTGTTTTGCTATCTGTAACTGAGATTATTGCCTGGCTAAAAAGAGGAAGCCATACCAACCACATTGATCCAAGTATAGCAGGGTCCCTGGCAGACATTTACAGTTATTTGCTTGTTTGTCAGAATGTGACAACCAACAGCTTTTTTTTTTTCCTCCAGCAGAATGAAGCATATACACACACACACACTTTCTGAACCGCTTGTCCCATACGGGGTCACGGGGAACCAGAGCCTACCCGGCAACACGAGGCATAAGGCCAGAGGGGGAGGGGACACACCCAGGACAGGACGCCAGTCCATCGCAAGGCACCCCAAGTGGGATTCGAACCCCAGACCCACTGGAGAGCAGGACCCGGTCCAACCCACTGCGCCACCGCACCCCCTTCAGAATGAAACAGTTAAATCCTTTTATTTTTAAAAATGAACGTTTGAACAAGAATTCTGCAAGATGGCGATGCAGTAGCGCGCAGCGGCCACTTCGAGTCCTTAAATATGATGCATGTTACATGTAGTCTACACCAATTGGGAAACTCTTTTTTTGCTCAACACCCTGCTGCCTCCCAACGCTCACCTGGCACAGTCAAACAGCTAACCCGGCATGACTCCATACACTACAAACTGCCGACAGTTCACAGCCCATGTCCCCGTCCGCGTCCACGTCCTGTCCTGTGTATTTATTTACTGTCTTGTACTCCTCTTCTGTGTCCCACCATGGTCTCCGAAGAAACGACATTCCGTTCCACTGTATACAAGCTCTATAGAGGAATGACAATAAAACAACTTGAACTTGAACCGGAACTTGAGAACACCAAGTACCGAGCACCGTAACTGTACATATATGTATGTTTGTGGAATTAACTGATATGCAAATTCATGCAATTCCACCAGTGTTTCACCTTTTTCTTTCATAAAAAAACCAATCCATTGGCGAGCTATAGCAGTCTGTGCTTCTGTTTCAGGTAAAATTTGTAGCGTCAAATTTAATTTCTCTCAGGTGAGATTTACGGAAATGTTTCCCCTTTTCTGTAGTTTGCAGGTTTTACCATGGCTATTGGGAAGGAGGTAAGTGGACATTTCCTTTGTGGAGACAATAAATAGATTTTTTTCATTCAGCTGGCAGCACCAGAAAGCTTTTATAGACAGAGGTGAAAGGTCACAAATTGACTGGGAGAGCTGGGCCAATCTATAGTACGCTACGTTCAGGCAGCCCATTTCCCAATTCATGACCGGAGTTTAGGACATCTAGTCCTCCTCACCCGAGCGTGACATGCGTGTACTGGATTCGTTACACGACCACAAAATCCATATTTATGACCAGAAGCTGGTGTAATGTTTTGAGCTCCCACCTTTGAACTCGTAGGTCACAGGTTTGAATCACACCTCCTTGAGAAGGGAACTTACCGTAAAAATTTCCCAGCTGTACAAATGGGTGAACAGTTGTAGGTAGCGAGACAACGCGAGATGTGTTGGAGAAAAGTGTCAGCTAAATGAACACACGTAAATGTTTAACAGACTAAGGCCAGGTCTTACCTGCCTGCAGTGTCTGTGCACACAATATGTAACCTTGTAGTCTTACCATAAGGTACTTTGTCCATACAGTCTGTTCCACTCACTGAGCCATAACATCTGCTTTTAATACTAGTCCATCTAACATAACCAACATCATCTGTGCCTTAGCAATCACACTACTGATTCAACTGACTGAAGTGTCCACATCTGAATTGCTTTTATAAGGAATACACAGCAACTCTGTGTCCAATGTGTGCCCTCTGCTCCTCTTTCTCTCTGTGGTCAAGCGAGTTAACAAGGTGTTCTCCTTGAGCAGATAGTGTGTCATGTGTCCGTGTTGCCATGGCAATGGACCAGTTCTAAGGGAAAGGCGTTCGGCACGAACGCTGCGTACAGAGCGCTTCCATTGTCCCTCTGGCACAGGCGAGCGAAGGACTTTCTTCTAAAGACACCATTTTTTAATATGCATCGGACCGGTGCAAAGCATGAAACAGATCAAGCAGGAGGAGCGATAGGATCTGCGTTTCACCTGGATCGCACGTTCACCAATTCTGCATACCATGGAAACCAGGACAGGAAATGATTCTGGACAAAAAAATGACAGCCTTTCACAGCTATCAATGAAAATCTATGAAAATGCAACACACATCCAATGAAAATTCAGGGGGCTTTTGGCTCCACAATCCTAGAGTGCAGCAGCAGTGAACCCCCACTCATTGGACCACATCACAAATAACTAGAGTACCAACATGATGGACCCTGTGCTTCTCACATTTCAAATGACAACAGTGCTCGCTTCTGAAACCTCTGAAAATGATCATCGTCAACATCTTAACTACAAAGACATATTGCAGTGTTTGTTTATTGCCAGTGTTTTCCATTTTGTGACGTCACTTCTCACTATTATATTGTGTTTGGAAAACACTCTGTCCTTATGTAAACATTAACATTGCTTTCCAGGGCTTTTTCAAATCTGTGTCATTAGTGTTCTGATTTTTTTTTAATAACACTGGCTATTATTTGGGGTCATAAATTACACACGTCCAACTCGACATGTAAAAGTCTGCTTTTGTATTTCATCCCCTAAAACATAAAGCAATGGGATCAGCAGAAGAACAGAAGAAAACATGTTCCTCAACACATTCAAGTTTTTGATCTTATCTTGACCATTTGGTTTTATAAATGTGCAGAACTAACAGTCAACATCTTAAAACTCCACCAAGAACTGAATGCAGCTGAGTTTCATTATGGGCTTTAATATAACGGCTTGTGGTTCGGCATCAATGGCCTGGCGAGGTCGTAATAGAACCAACCCTCCACAAAACAGCGAGAAGCCCGTGATGACGCAAAAGCCTTTTGTCAGTAAATTTTATTCCCTTGCAAGAATGGTTAGTAAACATGATTTCAAGTAAAACATCTGTAAAGCATTTACATTTCACCCAGAAACAAAAAAAAAAGGATGACTGCAGCAGACTCACATGGCCATTTTTTTGCAAAATCATTACAAAACATTTTCGATTCATGAGGAAATTATCTTAAGAATTACAGCAGCTGACTTCGAAGTATCTGAGCACTTAACCCATCCAGCGCTGATACATCTCTGAGTCAGTCCGCAAGTCCCCACAGGACTGGGCGAAAAGGAGATCATGTTTAAAGATGATGCTGATTACATACTGAGAACAGATCCATTTTTTGTGTTCAAAGATGCTGGTGATTATTTACGGAGGATACATAGCAGAGTATTTTTTTAATCTTATTAACTGTGTTGTTTAAGGAAGCTGTGGTCAGTTTGACACTTCAATGGTTTTATACGCGACGTATGTGCGTTTCGGGGCGCAAGGGTTGAGGGCAGAGGTCTTTGTGCAGGATGCCGCTCTGGGGCGGTCTTTCCTTGGTCTGCTGAGTTTCAGTCAGTCGCACAGCTGCTGGGAGACTCTTACTGGAAGAGCTGAAAAGCCCCCACCCCCCCCAGCAGTGTGCCTTAGCCCAGACACACTCCCAGCTCCCCTGCTCTCAGCCCAGCTGCGAGTGAGGGTGGACCTTCTGTGTAGCGCTGCTCGAGGAATTTCGGGGAAGTCCACATGTGGAATACACCCTGAGCGCCAGCAACCCGCTGGAGATGAGGGCCCATCTGAGACAGTGAGATAAATCTTTCTCAACAGTCTGCAGCTTTTCCACCCCGCATGTAGTAATACGAGGAAACAACGCAAGAAAATCAAAGCCAAGGTTCACAACTCACATCCCATCCATTTCCCTTCCCCTCCCAGAGCAGTTTAACTCCTTAACATCAGGTAAAGCATAAAAAGTCAGTTTATCTTTCCACCATAATTAGTGGCCTAGCTTCATAACCAAAACTCTTTGTCAGTGATGACTGGAAATTCCCCAGCTGTTCTTGTACAGATGATGATGTAATAAAATTTGATGGACTAAGGGAGTCAAACTCAGTCCCTAAAGTGTTATGTCTGTATAGCATCCGTCTTTCCCCTAACTACCACTTTTTATCTCCTTATCATCTAACCTACTTTTATTTCTATAGTTTTTAAATGGTAAACCAAAAGCAGCTGTTGTGGGCTGTATTTCAAATGTATTGCATCTTGCTGACCTACATTTGAAGAAATGTATAAACATAAACATAGACTTTAAGCATTTACAGTATTAGGCTAACTGAGTTTCGTGAAATGAAAACCCAGGAAACAGATGGTTATCCAGGAATTTGTGTGCTGTGCTTATTTAAGGCCCTACCTCATCAGCACTGTGCACTTTGTTCCAGTTATACACAAGAAAAGTCCAATAAATTATCGTTGGAACATATCAAGTTCCCACAAGAATAATAGGTAATAAAAAAATGACAGTTTTGTTAGAAAAAGCAAAGGATAAGGAATTAATCAAACAATAACTGAAATACATCTGTGACGTGATAGCAAAATGTTCTCTGAAGAGTTTAAAATCTGCAATGAAATGACTAATCAATAATAAACACTACAGGGTGTTGAATATGGGAACTGTGATGCAGTAGGAATCATAATGAATGAACTTCTAACCTGAAGGTTCGCTGTTCAAGGGCCAGGAAGTGTAGAGTTGTGCTACATTCGAACATTAACATTAATTTGAGCCCGTGAAATTTAAAGCTATTTAAGCCAGTATAGAGTTTTAAATAGCAATACTGGTCCTTCTTTCTGATGGAGCGTAAAATAAAGATGTCTTCTTTTTCTTTACATCCTTGTGCAATAGATAGAGAGACATAAAGACAGAGACAGAGATGTGTGTTATATCCCCCTTCATAGAATGTGTGATCATATTTTCAGATTATGAGCGGTTTGCTCCATCTGAGCCCAGATGTGCTGCTGAACAAGCCAGTCCCTCCGGTCTCCAGCATTACTTTGTCCATGGAAACACACCTGCACTCTTGGACACCGCTACTGCTGCGCTTTTTGGAAACCTGTAGCAGTGTGGATAAAAAAAAAAGCATTCAGTTAAACTGCAGACAGATAATCACATGGCACTATAGAGCATGGACTAGAAATTAATTTGTTTCCTTACATTTCAGATGGAGTTGCTTGTCTATGTGATATAAGGTGTTACACCTTCATACAGGATTACAATGGAAAGATGAAGGAGGGATGATGGGTGATGGAAGGCTGATGAAGTTATCATATCATGATGAGGGGTTCATGGGGAGATGATAGGGCAGATAAAGGAGCAATGTGGTGATGAGAGTAAAATGAGCCACTGATAAGCTTGTGATGAGAGCAGATTAGGGTGTAATAATGAGGGGCATGAAGGGGTGATGAGGGCTTGATGAGCAGGTGATGGGGATGGTGACTTAAAGCTAGGATGTGATGATGAGGAGTTAAGGATTGATGGGCAGGTGGTGAGGGGTAGGATGGAGGGACGAGAGGGTGAAAGAGGTGGTGGGCGAGTAATGGTCAGGGGTGCTGGGGGTGCGAGGGAGTGATGATGAGGGGTTGTTGAGTGTGTGATGAGAGGTTATGATGAAGGGGTTGTGATAAGGCGGCGATGGGTGATAGATGGTGACTGGTGGAGGGGTTGGTGAAGAAGTAATGAGGGAGTGGTAATGAGGGGGCCCTCAGTGGTGGTGGGAGTGGGGGTGAGGGATCGATGAACAGGTGGTGTAAGGGTAGGATGGGAGAAGAGGAGGTGGTGCTGGGGGAGCGGTGAAGGAGCGATGATGGGGGTGATGAGGGAGAGTAATGATGGTCATGGGGCCGATGATGAGGGGGTGGCGGTGAGGACTGTTGCAGTGACGCAAGCGCGGCTGAGCGCTAATTGATCAGTAGGAAGCTTCTGGGTGACTCATTTGCAACGGAAAAGATGTGAAGTAAGAAAGGTAGGAGCGCGCGGACAGCCCGGGGGAGGGGGAGGGGTTGTGAAAAAGGAAGTGTTTCGTAACAAAGAACCTTTATAAAGTACATTTAACTAACGTAAGAGGCGGTGACTCACTGCAGTTTCGGGTCTGCAAAGCGAGAGACGAACTTCACACGCTCCTCTGTGTGAGGAAGGTAAAACACAGCACGTCGTGCTCACACACACACACACACACACACGGTGACATGTCGCTTGTAGGATTTACATAAAAGATACGAACGACGTGACAACGGGGGACGCGGACGCGTGTCGACGACGGTCGATCGGCCTCACGTCCGTGTTTTATGTGACAAACAGACGCGCGGTTATTTATGCACATCCTCGCCCACGAACACACACAGCCTTTGATTTCGCGAGTAACTAACATGAACTGACTGATTTGTTGTTTGTTTTTTTTTCTTTTTTTTTTTTGTATTTTGCCTGCTCCTGTCTTCGGATCCGAGCGCGCGCAGCTAATCTCCGCTTTTTTTCTTTTTTTTTTTTTCTGCTTCTCTCCGACCTTTTCTCTCTCGGACCATGAACCAGAAACATTCGGGGTTCCGCGGGTCCCGCTCCGTCTGCAGCCGCGCGCCTCCTCCTCCTGTCGAACCCGAGCAGGAACCCGAACCCTTCGCGAGCTGCTGCCACCTCCTCGAACCCGCCGCCTCGAACCCGCGACTCCCGGTAACGTGTCAGCGGCCACGCTTTGCTTCCTCCGAGGAATCCTCGTGCATGTCACAGGCTAGTTTTAACCTGTTTTTGTCTGCCAAAGTGACTGAGCAGAGTGTTGCATTAACACAGTGGTTTACAGTGGTTTACAGTGGTTTACAGCGAAGCCAGGTATTCGTGCTGTAGGGTACGACAACAGGGGTGGGATTCGAACCGGAAACCTTCAGGTTGCAAAGGCGATGCTGTGAACCATTTTTTGATTCTTATTATGCTTGCAACGTACATCTTACGTGTCGTGGGAACTTCGTGTTCAAGCTGCGCAATACAGCACTATTATACACACAGTACTGGGAGTAACTGTAAGGTACCGTACTGTACTTTCAGCGGTTTGGGGTGGTAATATTTACTGTGCTGTTGAGTGTTGTGCACGCCGGGGCCGGACCCAATGTCCTCCAGATGAATCCGACACAGATTTATACTTTAACGATTGAAACGGACTGTGGAAACTAAACTTATTTTCCATGCTGAAGTTGGTTATGGGGACAAATTGATATGTTACAAACCGACAGGTCGTTGCATAGAAAATGTTACCCACAAAGTTAATATTTATTCATTTTAATTTTTAATTTTATTAGTGTGTGAGTGACAGAGTGACCCGTTGTCAGTAGTGTATCTAGCAGTGTAAGTTACCTTGGTGAATAAGGTGTGTGGGCTCATAACACTACAGAGTTCATTGGAAGTCACTTTAGAGAAAAGAGTCTGCTAAATAAATAAATGTAAATATAAAATATTTCAAAGAGGGGGCTGGTCATGCGCCCGTACCTGCAGACCTTCTTCATTTTTTTTTTTTTTTTCCAAAACTGCTCTTTATTTTTCTGATTTTAGTTGCAAAATGTCTTCGTTTGATTATGAACGAGGCCGTGGTTGTGCATGTTGGCGTAATTGCGTGGTCCACGTTATGAAAGATTACATTATGAAACTGACTACTCAGCGTATCAGTGACGGTGTCGAGCGAAGAGAAACAGGCTTTTTGATAGAGACATGGCGGGGTGGGGGGTCATGGGGCCGTTAAGCACAGGCTGAAAAAAAACACTACCTAAGTAAAAATAATTTCTTAAAAAAGGATATAAAAAATTTATAAGCTCCCACAGACAGTGACATAACGGAATCAATTTTCAGCGCAATGAAAGGAATAGTTTTCTCCTATTTGTGGACATGGTCCTTATCTTGATGTTAAAGTGCTCCGTGGTCTACGAAAGAAACTCTGGATCAATTTGGATCAATACGATGTTCTTGGAAGAAAAAAAAACTTTTTAAAAAGAAAGAATCTATCTATGCAGCATGATGGCTGGCAATTCACTGCACATAACCTACAACCAACGCAAATGCCTCATAATATGCGATGCCTGGGAACTGAATTTATTATTTTTTTCATATAATATTCTCTGCGGTGGCACAGCGGGTAGCGCTGCTGTCTCACAGGGCCTGGGTGGTGTAAGAGGATGTGGGTTCGATCCTCGCTCAGTCTGTGTGGAGTTTGCATGTTCTCTCTGTCTCTGCCTGAGTTTTTTTCGGGTGCTCCGGTTTCCTCCCACAATCCAAAGAACTGCTGTTCGGGTTCCCCCATGCTGTGTGAGTGAGAGAGAGAGAGAGTGTGTTACACGGATGTACGGATGAGTGACCCATTGTAAGTAGTGTAGGTAGCAGTGTAAGTCACCTTGGTGAATAAGCTGTGTGGATTGATGAGATAGAGTTCATTGGTGGAAGTCGCTTTGGAGAAAAGCGTCTGCTAAATAAATGTGAACTTTACCAACATGAGTATAATGGTGGCTGCTATTACATTCTTGTCTGTGCAAAGGAAAATCCTACACAGCGAATATTAAATTGTTGCGGTGTCACGTGTCGATTGTGTACTTTTAATCTTTTAATCGCTTGTGATTCGCGTGGCTGTACTTTGTCTAGCTCTGCTGAGGTATTTTCTCTAGGTCCACACGGTGGCGCTGCTGTGCCTCGCAAAGACTGTTAAACGATTAGTGACCGAAGTGTAGCGCGGCAAACGCGCCTTTTACTGGTGAATAATTGTCCGGTTAACTTTATAATCGCTATTTTTTTCTGTGAAGGGTTTTATTTGATTGACCAACTTGAATTTGAAAAAAAAAAAGCTTCAATAATGCCTCCAAGAAAAATATCAGGCTTTATAAATTGGTGAAATTTTGAATCACCTGAAAAAATCCAACCAGGATCAAAATAATAATGAATTTGTCCTTCAACCAACAAGGCTTGCATGTGGTTAGAGCTCTTATGATTAAGTGTTTCTTTCACCTAACACTGTTGCTCTACTACATCCTGCTGTCGCCTTGTTCACTTTGTTTTGCTATGATTGTCCGATCCAGTTGCGTAACACACATTTAAAAAAAAACTCACATTTTGGTACATCTTTACACACATCTTTGCAAAGAAGCATGGTGTTATTTTACAAGGTGTGATTCACTGTTCATATGTTTTATGTCTTCAAGTGTTGTTGGTGTAATGAATACTATTTCCAAGTCTCGTTTTAAACTAAAGAACAGGAACCTAACAGATATATGAGCCAATTTTCCTTTTGTGGTGGTCTGTGTAGGCAGACCTGAATGACCGATTTCCCAGTGAACTGGCAGTGTCAGTTTATTTTGTGATGAGCAGTTTGTTCCTCCTATAGCAAACCATAGTAGTCAGAAAATAAACCCAAGTGGTAATTTTCCAGCCTCATTTCATGGTATTTTGTAACTCTGTTAACTGAAATGATGGTCCTCGGTGTCTACATTTTCCAGCTGTCATTATGCGAACACTGTATCCTCCTCTTGTGCTAAAATAAAACAAACCTGCCAAAGCAGAATGTTGTAAAATTAATAAACATAGGCAAAGTTCAGGATGAATGGGATCTTTTGTCTTCTCTCTTCATCGTCCTTCCATCCATGTTCTGCAGAAGTGTAGAGTCAACATGCCTGTGTCCAGTAGCACCTTCATCCCGACCATCAATGCCATCACCTCCAGCCATGATCTGCAGTGGATGCTGCAACCTACTGTCATCACTGCCATGTCCAGCCCCCGACCCAGGCTGCACCCCTATGACCACCACGGTCCACTTAGTCAAACCCGGCCTGGTGTGATCCGTTCTGTTGGGGATACTCGGGTCCGATGCAAACGGGATGAGCAGGTGAGATGGGAACTGACACCTTAGTGCCATACAACACAGTATATTATACACTGGGGCCTCACCTTATGAACACAGTTGGGACTGGAAGTCAGGGGAAAAACACTTTTTGCCATTGATAAATTCCAAATAATTTATGTCTTTCAACTTTTTAACAGATTGTTTTTTTTTTTTTTTTTAAAAAAAAAAAGCTCATAGGTGCAATACAAATTACTCTCAAATGCTTCTATTTGTGTATTATCAAAAACCGCTTGTCCAATGTATTGTCACAATGTCTCCAACACAAAAAAACCAAAGTACACCTCCTGATGTGATGGCCCTTCCTCACAGTGCAACACTTCTGTTTTATTATTTATTCATTTAAAAAAAAATATTAAAACTGATAAAAATGTGTAATTTCAATCCCATTCAAAGCTTTTGACCAGTTCATCTCATCAATGATTTTGCTCGATGTTTGTATGCTTTGGGCTATTTACATTTGCATTTACATTTCTTCATTTAGCAGACGCTTTTGTCCGAAGTGACATATATCTCAGCACAAGTACAATTAGTGCATTATGTTAAGAGAAAGAGACATGGCTGCAGACATGAAAGTCTCAAGCAAACCTAGTTTGTTCCCTACCACTTGCTGCACCGATGTTCATCGTTCAAGTAGGTGCATAAAACACAGGATAGACAAATTCTTATACCCTTCTACCAATTTTTTTTATTTTTTTAATTTTCATCATCTGCGCAATCAATAAAAGCTTAATAAAACAAATGATCCATGATTTTATATACAAATTAGGTTATTGTTGAGCAACATTAAAAAAATTAAAAATGACAGAATAAAAATACATGAACCACTATTCAGTGAAGATTTTTGCTTGATTCGACTGATAAACACATGAAAAGTTCCTTATCTTACTACTGATCACCAAATTCAGGAATACCAAACAGTAGCTGTAAATACTGTCAACTCTGCACAAGGGCCTGGAATGAAGGACTTTTCAAACCGCTTCTTTTTCTCTTATGTCTCAGTGCATTATGCTGCCCACTAGTGGGTGGACATGAGAAACGCGGGTCATATTTGCTCTGCAACAGCCGGAAATTTAGAAAATGGAAGGTGAAGAAAATGCTATTGGAAACCAAATCAATAAGCTAGGAAATATTTGTATTTTTGAAAATTCATGACTTGAATGTTTGTAACGTTTGAGGTATCAGCATGCTTAGGTGACCTCCCTCTCAGAGCACATGTGTTTCTGTGTATGTTTTTTTTTTTTTTTTTTGTGTCTGTATGATTCCCTTCCCTTATAGTGCATGTGTCTTGTGCTCTCAGCTCACCCCCGAGGAAGAGGAGAAGAGGAGGATAAGGCGTGAGAGGAATAAGATGGCAGCTGCAAAATGCCGCAGCCGCAGGAGGGAACTAACTGATCGACTGCAGGGGGTAGGTTTTGCTATTCATGTTCAATACTTAAATGATACATGGTCTGTAACATGGGTTCTTGTCAACCTTAGTATGTGTGGAAGCTCGCATGTTCTTGCCATGTGTCATAGGTTTCTTCTGGGTACTCTGGTTTCCTTTCACAGTCCAAAGACATAGAATGAATGAATGCATGGGACTGTTATGCAACGGACTGGTCCTGTCCATGGTGTACTCTGCCTCGCACCCTGTGCTTCCAGGATAGACTCCGGACCACTGCAATCCAGCCCTGGAGAAGTGGTTATTTATGATGGATGAATGATGAATGAATGTTCTTTAGTGGTACAACAACAGTGCTCCTCAAATCTCAACTAGCAACAGACAGGCAATACTGATGATAAGCTTAAGATGATCTATGGCAGTGATGAAGCTCACAAACTATATGCACACAGGAGACGGAGAAGCTGGAGGAAGAGAAGGCTGGTCTTCAGAAGGAAATTGAGACATTGCAGCTGGAGAAGGACAAGCTAGAGCTCGTTCTGGTGTCACACAAGCCCATCTGCCAGCTGGCCCACGAGGACCAGTCACAGGATTGCAATTCCCTGGCCCTCGCTGGGTATCGCACCCCAGGCGCAGTGGTGGTGAAGCAGGAACCCTTAGAGGACTTCTACGAACAGGAGGTGGCACTCTCTTCTCACAAGGTCCCACCATCTGTCATAAAACCCACCGCCTTCGAAGGAAGAGCATTAGAGATGTACTGCCCGGATGGAAACCGCTTCAGTGTTCCTGTTGCAGAAACTGCCACCCTGGCTCTTAGACCTGCAAATCCCAGCCCCATGTTCACCCACCATCAGCTACCAGAACAGGATGGTTCCTTGCCAGGTCCCAAGGCCAGATCGACAGCCCACAGCCAGCACAGCTCCCACCAGGACCAGGCCCCAAACTGCCATTCGCTCACACTGCTTTGACCAGTCCCCCCCTTTTTTTTTTTTTCCTCTCCCTCCACTCTTTTTCTAAGGCAGCAAAACTGTGGCTTGTAAAGGGGTATTGGGTCAGCTGGGACTCAAGAATACAAGTTCAGATCTCTTCTGAAGAAAAAAATGCATTACAGCACAAACTTCTTGAACTACAGGACAGAACTAATGACAGCCAAGACATTCAAGGGCTATAAACAGTTTTTTAAATAATTTTTTTTTTTTTGTGAATTTAGTATGTCCCTTTTCTGTATCTTTCTCTACATTTTCTCTCATTGCAAAGCAAACCGAGGCAATAGCTGCTCAGCAATATCTGGTTATATACTGTATGTTTCACTTCTGGGCTTATTAATATCAGATCTGAGGACAGAAAAATGCACACAGGGTTTACTTTTTGTTCTGCGAAGTGCAGTGTTGGACTGTGAACAAAATAAGGTTATAAATATTTAAGATATTCTTTTGTTATTATATGAGAGGGGAAAAAAACATGAAATCTTGTTAATTTTCACTTTTGTAAAAATATTAAAAATACATCTCATTGTCTGGTAAAAATATTGCCAGCATTTCCAACATTGTTTTGCATTTTTACAAAATTATGTTGAGTGATGTACTGATTTGGTGACAACAGTGGAAACAGAATAACAATTTTGCTTATGCAGCAAAATGAGAGACCTGCTGTTATCAAGTGAAAGAGGAGACAGGAAAAAGAGGTTCATTTGGGAGGCATCCCTACTATAGGTGTAGCGCTTACCCTATGGATCCAACCCTAGGTTCCTAACTCTATGGCCACGGAACAGTCTGCAGCCTGACCCTGAGGCCTTCGGTAGAGTCCGTAACCTGAGTAAAACACATGCAGTGATGCGAACGAGGTCACTGACCTCTCACTTAAAGGCTGCAAGTTCAGGCCCCAAAAGAGACCCTGCTGCAGTATCATTGAACAAGAGAAGTACAAAAATCTTCAGGTTTCTCTCCATAAAATAGATGACTAAACTTCAAATATCAAGCAGTGTAGTTGCAGCGGGAAGCAGGCTTAGATATTTCTCAGTTTTTCCATATAAAATATAATATTTGTATATTCTATGACACCCAGTCATTTCAACAACTCAGCATTTCAAACCCAAACATCAAACCCTCACGTCTCATTTTCGTGGTCTTCAGCTGTGGTTTCCGTGGCAACACCAGTGTAGAAATGATCTTTTATTAGTCCTCCCGCAGTATAGTATATAAAGCTCTTGATGAGTTCTTTCAAAGGTAGATATGAACTCTGTTACACCTTCAGAGCTCTCAGTAAAGCACACTAAATCGATTTGCGGATAGCAGCCTGGCTGCACTCGCATTATCAGTTAATAGAAGTGGCGTCTACATAAAATGGTAGGCCTGATGTACTACGCTGTTTGCTTTGTCTATTGCAACAGGTAAGGAATGAATATACAAAGAAGAAATAGGTGTGCCTGTGACTGTGTAGAGTACACACACACACATTGACTGAAAGCACTTGTCCCGAGAGGGGTCGCGGTGAGCCGGAGCCTAACCCGGCGACACAAGGCGCAAGGCTGGAGGGGGAGGGGACACACCCAGGACGGGACATCAGTCTATCACGAGGCACCCCAAGCAGAATTCAAATCCCAGACCTGCCAGAGAGCAGGCACACGTCAAACCCGCTGTGCCACTGTGCCCCCTATGTGTACACTACCTACTGTGTTTCTTTCCCTCATCTTGGTATGGAACAGTAACGTGTTCGGCACTAGGTGGCACTAAAACGCATTAGTGAGATTATAAATTCACAATTTCATTCCAAACAGTAGATCCCCACTCCACCAGCAGAATGGTGTGCTCAGCTAATAGTGTTGACACTTTTTTAGCTTAATAGTGGGCGACTGGTTATTTTAGCAGAGAGGTTCAGCAACCAGAGGGGCAGACAACTTTAAGAAGCTTGTACCTGCATTGACTCAAGCTCCCAGGAGCCGTGATGCAAGGCCATTCCATTCCAGACATTGTTATTATGTTACTTAACCAAGTCTTTTTTCAAGGAAACCTATCATTTCAGTAACTTATACAGCAAGGTATTCTAAGTGGTGCAGTTTAGGTGAAGTATCATGCTGCGGGTTACTACGTCCTGGAATGCAGGTTGCAAGTCTATGTCTTTAGGTACTACTTTGCCTGTTGCCCCATCTAAGCACAACGTCTGAGAGAATCAGGCTTAACCATGGGTGGATCCAAACACTCCTCACATGTCAAAATACAAAGGTGGCAAACAGGCACAGTGAGCCAAACACGGTGATGTCATGAGAGTATTGCAGGATACAGTGTCGTACGGGGATTTGGCTCGTGTCTCATCAGGGTGGAGCCGCTGGAGGCCGCGACAGATCTCGCAGACCTCCTGAGCCTCCCCTTTCCCTTGTGCAAGCAGATGACTTGCACAGTAACGCCCATGGCAGATCTCACCAAACTGGGATGAAAAGCAAATCGTCCACATGTGTAAACAGAGCTCATGCTCTGTCTGTATCAGCTCTTACTCGCCCGCGATGAGCCAGAGAGCCCCTTTCCTAGAGAGTCCCTTCCTCTCTAAACTGCAAATCTCCATCAGCATGTGCTATGCTTCCAAAGTTAACTGGGGCCAGAAGGTAATGCAATGGTTAGAGTCGTTCATTTCAACTCAAAGGACCTAGGTTTACATCCCTACTCCCGCCGTAGAACCATTGATCGGGTTACCCTGAAGTACCCCAGTAAAAATTATGCAGCTACAAAAATGGGTAAATCATTGTAAGTAGTAGACAAACGTAACACTGCAAGCCGCTTTGGAGAAAAAACATCAGCTAAATGAATAAATCGTAAATTGTGGAGAAGTTTCAGAGAGCTGTTAAAAATTAAAGTGAAATATTGTAGTGCTGCTAACAATGTACAATAAATTCAGGCAGTAATACCAGTCAAACCAGATCTGTGTTGGTCAGTGATTATAATATTGTGCGATTTCTGTTTCGTATCAATGTTTCTCACCTTGGCACAGTGGATGCAACAAAATATTATCTCTGAATTCAAAAAGATAACCTGAAATAAGAAATATTTGTTTAAATACAGTTTTATAAACATATATATTCTGCTTTTTATTTGCTGGCTAGAATGAAATCGTTCTCAACAACATGACTATTCTCTTTGGCCTCCTGCAGGAAACAGTGGCACTGAACACTCAAAGAACACCAGGAAAAGTAATTCCTGACCGGTGGAGAATGTGTAAAGCAGAGAAATCCTGCGCAGGAACCTCTTGCACAAAGAGTTTGCCTGCCCGGAAATTGGTTTGGCCTTTGCACTCAATTCTAGGGCAGGCGTGCCCTTTACTCAACTTTGTACTGAGAGCACAATGCCTTTATGCCCGCTTGGCTTGCAGGAATCACATTTTGTTGTTTTACTCGCACTACCTGCACATGCTGTGACCTGTCATATTCAGTACTGTACAAAAGTTTTAGGCACTTGGGGAAAAAAGCTGTAAAGTGAGAATGCTTTCAAAAATAATGCTCTTAATTAATAAACTTCCTACAAAGCTTAGTAACCATCCCTCGTCAACAAGTGCTCGGTACAGCGGGTTTGGCTGGGTCCCACTCTCGGGTGAGTCGGGGGTTCGAGTCCCGCTTGGGGTGCCTTGCGATGGACTGGTGTCCTGTCCTGGGTGTGTCCCCTCCCCCTCTAGCCTTGCGCCTTGTGTTGCTAGGTTAGGCTCTGGTTCGCAGTGACCCTGCTTGGGATAAGTAGTTTCAGACAGTGTGTGTGTGCTTTCTTTCTTTAACAACATACAAAACCCTTACTGTAATACTGTAACTTCTTGCAAAAGAAATGCTTGGAAATGTAAAATATGCTCTTTCCTATTGCCACTAATGCAGAAGACATTAAACAACCGTCTAAAACAAATATTTCTGTGAAACATCTAAGTGCCTAAGACTTTTGCACAGTACTGTACGCACACATGTATTTATACAGCCAGTTGTATAGATGAAAACAGAGGTCAAGTGAGCAGGTCAGAGCTAAATCGACAGGTTAGCCCAGTATCGGGTAAAACAAGTGCACAGATGTGACCTGTACAGACGACTGTGAATCGGTCATAGTAAGTGGGTTGGACAATTAAAAACGGAAACAGCATTATGGTATCAGAGCTATTCTATGTTCTTATATGTATGGTGCAGTTAATTCAAGATTAGCAAGACACACCTTCCTTACTTTCCAAATATGATCATTTCCAGAAAGTTAAAGATAAGGACGTTTCTCATTTATTTCCAGATCTTATTTCCAGTCGCTGTTATGAGAAACAGCAGAGGTTAATATGAACTCTGCTGATAACATTGTGGACACACCTGGGTGTGTGTGAACAGCAGGGAGTCTGTCATATGGGCAGTTAGGAGCCTCTGATGAAGGGCAGCGAGGAGTCATTGTTTCTCTTCATTGGAAATCACACAGACTTCTCCGTCCCACATTCTATTGATCTCAAAGCTCTTCTGCCACGCAACTCAGTCACACCACTGTGACATTTCAGCTTGGAAGGTATGGATAGGTGGTGCACGGTGGCGCAGCGGGTTGGACTGGGCCCTGCTCTCTGGGGAGTCTGGGGTTTGAGTCCTGCTTGGGGTGCCTTGCGATGGACCGGCGTCCTGTCCTGGGTGTGTCCCCTCCCCCTCCAGCCTTACGCCCTGTTGCTGGGTTAGGTTCCGGCTCCCTGCAACCCCCTATGGGACAAGCGGTTTCAGACAGTGTATGTGTGTGTGTGTGAGGTATGGATAGAAAAACAAGCTCTGAAGAAACAAAGGCATGGAGGAGCTCTACAGTTTTATTGTAACAGGCACGTTAGCTGTGAAAAACTCAGTGTTGTAAAGATTCTGGTTCAAGTTTCACAAGTGACCCCGGAGTAAGTGCTATGCAGCCCAACTTGAACAATGGTGACCACTCAAGCACTTTTCATGGTGATGGTGGAAGAAACAAACTGACTGCTCTTAAGAACCACGCGTCTGGATCTAAGTCTCTCTTTCTGCTAATGTAATGCACACATTGTGCATTATGCATATATTCACTATGCATAATGCACAACATTTCCGATGAGATGTATGTTGCTTTGGAGAAAAGTATCTGCTAAATGAATAAACGTAAATGACAATATGGAAGTTGTTTCCCATTGCCTTTTTGTCCACATGTTTTTAATTGCAAACACAGGGAGAACATCCACACTTTACACACCTTAAACTGGGTTTGAACCTATGGCCAAAACGTGCAGCTCAGTCACTATGATGAACCAGCATTACGTGAACTTGAACAGCTTGTGTGAAAACACAGGGTGTATCTTGTAACATTATCACAGTGCCATAATGATGCAGATAAACAATGAAGATGCCAGTCAAATTTGTAATGAAGCCTTGGCAAGTGTGCAAGTAGATTTGACACATCAAACAAAGAGCCCTAAATAGTTTCAATTCAATACAGTATGTTACACTACATCACTTGTAAACGCACCCTTAGTTGGTGTAAATAAGAAAAGCTGATTATTTTCTGATGCGGAGGTGTCCGTTCACAGTCAGTCGCCAAGAGCAAGGATGTTACAAAAGCTATTGGCATGTATGACTTTCAAGGTGTGCACATGCATACCCATACAGTGACCCCCCCCCCCCCCACACACACACACACACACACACACAAATGCAGGGAGGCTACTTCAGTGGACCCAGCTTTGTGCTCACATTCTTCCCGCCCATCTGCTACATTTAACACTTGCTTCTCAACACTACAAAGTTTCTCTGCTGTATCTCTACTCGTGTGAGCTTTCACAAGATGAACGTTGCACCTTTCCCAGTCTTCAGAGTTCAATGCTGGTGATGTATCTTCACATAAAACAATACTCATAATATGACTTGTGCATTTAACATAGTATTCCATGTGGGTCATACATTAGCAAGAAATACAGGTTAAGTGTCAAGAAGCTAATTTTTCATGTCATTATTAGATGTTACTACACATAAGGTGTAGAGGAAAGATTTATTCTAGCAGGACTAAAGTAATAATTATGAACATTTTACACGCATCTTATTTTCCTCTTCTTTCATCTGTCATTGTATTTCTCAAGAATGCCCACTTCTACAGAATGGAAAATATTACAAACAGATGCCAAACAATGGCTAGGAGGGTAATGAGAGTGTTTTAGAGTTTGTTGTGTGAGTAGGTTGTGCATGACATGCAGTGAATGTAGGATGTATAGGGTGTTTTACAGTCGTAGGTTATTTTAAGGTGTGTTGTGTGTGAAGGATCAATAGGGTGTTGAACTGTAATTTGAAATGAGTATGGTGGGAAAGATGTGTACCACATATCAGTTGAAGAAGGTGGTGCAGTGGGTTTGGCTAGGGCCTGCTTTCTGGTGGGTCTGGGGTTCAAGTCCTGCTTGGGGTGCCTTGTGATGGATTGGTGTCCCATCCTGGGTGTGTCCCCTCCAGGCTTATGCCCTGTGTTGCTGGGTTAGGCTGCGGTTTGCTGCAACCCTGCTTGGGACAAGTTGCTTCGGACATTGTGCATATGTGAGGTATAGGGTGTAGGACTCAATCTCTCCCAAACAGACATCCTTCACCTCCCAGGTGGCCTGTCTTCCTGTCGTGAACTCTCTATCAAACTGGACAACCCATTCATTTTGCCAGCCTCCTTGACTAAGAGCCTGGGAGTGATAATTGACTCAAATCTGTCTTTCTCTCAGCTCATCAGAGACACAAACCAGACCTGCAGATATATCCTGCATAACATCTGCAGGAAGCACCACATTTATCAGCTGACTCTACACAACTCCTAGTCCTGGTGATATCCTGCCTGGACTACTGCAACTCTCTTCTGTCTGGCCTTCCAGCTACTGCTATCAAATCTCTACAGCTGATGCAAAACGCTGCTGCACGAGTTGTGTTTGACCTGCCAAAGCGTTCCCACGTATCTCCTCTCCTTGTCTCTCTGCATTGGCTTCCTATAGCTGCCTGGATAAAATTCAACACTACAGTTATGGCCAACAAAAGCATCAAAGGGACTGCTCCCCGATATCTACACACCGCACATCTCATACGATGTAAATGTTTTGTAACAGTTTTGTGTATCAAACTCGTCGATTAATTGATAAACCTTTAGGCAGATACTCGTGTGACGTACATTGGTTCATATGGTGGAATGCAACAAATTAACTGTGCTTTAGAATCATGCATCTGCATCTAAGTCTCTCTGTTGATGTAATGCGCTCATTATATTTTTCAGCGAGATGTATGTCGCTTTGGGGAAAAACGTCTATAATAAAGGTAAATGTAACGTAAATGATGTGTTAACATGTACTGGGTGCTGTAGGCTGTGTAAGGCTGAGTGTAAGATTTATAGAGTAGAGTATGGATATAGGGTATGTTCACAATGTGTAGGCTGTAATATTTAGAGTGTATAAAAGATGTGCAGGGTGTTTTGTGGCATGTACAGGGTTTCAGTTGTAAAGGTGTTTAGACTGCAAGATGTGTAGTGTATGGAGAGTGTTTGTTATGTTTAAAGATTTAAATGATGCATTGGGTGTGCAGAGTGTTTAAGACATATGGGATGTGTAGAATGGGATATGTAGGGTGTAGTAGAGTGTGTAATACATATAGGCTGCAGTAGTGTGTGTACAGCACTTGAAGGGCATGTGTGGAGTGTGTATTGGGTACGATGTATGGATGAGTGACCCATGTATTATGTAATGTTGTAAGTAGCGTATCTAGCAGTGTAAGTCATGAGGGCTGATAACACCACAGAGTTCATTGGAAGTCACTTTGGAGAAAAGAGTCTGCTAAATAAATAAATGTAAATGGAAACATAGAGTGTGAGGGGTGTAGTAAATGTGTGTAAGATGCGTTGTATACAGTATGCTGTGTAGGGTCAGTGTAAATGACACCCCACGCGAAGAAAAGCAAACAGATCCGATATCTGCAGCAGAGACACGATCCCCACCAGGACTGCGGGGCACTGTTTAAAAACCATTTTATTATCCATTAATGACTTGTCTGTAATTAAATGTCGCGCTAAGGAGAGCGCTATGGACTAGTAGTATGAAAAGTTAGTTGAGGAGCTTTGGGGGAAGTAACGCTGTGAGCCCGCACTCTCTCTCTCTCTCTCTCTCTCTCTCTCTCTCTCACACCAGTCCTTATCACACACATTGTAAGACTTCCCACTCCTACGACCGACACTTTGCGGAGCTCAACTATTTCGAAACAGGGGAATCCGACCATCCAGCACAGTCGGCAATTCGAAGGGCGGACAGGTGTTGACAAAGAAGAGCACTTTCGGGTGACGGAAACGGAGGCGATTTGACGATTTGTGCGGTTTCTCCGGGAGGAGGAGGAGGAGGTCAAGGTGCGGCGCGCGCGCCTCCCGACAAAAGGCGCTCAGCACGTGCGGGGCGGAATTCGCGCCGCTCTTTCACACACATGCGGCTGTTCTCGCACTTAAGTTCAGCTCGGTAGAGGTTTCACTTTAAAAAAAAAAAAAAAAAAAATGGTGGACAAGGGCCCGTTACTGACCTCCGCAATCATTTTTTACCTGTCCATCGGGGCGGCAATATTTCAAATTCTCGAAGAGCCGAACTGGAAGCTCGCAGTTTCAAAATACGCGGAGCAGAAGAAGCAGATCCTGACAGCGCACCCGTGTCTCACCGAAGAGGATTTGAACCACATCTTAGAGGTAAAAAAAACAAAAAAAAATTCGTGTCCCCCCTGTTAAATGTTACATTGTTACTTTTCCTTTACAATGACTTATGTCCTTTTGTATCACAATGCAACAACGTCTCCGAAGAAGAAAATGTGAAAGATACCTTATTTTTGGAGCCTCAGCGGGGAAACACTGATGTTTTTTTGAACTATGATTATGATAAGAAAATGTTGTGTTAGTGAAGTAGTGCCCCGTGGGCACGTGGTTTGGTGGTGGGCTGGTTTGCCAAGTTCTTGCATTGATTCACGCAGACCATCTCAAGATGTTCATGAGTCCACGTGGAGAGGAAGCTTGACCAGCAGCTGTGCGAGCAGATTGGATACATGGTGTACAAGGTGTTCACAGTTTTCTCTGGGGTACAGTGGGAGGAAAGGACTGCGCTGTGGTTGGATGTGGCTTCTTCTCCTCTTCTCAGCCCCCCTGACTGTTGATTGTTGGTGAAGCGCTATGTCAGATGATGTGCTATCCAGAAAAGGCCTTTGTTGAAGTGCGGAGTTTGAAGGGAACAATACTGCAGCTGTTTAAGCGGGGGGAGCAGGAGCAGTGTTCTGATGGGGACTTGCACAATCCCTGGCATTATGATCGAAATGGCATATGATCCGCTACTTGTTTCTCCTTGCTCTGTCTTCTTTTTGGACTCGGTCTGGCTAATCATGTGGCTCAGAAATTATTAAGATCGAACAGTGACTCATTGTCAAGTAAAAGAGCTGCTTGTAACTTTTTTTTATTCGTTTATTTTAAACTTTGAATAGCAGTGCTGTAGTAGTTTATGCATGGTCTTATCAGGTGAGCTAATGGAAGTGTCCATGGCAAACATAATGGGAATGCAGGGTGGTGTGTGTGGGTGTGGGTGGGGTTTCTTTTTTAAGTTTGGGTCAATTTTCTGACCTGGAAAGAAGTTGGAAAGTATGAACTGAGTGGGTGCTGTCTGTAGCTGTTGTGCTTTGCCGCAGGGAGTTTATAATGAATCAAAGTATTTTAGGAATTGATCGCATTTACTGAATTTTACACATGTATGCAAATGGTTTTGCAAACTGTCAAATCAGTTTCAGTTGTTTTAGTGCTGCTCGATAACTGTATATTGCCCTAAAGAACTGCAATGTACCCTCAAAAATTGTGTACAGGTTGAGTATTAATTTTAATGAAAGTGTACTCAAAAGTGGCACGTTTGAGTATGTTGATACGTGTACCCAAGATGGCTCAAAGATTCAGATGTGTGACCTGTGCATACTTTTGTTTTACTTAAGCGTGGACTGTATTGCTCATTCTTGCTTAAATCAGTGTTGCCACCAGCTTTACTCTGAGGACAGCATCGTGTTTGGGGCTATAGTCTTCCAGTCTGAAGGTCCTTGGTTTGAGTTCCACTCCGGTGGTAGTACCCTCGAGCAGCATATTTGCCCTGAATTGTTTTAGTAAGAATATTTGTTACTGAACTGTATAAATAATTGTTTGTCGTTTAGTGTACAAAACTAGCCTTCGGGCAATGGTGGTAAGTAGTAATAATAATACTTTTGCCACCCACACTGTAAACTTCTGATGTCCAACATCCTCCTTTCCTCACTTTTTTGAATTTTTTTTTTTTAACCTGACAGGTTTCAGTGAACAAAGATTACAATACTGTCCTTTTCTGGAGACCGCCTTTTTTAATGCATGTGTTTCTGCGGACCTCAAGGAATGATATGCCCTTGAGTGTCTAATGTCTGAAAGTATCTATTCCCAACACGTGCAGCGGTAGGAACAAGTGTGGTGAAAATGTTTTTATGGCTACAGGCTGAAACAAGCAGAAGAGCAAAGGTATGTCCTGTAAGCTGGAACAGTGGCTCAACTTGTTCCACTGGTTTGGAGACACTCTGGCAGAAAATAAAAGGAAAATATTCGTAACGGAATTCTTTTATTATCGGAATTATGTAAACTTGTGAACTACTTCTTAGCTTTCCTTTTTTGTATATATGAAAAAAGAACACAGGATAATTAGTTTCTTTCTTGCCTGTTTTTCTGTTTGGTCTTGCACAAATGACTCACTTTGTGTTGTAGGATGTAGTTGGATACGATACTTGAAGCGTAGGCAGTGTGTCACAGGTGAAGGCTGGGAGGGAAGTTACGCATGCAAACAAGGTGTGCCCGGTATTTCACAATGACTTGAACTCTGTTTTCCATGACGCCTTCTAATGGCAACATAGAACTGAGCTGTAGTTTTACTGTACTCTGAAACGAGGTGCTTGGTATGGTGAAGATGACGAGGATATGAAAGTTCTCCTTATGAAAGTTTCGTTGAAAGAGGAACGGCATACTTTAACACACGCTTTATCCAAAGTAACCCTTGCAGTGCAGGACACAGACCTTAAAGTATGCCAAAGGAGAGTGGCTGAACAGAAACTAGACAATAACAAGCCGGTCAGTCATTAATTTTAATGCATACCTAATTCACCCTAGTACACAGTGTAATGTTGTAGTCAGCATGTCCATTTCCCAGTGTTTTATGGTGCAATTACAGGTGTAAAACTACTTTCATTTTGCTGACACTTCCTCAAAGCTACTTGCATTTATTTACCCATTCATGCAGTTAGTGAATCTACTGGAGCTATTCAGGATAAGTACCTTATTCAAGAGTACTACAGCTACAGGTTGGACTTGAACCTGTAACTTTTGGTCCAAAGGCAGCAGCAGCTCTAACCACTTAATTGCTAGCTGCCCTGTGCAAGGTTTGAAAAGCCAACAACGTATGTATGTATGTATGTATGTATGTGTAGAGCTGAGCATATTGTGTGTTCAGGTCCAAACTGCCATATCTGTGCTTGTGAGCACATGTGTAACTATCTGTATACGTGACTGAAATGTGAGGGCCTGCCTGCTGCAGTGCATGCTGGGAAATGGAGCCATGGACTGATGCTGATGGTACCAACATGCCGTCAGCCGCACGTTCTCTGGAAATGACTGATAGCTCCAGTGATAAACAGAATCATGTCGGTTCCTTGTGAATGTTACCAGTTATTCCCTGTTCACTTGCTTTCTGTCCTGTATATGTTTGTAGTGAGCTGTCATTTAGGGGGTGGAATAAATCCTTTTTGCATTCCACGCACATTACCTGTTGTTCAATTGTTGTACCTGACAGTTCCAGTTCAGCTGAAATACCTTTCTAAAAGTACAACAGCAGAGTCTTTTGCCGGGTTGCTAGGAGCAGCATTCACATCTCTACTCATTGTTGTATGGAGCAAAGCATGGTACCCCACCCTGTATTCCACACTTCTATGTGTGCTGCTGATGAATCCAAGTCTCCTGTTGTGACTCTTTACAGCACACGTGTCTGCTGCTGCTTGCAGGTGATCTCCAGTGCTGCAGGTCAAGGTGTCACCATCACAGGTAAAGAGACGTTCAACAACTGGAACTGGCCCAACGCTGTCATTTTCTCAGCTACAATAATCACCACTATCGGTAAGGTGTCTGTAAGGACTGTTACTTTTGTAAGAATACAAAATAGTTTGTGCACAGCAGCACTGAAAAGATTGAGTTCACCTGCTGGAATCTTTTTTTTTTTTTTTTTTTTTTTAAAAAAAAAAAGATAGTTGGGTTAAATATTTTGACCAGATAATGAGTTGCTGTGGGTTCCTAGCCCTTGCACACTTGTGTGTTGTTCTTTCACTCTTCCATTGTGTTTATCCCATACAAATGTTTCCCAAGTTGACCACATGTACTTAGACTTTTATACTTACAGTATATTTATTCATTTAGCTGATGCTTTTCTCCAAAATGACTTGCAATTATTTACCCTTTTATACAGCTGGGTAATTTTACTGGAGCAGTTTCTAGGGTAAGTACCTAGTTCAAGGGTACTACAGCTGGAGGTAGGAATCGAACCTGTGACCTTTGGGTCCAAACGCAGCAGTTCTAATCAACAGAAAAATATAGTACGGACTCTTATCCAGCAGCATTGGGAAGGGATTTGCTGGTTAACTCAGTAATATTGTTATGAGCCAGTGTACAAAAACACATAGTCATAGAGCATTTAAGTGAATTGAGTGAAAAACAAGGCAAAAAATTAATCTTATTGACAATAAACAGGCCAGTGCTGTAATTACTGAAGTGCTACTTAAACCAAAAAAGTTCTCTGCTTTAAGATGGGTAAACAAAACTAGTGTACTGTGATGTGCATTACTACAACGTTTAAATGAACTCAAACATGAGTTACTGTACTCTACCATTAAGATATGACCGTATACTACTGAGTGTCTGCTGTAGATGGGGGACAACTGGTAGTATAGTGATTAGTGCTGTTGTCTTTGGATCTAGAGGTCATAGGTTCAAATGTAACCTCCAGCTGTAGTACCTTGAACAAGGTACTTATCCTAAAAAAAAAAAAAAAAAAGCTCCAGTGAAATTACCCAGCTGCATAAATGGGTAAATAATTGTAAAACACCTTAAGACTAAGTCACTTTTGAGAAAAGTGTCAGTGAAATGAATAAATGAGATTGTGTGTTTGAGACCCTGAGTGAGAGTTGTGACAGTGGCTCAGGTTGAGGTGGTGATGTTGCTTCAAACTTCACCAGCAACTCCTGAAATTTTTTTTTTTTTTTTGAAAGAAATTCTCTATGAAAACAGTGCAGCTAAATGACATTACATATCATCATGTATGATTACTGCCCTTAAGAACCGTGTAAACATTTTGCAAGACAGCATCTGCTTCCTGCCGCAGAAATTTCGGTGTGGGCGTGCTGTCGTCCTCTTCCTGTTTTTCCTCTTCATTTTTGTCTTTGCCAAGGTCGTGCTCAATTAGTATGTCCTCCTCAAGTGAGACAGTGATTGCAACCGAGTTATCAATCTTGACCCATCTGTGCGCTTCTTCCTCACTCATTGTCACTTTGTCCGAATGCTGCACTAATTCAACGATATCTTGCACAACACCACTACTTTTGGGTCACCTTCTGGAACCCTCGACCCACATACTTCTTCCTGAGCTGCCTCACCCTCCTCAAATACAACCACCATAGTTTACGGAAACAGCCGCGTCAAGCTTCGGGGCTCAGTGTTGTACAACAAAGATATTAAACTGGTGTTTTTAAATAGATTATTCAGTCTCATTTTTGATGCATTTTTGGGATGGGGAATTTACTTTTTTGTTATCATGGAAATTTAAGGGGCAGATTTTTGGTTTGAAACGTTACATTCCAAAAAAATGCTGCTATTCTGAGTTCGCCAGTTATGAGAGTCTGTACTTTGTACGTCTGTGTGTGCAGATGGTCCCCGATTTACAATGGGGTTACGTTCCGCGAAACCCATCGTAAGTTGAAAATGCATTTAATACACACCTCTGTGTGACAGAGTGGGAGACGCGGATCGCTGCTGCTGCTCAGCATCGCAAGAGAGTGTCACACCGCATACTGCTTGCCTGGGGAAGAAAAAAATAAAAATTTGAAGTATGGTTGAAGTATGGTTTCTACTGAATGTCTATCACCTCCTCTACCACCATCTACCACCACCTCATCGTTAAAAAAAAATTGTAAATCGGGGACCATCTGTATTTATAAAACAAAAACCCTGAAATTTCTGTTTCTTCTGATGACTTCTTCTATGGACTAAATGCCTTACTTGAAGATGGCTTGAGAATGTGGTGTTTACATATATACACACACACACACACGCACACACACACACACACACACACACACACACACACACATCGTGGTGTAATTCTAAATCAATCTAAAGTTTGATATGTGATCAGCTGCTTTATCAAATTATATATGTTTGAAATCATAGACTTCGGACTGTCACGTATTGCAGCTGATGTCACTCCCATTGAATATTTGTAGCAGAAGTCCATTAAGTGACTGACTGACTGTGCTTGTATCAGTAATTTTAAGATCGGAGATACTACAGCTTGTGCAGGTGTTAAGGTCTTTGATTCATTGCTGCTCAGTGTTCTACTTGATTTGTGGATTTGTTTGATTTTTCTCTGAGAGTTGAACCACAGATGTACAACAGTACTTCATGGCAAAATGTGTCCTAACACCCAACCAGTGTGCTGCTTGAAGCAATGTGGAGAAAGCAGGAAAGCGATGTCCTGCACATATTGGCCTATGAAACATGAACTTGCTTCCCGTGTTTCTTAGGTTATGGCAACGTCGCACCAAAGACGTCTCCTGGACGGGTCTTCTGTGTCTTCTATGGGCTCTTTGGAATTCCTCTGTGTCTCACCTGGATCAGTGAGCTGGGCAAGTTTTTTGGTAGTCGAGCCAAGCGTTTTGGCCAGTTCCTCTTAAAGAAGGGCCTTTCTCTGGTAGGTCTACATGAAAATTCACAAGCAATAAATGGTTATAAATTTTTCACATGTTCAGATGTTTATGGTTTTGTGTTTGTGTGTTCTATTAGCGAAAAGCCCAGTTTGCCTGCACTGCCATCTTTCTCCTTTGGGGGCTGGTAGTGCACCTGGTGATCCCTCCCTTCATCTTCATGTACCAGGAGGGGTGGTCTTACATTGAGGGTTTATACTTCTCCTTCGTCACCTTAACCACCATTGGCTTTGGTGATCTGGTCACAGGTAAGTGTGGGCAATTGTTTTTGTCATGTAGAGACTCGGTACTGGGGGCGTGGTGGCGCAGTGGGTTGGACCAGGTCCTGCTCTGCAGTGGGTCTGGGGTTCGGATCCCGCTTGGGGTGCCTTGCGATGGACTGGCGTCCCATCCTGGGTGTATCCCCTCCAGCCTTACGCCCTGTGTTGCCGGGTTAGGCTCCAGTTCCCTGCGACCCCGTATGGGATGAGCGGTTCAGAAAATTGTGTGTGTGTGTGTGTGTGTGTGTGTGTGTGTGAGAGACTCAATACTAGTGACATGGCTCTTAATTAAACACTCATTTCCCTATGGTACACATCTTTCTATGCTATCTTACCTCCAACTGATCCTTTTTTGGCAGGTAAATATTTTGAGGAACTTTGTATAATGCACTTAGCTTCTGTAAAATGATAGTGCTGGCAAAGTTCAATTATTCAAAGAACATTTGATAAGAGCAATAAGCTGAACGCACAGTGCAAAAGTTATGATGATGTTAAGATCGTCTTTTAATATTTGTCCTTAGGAGTGGATCCAAATGCTGACTACCCAGTGCTATATCGCTACTTTGTGGAAATGTGGATCTTCCTGGGCTTGGCCTGGCTGTCGCTGTTCTTCAACTGGAATGTACACATGGTGGTGGAGGCCCACAAAGCCTTCAAGAAAAGGAGAAGGCGTCACCACGCCGGGCCACAGCAGTACTTCAGGGAGAAGGAGACCTGTCCTCCCTGCAACGCCAACAATGTCGACATCTTCAGCTTCCTGTCAGAGAAGCAGGAGGGCTACAATGATCTCATCAAGCAGATTGGCACGGACAGAGGAAAGGAGAAGGACATAGTGGTGAAGGGATTGAGTCGCTCCAAGAGCTGCAGTGACACCACTGGCGGTAATATCATCCTCACCTATGACCACTCACTGAGGCGGAAGCGGCACTATAGTTTCAGCGACCACCTGTCT
Organism: Scleropages formosus; assembly: GCF_900964775.1. Classification (NCBI taxonomy): domain Eukaryota; kingdom Metazoa; phylum Chordata; class Actinopteri; order Osteoglossiformes; family Osteoglossidae; genus Scleropages; species Scleropages formosus. The sequence continues at coordinate 39,155,219 of NC_041806.1, read as the reverse complement.
GTAACCTTCTCCAGGAGGAAGAGCTCTGTACACTCTGACTTGGTTGCTATCCTGAACCCACCGGAAAACAAGCTGGATAAGGAGACGGCAGATATGGAGAATGTGTGGGGTGTCAAGGAAAACCAGCCACTTTTCTACCAAGAGGCAAACATCACCTTCACTGAGAAAGAGAGCCAAGAGAGAGGGGAAGAGACCAAGGCCCAGTTCTCGATATCAAGTGAAAATATGCAATGGGTGAACTGTGAAGAGGACCAGTGTAGTTCAGCATCAGAGGGGTCAGCATTCACTTCAGATAGCTCAGGCCGCTGTCGCTCCTATGAACAATTGGTGGAGAAGCCTAGCAAGGAGAAAAACAGCTAACGGTGACCTTATGCTGTATCCAGTTCAGCATATTTTCAAACCGATGAAAATTCCAGGTGTGGTCCACTGAATTTCAATTCTAATCATCTCCTGTGGGTTGAAACTCCTCAGATATTCAGCACACTTTGTGTAGAATTTCAGAACCAAGATGGAGATTTGAGGTGAAGACTTTCAGAGTATATTCCTCAGACTGCCACTGAGAGAATAACTTTGGTTTCAGTTGTACTATTAATACATGAAACATTTCATACTTTTGGTAAATGAAAATGTCACAAATGCAAGAACTGATCACTGTCACTCAGGTCAGAGTGTCATAGGATGCACTTTGTGGATACTCAACTCTGCCTGTATCTGCAAGATAATAGGGTCAATAGATGTGGATATTTTGGAAGTTGTATAGCAAGTACAGTTATACTGTATATTCTCTCACTGACTGCCTTTTATTAGAGTATCTCAATAGAGCCTTGAAACTCAGACCAACTGTCCTTTTTACCTCTATTACAGAATTCAGTCATGTCTCATAGATAACAAGGGGACCAAAAAACCCAGGTGCTTGCTTGCTTGCTTGTTGGTTGGTTTTTTTTTTTTTTTTTTTTTTTCTTTTGATGGCTGGTTCTGTGTCTTTTATTCACCATACTGGTGCTTTGAATGGTTTTAATAAAATGGAATAACTATTCTTCCTATGGAGGGCATATAGTCCATACTGTCTCTGTATACAAATACTTTCATGGCATCGCTGGTTTGAAGCCTCTGCCTTTGTATATTCTTTTCAGCTGAACACGGAGGACTTTTCATCACATACTAAACATTTATACAAATTTTCTGGAAGATTGCATCATATTTCATATTATGATATTACTATGTCAGGCCCTTAATTTTATTGATATGGTGCCACTGGTTGTATTATCATAGAATTTCAGTGATGTGAATGAGAGTAATGTGAATATGCTGCTGTAGTACAGGTGGTCCTCAACTTAGGAAGGGGCTTCTTTCCAACAACCTCATTGTAAGTTCGCTTTGTCGTAAGTTGCAAATCCCTGTACAGTATATTATATAAACCGTAAGGATATATACTGTAAGCTAATGTGCATAAATGCTACATTTTAGAATTTGACTTAATTTTACACATTCATGTTAAATAATGCTATAGAAATACTTTATAGTACAGTATTCACTCACTTTCATTAACTATTTGGCCGTAGCAGAGTTGCAGAAGTTTTGAGCATATTCCAGAATTACTGAAATTTATCTTGAATAATGTAAATAAAACAATGTTTTGGTAAATAAAATGCATTTGCTGATAGCCACAGAGAGTCAGTAAGAAATATGGTGTTTTCTACTGGCAGTGCAGTCAGCTGATGTTATACAACAGATCCCAATAAGACATTAGGACCAAATGTTGGGACTCCAAAATAATACATACATATAATGAAGCTGAGAAGATTGCCATCATAAGACCAGTTTGTCATAAATTGCATACGTCATCAGTCGAGGACTACCTGTACGAAGTTTGAGTTTTCATGTCTGGAAAATTTGCTTGATCTGGGGTTCTACAACTGTGAAGTTCGATATGTGGACCTAATAAAATATTAGTCATATATTTACTTTGTAATATATTAAATTTGTACAGCCACTTGTACTTTACTGAGTGAGCTGTTGAAAGAAAGAGAGACATAAGAAAAATCAGTGGGAGTGGTCAAAAAAGAAGAGCAAATATATTTTACTACTAGTCCCTTTCATTTTCCTCAATAGAAAATAGATGTAAGTCCTCTACACCATGTTCTTACCGACTTTTGTTTCTCAATCTATTACCTTGGTGATATGTAGAGAACTGCAGTTCATGGCAATAAAGTGTCTTCAAGACCAGCTGGACCAAAGAGCAATGTAGTCTCATTAGGGTGGTTCACCAGTAGAAGATGAGCTTTTCCCCCTGGCAAAGGAAGCACTGAAGTTGCAAAGCGGTATTTCCTCTGAAGACATCCTCTACTATGCCAGCCTTCGGTATTTTTAGGATGGTCCCAGATGTTGGCCAGGTAACGTCATGGTGCCGCATTCACACAGTCAGTAATGTCCCCACAAATCTGGAAGGTCATGCCTGCCGTTGCTCCTGCATCCTCTGGAGTGTGTTTTTTTTTTCACACTCTCTCACTCACGTCAAGAAGCACACTTAAACTCCTCTGCGTTAAAAACAGTCCTTCCTGGACGCATTTCCTCTCTAGTTTTAGCACTAAAGGATGTTTTGGGCCATACTCAAGGGTCCTGTTTGGTTCCTTTTCCTTATTCAGGGAGCAGAAGGACCTCTATGTTTTTGGCTGGACTGTTAAGAACAAAGTCAGGTCTGCATAGCCTCTATTGTTCAAAGGTACATAACTGAGAAAGCATGAATTTGTGCTTTGTTGTTATTGAATGTGTCTGTTTTCTGTAAAATTTGTATTAACCTCACTTTTGATCATCAAAAAATGTAGGATATTTAAAAGTGGAAAGTCTGGGCTATGGTTAAATGTTAAATAATGTAATGTGTGAGTTTAAATATACATTATAATTTGTTCTTTTTCCATATTGGTTTCTTACATTATGATAAAATGCTTTTTTAAACACAGTACACAAGACAACAGTAGAAATAACAAAAATAAAATCCTAGAATACAGAAGTAGATTATGATTTAGATGAACTCATTGAAGAAATCAGTTTAATTGATTCTTTTATTAGCAGAGTCTTTACTACAAGATAGAGATAATGTACTGTTTGACTTTGATAGTGCTGTAAAGTAATGTTTCTTAGTGAATTTGCATTTATGGATATGCAATTTGGTTAATGATAAAATTAACTTGTGAAATTGTCATCCTGCTTACAGTAATCAAAGAAGCCAAACAGCACATTTTCTCGCAATAGTGCTGGTTATGGTTTGTGATAATGCATATTTACACTGATGAATTTTGGATTTTTTCTGCCAAATTGTTACAGTATGTAGCACTGTCAGAATAAGTGAAGTTCAACAGTTTGTGTGCTCTTCACAAAATAGAGTTTGCATCAATATCTTGAATTTATGAAGGTAATTTTTTGTTAGGTAAATTCTATGAATCAACTGAATGATACCTCTTTAATCTTATTCAGTTCATAAGCAGATACTTATTTGGTAGCAATCATACATTTCTCCACCATACAGGCCTATTACTCACAAAAAATTCCAGTTTGCGATGAAGTAGGGTACAGAAGATATATTGAAACACACCACAAATGGCACATCATGTACTTAAATATTTGGCCTTTGGAGTTTTATAACTGAGCTTTCAATGGAATGTTGCTGTCATGCCAATTCTTATAGAATAATGATTTTTTTAATATATAACATCTCTATTATTGCAAATAAAATGTGTGCGGAGAGAAGATGCGTTTGTCAATTAAGGTATAATACTTTTCAGTGGTTAGATTTAAAAGAGAAAAAAGGTCTTTAGCATACGGGTCTTAATTTCATTTAAATGTCACATTGCTGATTTAAAGAGCTGCGAATTGGAATACACGAGATTAAGTCATCGGCAATATGAAAAGTTTTGTCAAATACAATCTGTTGCGGATACTTTTTGACTTACCTTCGTATATTGTATACATTTCACCTTCCGAAAAGAATGATTATTTAAATCCAAATTAATGCTAAATCCTCCTTTGTGTCATACATTTTATGATTTAAATTTAGGTCAAAGCCTATTCAGAGTTAATTATTTACATATAATGTATAATGAGGCCCTGAAGAGAGCCGGTTCTCATCAGCATGATGTGTCGGCACTTCAGATCTTTCATAACTGTCAGACCACTGGTACTTTTTAAACGTATTAGAAACCATGGAGCTCCTTATAACAGTTCTGCCCCCATGTTTCTTTCCTTTCATATGCTGCTTGCGGCAAAGATATGAAGCTCTGCTTGATACCATCTGGCCCTGAGCACTACGGAACTGATGCATGTGGCATCTTGTGAGCTGCATTCCTACACACACATAGCTCTGCTCAGGGCTGTGGGCCTGTTCAGTCTTCACACTTGTACTCTTTGCCAGTTCTGGTGCAGTTCCAGGGACTGAAAGGTGAAGTTGTCTCCCCAGCAGACGCAGTCAGCTGCGGCAATAGGCTCCTCCCACTGCATCTCCCATCCCGCCCTTCCCCAAACTCACTCGTGAACACAAAGTATTTGTGGATCCCATGACTCTCCGTCCAGTGGTCTGAGAAAGGGGTGTCTGCCAGCAGCTCGATCACGTGGCTGTTAAGGCACGAGCCCTCGCAGGGCGCATGTCGGGTGAAGAACACTACACAGCCTGAGCTGTCATCCGGCAGACGGGAGGACACACCTTTCTGTGCAGAGAACCAGCTCCTGGTGGGATTGTTCAGGAGATACTCTTCTGGGCAGCTCCCGTCCAGCTCGGGGTACAGGGCCATGTGGTTTGACGGATCCAAAAAGTCAGCCGTTGTATCGCTAAACGTGGGCCCCTTTCTCATGCTTCGGCTCCTGTGTCCGGAGTTGACGGTGGCCAGGATTTCTGGGGGTCTGTCCCCCACACATTCTGAGGCAGGGAGAACCAGGATGAAGGAAAACTCTGCTTTGTAAATGTCCTTCGGGAACTCGCCAACAAACCTGCAGAATGAATGAGGGAGTTTTACTGCATGATTGTGCTAGTGTCCCTCTCTGGAATGAGCAGATAAGATGAGTTGGAAGGAGTCCACAGTTTATCAAAAGAGTCCATACTGCCTTTATTTCCCCGGCCGACAATATGATGTGACCAAGACCTGCTAAATGATTGAAAATGATAAACCGTGAAAAGCAGTTTAAAAACAACTCGTGTTTCTAGTGGCCTTTATATATATTAATTCATATTGCAGGTGTTTTTCTCCAAAGCTATGTACAACTCAGAGTAAACAAAAGTGCGTTTAGACAGCAAGTCAGTAGATGAATGAAATGTAGTATAATCAGCACAGTGACCAAACAGTGACCAAACACTGGCCAAAACACACACACACACACAAGTTGCTGAGAGAGAATGTGGTCGACATGCCAGCTTTACATCTCTCCTTTCACACATGTGTAATTGGTCGTTGCATTTTAAAAAATCCAATCTGCCTTTGGAGTTCAATAAGCCTAAGGATGATTTGGCTTACGTGTTAACCACATTTTCCAGAACTCTCTTCTTCAGCACTGTCCCCTGGGTGAGTGTCAAGGAAACCAGTAAGCTGAGAAAGTGCATTTTTCCCCACACTCTTCCTCCTGGTGCCAGTCTGTCAAATACAAGAGCTAATATTAAGTGGTGATAATAACCCTGTTCAAAAAATATAGAAAAACTGATGTTTGTACCCATAAAAACTCACAGAACTATTACGTAAAGCAATTGAAATAATATTAAAAAGCTTTTTACTTACTGTATAAAACAGGATTTGGCAATTGCCAATCCTTGAGTAGAACCCAAAACCTTGTATTCTTTGGCCTGAAAATTCTTAGTTATTAAATTGTAAGATACAGTCTTCCATGTAACAAACAAGTACAAACTAATTTTCTGGAAAATAAAGAAAAAATATGTTACGTTATAATGCAAGGAAGACTATATGTTTGACTTACGGTAGACATATGTCTACAGTTCTCCCCTCACCTACTGTCAATGTTGACAAAAACAAAGAGCAGCAGAGAATTTCGATGAAAATTATAGAGTATATTTAAATGAAGCTCTCATCAATGTCAAGGCATGAAAACCAAATACATTAATTATTTTAAAAGGCATTGCTTAAACTGTAAATGAAGGGTATTAAATCACCTGCTCCTAGTCTGTAGTCCGCAGTGTCCTGGGAGTTCTGTGTAAAATGTGGTACAGGTTTCAGCAGAAGTCCCGGAAGCATATAATGACGAATTTGCATTGCTATCTCTTTTAAAACAAATGACACACTTCATGTCATTATTCATCTTCTACTACTTCTTTATTTAAATAAATAAATAAATAAATAATTTTAAAAAACAGTTAGTGACATCAGCCATTCAGGTTTGACACCACCACTAGATACTAATTTCAGGGTGACTTGTACATACAAGTGTTGAATTGGTGAAAATATACTCGGCCATTTTCCTGCAAGATCAAATGGCTGGAGACTTTGGATAGAAAAAATTTTCTAGTGAGTAATTTGTTTCATGCAAAAGTTACAGGAGTGAAGTGGACTTATTTTATTTTATGCCCCAGTTCTAACGTTAAGGGGGGTGGGGTTTCAGTGGTGCAGCGGGTTTTGTCGGGTCCTGCTCTCTGGTGGGTCAGGGGTTCAAGTCCTGCTTGGGGTGTCTGCAACAGACTGGTGTCCTGTCCTGGGTGTGTCCCCTCCCCCTCCAGCCTTGCGCCCTCTGTTGCCAGGTTAGGCTCCAGCTCGCCACAAGCGGCTTCAGACAATGCGGGTGTGTTACTTGTTTGGGCAACAACTTCAGTAAAAAAAAAAATTAGTATTCAAGAATACATAATTTTTACATTTTCCTAGAGTTTCTGTAGATAATGTTGCATCATAATGAATGTCCACATGATAAATATTCGTGTAAGTCTTAATGGTCTAAAATGACCATTAAGCATGCCACCCCCAAATAAGCACACACGAAAAACAAATACGCAAATACGAGGGCCTAAATTGTACTGAATCAGAGTTTTTCTGTGCATCAGTTCATATTTCATAGTTCAGAGGTTGAAAGATAACGAAGACTAACCCTATCCCATCTCATTAACTCATGTGATCCTGAACCATAAATCACAAGGATATATATTAAATTTGAAAATAGCTTGTTTTGAGTAGCTCTATGACAACAAACATTATAAATACAATTTATATATACAAACACAAAAAACAGAATGTAATTATAAATATATGGCGAAATATGCTTTGAGGAGGCGCAACCTTTCGATGAATGTGACTATACTGGGACTATGTCTTCTGAAGTTTTTTCAGTCATGGACAAATTTTCATAACTTTATCTCTGACTATTCAATTTGACTAGCAAAGTGCTCTAAAGAGTGGACTGTTAAAAGTATCAACTCAGTATCTTTTAGGATAATAGGCCTTTCCACCATGGATGTAAGCAATGGCAGAACACCGGATGCAAGTTTGGAGCTGAAATGGAAAAAAGGCTTTCATTACTTTGCACACATGTTCCAGTAGATTTTTACACAACAAAATGATAAAACTTGCAATTATAATTCTTAAAAAAAGATCCAGGAACCAAACTTCATGCTCATTCACTTTGCAGAACCTACCTCACTGCAGTGCTCCCTAATGACACGTTACCTGGGACATCAGAGCTGTGTTTTAAATGCAAAGCCTTTCTGGGCACTTTAGCACATCAGTCCTGGGAATGTGATAGAATGCACATTTACTGGAATGGCCTTCGCAGAACTATTTGAAAAATTTGTGATAAAAAGTTTGATTTTTTCCCCACTTCCTTATTAAACCACGACTCTTATTCTTGTTTTCATCAATTTATGGAACATAGGCTAGTTACTGTGACACACTTGGTATTACAAAATACAAAATCTGCTTTGGTTCACATGCCCTTGTCATCATGTAGACAGGGTTTATATTTCTTCTTCTTGGAAAATGGACATTTGATTTGAATGACGAATCAAAGGAATTCTGGAATGTCTGGACACCCTTCTGTAATTTACTCAACAAGTGTTATATAATCATCCCTGTGATATATTGGAACCTTTTGACCTTGAGCTTACAAGGGGTGCAGTGGCACAGTGGGTTTGGCCTGTGCCGGCTCTCTGGTGGGG